>NC_092240.1:17384780-17389780 GCF_036320965.1 Panulirus ornatus | reverse complement strand
CTTTAAACCCCAGCATGTACGGGGCATTTAAACCTCGGTATGTCTGGACATTTAAACCCCAATATGTCTAGGACATTTAAACTTTAGCGTGTCCAGATTATGCTTCCTCCAGCATGTGTGGAGTATTTAAACACTAGCATGTCTGGGACATTTAAATCCCAGCATGTCTGGGACATTTAAATCCCAGCATGTCTGGGACATTTAAAGTCCAGCATGTCTGGGTCATTTAAAGCCCAGAGTGTGTAGGACATTTAGACTCCGGTATGTCTGGAAAATGTACACTGTAGCATGTGTGATGAATTTAGCCTCCGGCATATGTGGGACATTTAAATCCTGGCATGTTAAGGAGATTCAAACCCCGGCATGTTCAGGGCCTTTAAAACCTCGCATGTTTGGGGTGTTGAAATTCCCCATCACTTCATTGGGAAACCGGCAAACCAGATACGTTTAAACACCTGCCCTTTGTGGGACATTTAAACACCTGCCCTTTGTGGGACATTTAAACACCTGCCCTGTGTGGGACATTTAAACACTTGCCCTGTGTGGGACATTCAAACGAGGCTTGTGGGGAACCTTTATCTCGACGTTAATAGTCCTTAAAGGTTAAGCTCACACCGCAAGATTTATACCGTGGCTACAACAGCAATACAAGGGGCCCTTGCTGCATTATCTGATCTGACACACACACACACACACACACACACACACACACACACACACACACACACACACACAAGGGAAGACAGATAGACAGGCAATCAGACATGTAGTGCGAGATAACATATGAGGCCAGGCAAGACGCCATCCCCAGCACCTAGTCGTCAGCAACCCCCCAGGTCTGGCTGGGGTGAGGTGCACGGTGACCCCAGCCGATTGCTTTGTTGCCCCCGTGAGTCAGTCTCGGCCGCCCAGCCTCCTCACCCCAGACCCAGGAGAGCGGAACACTGCTCATGAAATACAATTTCCCTCCCGCATCCTGCCAAACAATCAACCAGTTTTTAACAGCGTTAGAATTAGTTTGTGGAAGTACTAAAAAGAGGCGCGCAAAAAACAGGAAATTGGACAGAGTTTGCTGAGTGTCTAATTTCGTTTGTGTTGGCTTCATAAATAGGTCTCTTAACCGACCAGAGTTCTACCCCGACAGGTGCAGCAGGTAGTGTGCCACTTTATCAAGAAGGCAAGTTACTGAAACTGGCCAGTCTTCCGCGCGACGCTGGATTTTACATTTTTTGGGTGGGAGGAGAGGCGTTGATAGGATTGGCCAGGGAAGGGTTACGAGTGGTTGTGGTGGTGGTGGTGGGCGACGACGGAGAGAGGACTCGGGAGGGAGGAGCAGACTGGTGGTGAGGAAAGACGGGCAGGTTGACGGCAGTGGAGAGTTAAAAGGTTGGCGAAGCGTGAGAGGTAAAGTACCAGAGACAAGGTAATGTTGAGGACGGACGGACTAGCGAGGGGGTGTGGCTGGTGGTAGGGTGTCATGTCTTGTATTAGAAACATTAGCACCAAATACACTGTATATCATCAGCCTTGTGTTGACGAAACCCAGAGATAATGATATATAGAATTTCTCCTCCGCACGTGTTGTGGCGGGATTCTGAACACACAAAAAAGTTTTTTTTATTTATTTATTACTGAAATCTATCTTGCCTTCCTCTCTGCCAACGTGTGTATCAGATGTTTATTGTGTCAGTCGATATTCTCTTCTCGTGTAGAGATGGAGTATGAGAAGTAAGTAACTGCGTTATTAGTCCTTGGTGCTTCAGTACTTAGGTCATTGTATCCATCAAACATACGGGAAGAAGGGATTTTTATATTCTGATTTTGTAGGTATTGTGATATACCTTAACTAGTTATCACTTCATGGTAGTTTGAGGAGCATTATAATGTGATCTAATTATGATTGTTTGGGCTCTAGTCCTTTGTCTGTTGTGGTACTAGATGAAGTTTAGGCTATCAGATCCTCTCATGTTGGACCTGACGCTGTGGACAGTCTCTCTGTTCCCAGGCACTCAGTATTACAGAGGACTGGCTACTGGTAGGTCATGCCCGGCACGAGCAGCCTGCTCCTGGTGCTGGTTGGTCGTATGTGAGGCAGAACAAAGCGCTGATGGCCTGTACCGTGCCATGTGGTGGTTGTGGTGAGAGAGCGTCCGAGGAGCTGATGGACAACACGAAGGAATGAGAGGTGTCACTACAGGCTGGAAGGTCACACGAAACGTGAGGAGGTGTTTCCAGGCAGTGTGAGGCTGGTCGCAACGCTGAGAGGTTGGGGTCGTTGCTCAGCGGCTGTGGGTGGGTGCTGAGAGCTCGTTATCAATATCCAGAGCTGGGAATGTACAGTAAGGGCTGGTGTTAAATGCTGAGGGTTCTCGGTCCTGAGAACTTGTAAATCGATCATGAGGTCTCGTATTTAACCACTAATACTCGTAAAGTATAACTTTGTATAGACATGTGAGTGACAGAAAGATAAAGAATTCATAATCTACCATTAAATATACCGAGAAAGATATGTGGGAAATTCCAGTTTAGAGGATAATGGAAATCCTGTTGTGGGTAGTTACCCTGAAGAAAACGAATTTCCTAAATCAAAATAGTTCTCGCCAGCGGACCCTGATGTACCGAGCTTGGGGTTTCGGGCTCAGTTCCAGACATGTTCGATACAGCCCTCTTGCCCACTCCGCCACACACGCTGACACACTGTATGTGACGTTAATGGTGCACTTGGCCAAGGTTTATGGTCCGTCGACCCCACAGCCCAAGACATACCTCGCATGGCCATGACACGTCGGCCTGGCCCTGTCTGCCCCGGGGCACGGGATTGATACAGGGTCGATGAGAGAGAGACCTTAATAATGTCTTCTCTGTTAAATGATATGGGACACATATATCTTAGTTTCGTCACTACAATATGGTAAAACATACATATCTTAGTGTCTTTACTGTCAAATGATGCAATATATATATATATATATATATATATATATATATATATATATATATATATATATATATATATATATATATATATGGGTATGTTTGAAGGAATAGTGGTTCCAACAATGTTGTATGGTTGCGAGGCGTGGGCTATGGATAGAGTTGTGCGCAGGAGGATGGATGTGCTGGAAATGAGATGTTTGAGGACAATGTGTGGTGTGAGGTGGTTTGATCGAGTAAGTAACGTAAGGGTAAGAGAGATGTGTGGAAATAAAAAGAGCGTGGTTGAGAGAGCAGAAGAGGGTGTTTTGAAATGGTTTGGTCACATGGAGAGAATGAGTGAGGAAAGATTGACCAAGAGGATATATGTGTCGGAGGTGGAGGGAACGAGGAGAAGAGGGAGACCAAATTGGAGGTGGAACGATGGAGTGAAAAAGATTTTGTGTGATTGGGGCCTGAACATGCAGGAGGGTGAAAGGAGGGCAAGGAATAGAGTGAATTGGAGCGATGTGGTATACCGGGGTTGACGTGCTGTCAGTGGATTGAATCAAGGCATGTGAAGCGTCTGGGGTAAACCATGGAAAGCTGTGTAGGTATGTATATTTGCGTGTGTGGACGTATGTATATACATGTGTATGGGGGTGGGTTGGGCCATTTCTTTCGTCTGTTTCCTTGCGCTACCTCGCAAACGCGGGAGACAGCGGCAAAATATATATATATATATATATATATATATATATATATATATATATATATATATATATATATATATGTATATATATATATATATATATATATATAATATATATATATATATATATATATATATATATATATATATATCTTTATGTCCTTACTGTCAGATGTTACAATACATTTGTCTTAATGTCTTCATTCTTCCATAGATACAACATTACATATAACATCTTCTGAATTACTCTTCATGTCCATCATCACGTACGTCAACCCCCAGACTCCATCATCATCAATATAGGCATCATTATCTCGCAGTGCGTCACCTTCACTACGTACCCATCATTATCTCGCATTGCTTCACCTTCAGTACGTCCCAATCATTATCTCGCAGTGCGTCTCACCTTCACTACGTCCCCCATCATTATCTCGTTACCACAGTATAAGTCATCCTCCTGTATGCGTCCTCGTCAGACCATATGGAAACTTTGACGTATCAAGCACATCCCATATCGATGTATGGTATCTGCACACAACCTCGCCTCTCCTGGACGGTGACACCGTATTCCCTCCACGACCTGAGACTTGCGACTGAATGTGACATAATCTTGTGGAAGCTGAACTGGCTTATGAGCTAATTTTAGAGTCAGCAAATCATCCAGACGCATTATGTTGTAGGAACTGTTTCATGTACTACATCCATTGTTGAAAACAAGTGGCCCTGAAGGTTGTTTATCTTGCTTGTTTACACATGACTGCGAGTTGCGCTGTTGTTTATCCTGTATGTTTCCCCACCGTCACGTGATTGTGTTTTTTTGTGATTAAATAGTGTTGTTGGGAAACGTGTGTCTAACACAACAACAGTCATATGTTGTCTTTACGCAACATATCATGAGTCATACCATCATCACATGATACACCACCACTCATATCACATGACATATTATCAGTCACATCATCATCACATGACATATAATCAGTCACATCATCATCACATGATACATAATCAGTCACATCATCATCACATGATACATAATCAGTCACACCATCATCACATGACATATAATCAGTCACATCATCATCACATGACACATAATCAGTCACACCATCATCACATGACATATCAGTCACACCATCATCACATGACACATAATCAGTCACATCATCATCACATGACACATAATCAGTCACACCATCATCACATGACACATAATCAGTCACACCATCATCACATGACACATAATCAGTTACACCATCATCACATGACACATTATCAGTCACACCATCATCACATGACACATAATCAGTCACATCATCACATGACATATAATCAGTCACATCATCACATGACACATAATCAGTCACATCATCAC
>NC_092240.1:17359780-17379780 GCF_036320965.1 Panulirus ornatus | reverse complement strand
AAAATACTTATAACGTGTATAATAGATGGAAAATTTAAGAAAAAGGTGATTGATGACTGTATGAATTCGAGCAACGGGTGGGAAAATGCCTCAAGGGCGAAGGGATGATGGGAGCAGGTGTAATGAGGACGACAAGCGATAAATGCAGGCGGTTGGGGCCTGTGTGAAGTCAGACGGATGATAGATAATGTTAGAGGGCTATAGATAGAGAGAATACCTCATACCGTAACCCAAAGGGGCTGGTCTCAGGTTGACACAGAGGTACAGACAGCGACGTCTGATGATATAGGAAACAGATGACGATAGTGTAAACTTTTCATCTTCTCACGTTGATGTGATCAGTAACGCAGGATGTGTTAACAAATTCATCCGCCCGTGTCCTGTCTCCAGGAAGAACCTCTGGCCATGGAAGGCATGAAAATAGATTTGTTATTTATGTAAATAAATGGGTTAAAATACTGCCGCCTCCAGTGGAGGGGTATACACATGAAACACCCACCTCAGCTTCAGGCCCGGCCCTAGTGTGGTGGATGTACGTTATTTACTTTACGTACAACGCATCACGAAAGAAAATCTGTAAATATACCATCGCGTACTGTAAGTGATTTACTCGTTCAGGGATGCGCACATCCCGTGACCACAGCTGGAGGCCGACCTGACGGTAACTTTACAGCATAGCTGCACCCTGGCATCCGCTTGGAGCTCCTCTCCTCCTCACGCTAAATCTGGTCTTCGTTTTCCCTCCGTCTCCTCGTCCCAGCTCATCCTTCCACTCTGCTGCTCTCTTTCCTCAGTCATCTGCTTCGTCCTGCCTGGTGCCTCCATCGTCCCGCCAGCGGTACAACAGAATCGGATTCATTTCAACGCTCGCCGATGAAAGGCGTCGACCTGGCTAAAAAAAAAAAAAAAAAAAAAAAAAATAGAAGCGAGCATAGCGTCTTCGTCAGTTGTGCGCTGATGTGCAGCACTATACCAGGTGTTGTGTGCAACTGACGGGAAGCAATAGTTTCCTCACACAAGACACCCTTAATGTGGCGACTGCAGGTGTACGATAACTGATGTTCCTGACGTGGGGTTCTTCTTTCACTGCATCGCTGTTTTCCCCCCACTCATTCTTTCCACTAATCACACCCCACAGGACCTTCCTCACCCTCATCCCCAACCTCTCCCTTCCTCCCTCCCTCCCTCTGTCCGTCACCAGTTTATCTCCAGGACTCAGCAGGACCAGCTCCAGTCTAGTGTCTGTTGTTGTCATCTGGTGGGCAGGAGAGGGCCGGCCGCTGCCAGAACAAATCCCTCGCCGCCAGAAGCTTGTCAGACAGATTCAACAATACCATTGTGAACAGGAAATTACCACACAGGACCATCTGCTTGATCCATTCTCCTTCTTCTCTTCCTCTTCTCTTACTTCCTCCTACTTTCTCAACCCCCTTGCGCATGACGATACGACTCTTGATCACTACGGTACGACCCTTGAGTACGAGGGAACGACTTCATCACGACGGTACGATCCTCAAACATGATGTCCTGGTCCTTAAGTAACATGTTACGGGTCTCGCTATCATACTCAGAGGGTCGTACCGCCTCACTCAGGGATCATATCGTCGTGCTCAAGCGTCGTACCGTCGTGCTCAAGCGTCGTACCGTCGTGCTCAAGCGTCGTACCGTCGTCCTCAAGCGTCGTACCGTCGTGCTCAAGCGTCGTACCGTTGTGCCTCAAGCGTCGTACCGTCGTCCCCAAGCGTCGTACCGTCGTGCTCAAGCGTCGTACCGTCTGTAAGAGCTCCACGTAAAACACTGCATCATTATTTTTAGATTGATCTGGACATTACCAGATATTATCGGATAATGTCGGAGCTTCGGAGCTCCGATTAGATTCGGAACTTCGGAGTCAATGTCTCGTCTCCTCGGGAGATAATCACCCACGGATCGCTCCAGTTTCTTCTGATCATTAGGAATTTAAGTCATTATCCACATGACGTGAAAGAGAATGTCAGGAAATAAATTTTGTGATCCTGTGCCCAGTCATACGAGCAGCTGGAAGACTTGTGTAAACATTTCAAGTCATCGAAAGACCAACTGACATGTTAGTTTAAGACACGACAGCCTCTGCTGAAGCGAGACTTAATGCACAGTGATCACGTCAGCTCATTAGGAAAATATAAAAACTATTGTAGACTTCTGTTATTTATGAACGTAAGACTTACGTTTCAACTGGATCCAATCGCTTAAGATGAGAATATGTGGCTGGGTTTTCATAAGTGATTAGGCCAGTCTCTCTTTGCACTGTATACCCCCCTCCCCTTACATTCCTCATATCTTGTTGCCCAACTTCCCGCATCCACCTCTCTCTCTCTCTCTCTCTCTCTCTCTCTCTCTCTCTCTCTCTCTCTCTCTCTCTCTCTCTCTCTCTCTCTCTCTCTCTCTCGTCCTCAAAATATTTATGTGTCAATCTATATTCTCGTGCGTCCTCATCCGTCCTTCGACGTTTGTCTTCATCTCTCGACTTGCCACATTTGTCTTCAGTTCGAGAACTAACCAGGGCTGGGGCTCGGCCGGGTTCTGCAGGCAAAAACCTTTTAAGATTTCCATGAATAAGAGATCAGGATGTGAGGGGTGGGTCTCCAGAGGTGTTGGTATGATGGTGAGGGAGTCGTCCTCCTCCTCCTCCTCCTCCTCCGTCCCCCTCGGGATTGTATTATTAGCTGTGGAGGGATTCCTTACGTTACCTGCAGCATCGTAGCCACCACCAGGGAGTGGCCCCTCACGACTCCCTCTTGCCCATCCGAGGCACTATCTCCTCATCAACCCCTCCTTGTGCGTGTGAGGCATTAAGGACTTGGCGACCTTCCCTACCTCATGTTACACTCATCTTTGTGGCATTCACCCCTTTATAATATACTTGTACCGCAAGCATGCCGTGTGGCACTCAGTGCCTTATGAGGCACTCACACCTTCTAGCACTCACTTCCTTGTTCTGAACCCGATCGTGTACAGCACTGACCTCACACAAGCCCCATCCTCCTCATGTCGTCCTCGTTATTCCTGCTTTACTCTTTACCTTCGCCCTTATGAGGCATTTCCCAACTGTTGCCCAAAGTCCTATGCACTCACCAATGACCTCCTTCCTAAATTTCCTATCTGTTATACACTTTTTTTTTCATCTTTCCCATCTATTATACACAATGTATTTTTCATCTTTCCCATCTATCATGCACTTGTGAGAGACACTTCAGTTATTCCTCAGTCCCTCATGCACTCACGAGGCACATTCACACTCAGCAGTGCCCCACGTTCCCCTCCCACTCAGGCCACATCTTAAGGCACCACATCCTAACACACTCACCAACACCCCGCTATCTGCACCGCTCATTTTCTACCACTTATGGCTTATGAGGCTGAGGATTTACCTTCTCCATATTCTCTCACTTTTTGGGTAATTGCCTCTTACTGCCTCAATTTCCAAGCATAATTCAGACGTTTCAGGTCCTACAGAGTTGGCAATTTTTGGCCTTAGCTTCACTCTGGCCCAGATTTGCTCCGATATCGGACAAGGAAAAAAGACGAAAGATTTTTAGATGAAGACGTTAAAGTTTCTGAGTTTTTTTTTTTTTTCATCAAAGTTTGATTATAACCGGAAGCGCGTCATTGCTTGTTTCATCTTTCCTTCATGATCTGTCATGCACATTGATTCCTGTTCGTTCAGTTTGCCCCCCCGCAACCTGCATGTACCTCACTGTGTTCCCTGGCTTGTTGAACACCCGCCATCCTTAATGTACAGTGTACATCACGACATGGAGCGTATACGATGAAGGATGTACACCGCAGCGAACACTGCAGTGTGCTGTGTACAATGTACAGCACAGCTATTACAGTCACTTGATGGGGTATTTGTACATCTTGGATGGATCTGTTTACACGTCTCTGTAAATGTTTTACCACCTTTGTACGTCTGTGTAAATGCTTTACCGTCCGTTTACGTCTATACGAGAGAGAGAGAGAGAGAGAGAGAGAGAGAGAGAGAGAGAGAGAGAGAGAGAGAGAGAGAGAGAGAGAGAGAGAGTAAAGTGAGACCAGTGTAGTCACGAGTTGTAAGGCCACCATATTAACACACAGTCGCAGTTTCATTAAATTTCTGTCTTTGCAATTAGTCATCTGAGATTCAAAAGCCTCTTGAAAAGGCTTTAGCACTGATCACATACATTCTTGCACGTGACAATCAGTCAATACACAGCCGAACCTCTCCTTCCCATCCCTTCCCATCCTTTCCCTACCCACGTCCTCCATCCTTCTCGGATCACGTCCTCCGCCTCATACGTCCCCTCGCACCACGACCCCTCCTCATCCCCCCGATATCATCCTCTTCCACCCACCTCTCATTTTCTCCTCACCCGTACCTCTCCCTGCTCCTCCACCATCCCCCCCCTCCCCTTCTCCTCCTCCTTCCCCTCACACATCACTCTCCCTCCCACCCACCCACTCACGTAGCGGGGTTCAGCCAGGGGGGAACATTACTCTCCTTTTATTTTCTGTTTAATGTAAATGACCTCGAAAGGAATTTTGATTACATGCCCTTAACAATGTTTGGTTGAATGTGGCGAAGACTCTGTTTGTTGTATTGATGTTTGCAGATGATGCTGTTATGATTGTTGACAATGAAAGAGGGACAGCAGGTGCTCTTGACGCCATGCTAAGAATGGATATCATACATAAGTTGCAGCAAAACGAAAATAACTGCATTAGGAAGGGATAAGTGTACAGTAGATTCGTATAACTCTAGGTACAAGGAGGAGAGAAGGTTGAAGATGAACATGAACACAAGTATATAGAGTTACTGCTTCATTATAGTGACGAATCAAAGTTGCGAAGGATCTTGAGCAGTGGACAACAAGAACACTGTGTGGTTTGAGGAGGAAATGTGGCCAATTAGATCTGCCCGCTGATCATCAGCTTGAATTTAGGATTAATTAATACTGCCAGTTATGACTAATGAAGGTGAAGTTCAGGGACACCATGCTGGCAGACAGCTAGAGAATATATATATATATGAAGTTCCTCGAAGCATGTGGTGAATGTTTATAAGAATACATTTAATGCTATGGTGTACAGTGCGCTAGGTGAATATCCTCTTGGGATTTCTAAAACGTAATGTGGTGGGATGTTGGGAAAGGCCAGTGAGTGGGAAACTTAGCAAGGTGAGCTGCATGTTGTGCCAGTGACTTAAAACCTAGGTTACGAGACTAAGTTTGAGTCATCCTGACTGGACGAAGATGGTTCTCTCCCTGATAACTGTAGCACAGCCAGTGTATGGTTAAGACAAGAGGCTCCGAACCTAGTATGGTTCAGATAAGGAACAGGAACGAATCTAAATAGATCACTGGTTTGCCAACTCTAATAGTGTGTCGTCAGCTTGTATATAACGTACGAAGATACTCTTAAGTTAGAGGAATACTTATTCATACTGTTAAAGAAACGTCCCATTCACTTACATTATTTGAGAAACGACAGATGAGCCACAATGACTGGCAGTTATGAGAATGTTGTAAGAGGAGAAAGGTTATGTTGTTACTGTGATAATGATGTTGTTGAGGATGAATACCATGTGCTAGACGAGTGTAATATAACCAAGGCATTAACGACTCGAGACGTAAATATATAGCATGATATTGTAAAACTTATCTAAACAGGGATGGATTTATACAGCTGATGCAAAGGACAGATCGAACGACTATCAAAAATACTGTTCCATTTTTAGACTTTGTCTTTATCATGAACTGTTGAATATAATGTTATAAGGAGTTAGAACAACAACAGCACCGTTGTATACGTGTAAGCTATATGATGATTGTCATGTCAACATAGAGAATAACTGTATCACAACATGATATTCGTCTGTAGGAGGAGAGTATAGCCGCTGAGCTCCAGACGTTGTAAGATGTCTGGGCGAAATAGTGTGTGTGTGTGTGTGTGTGTGTGTGTGTGTGTGTGTGTGTGTGTGTACACAGCAGGAGACGTACTCACCACTTGGGTGAAGTTGTCGGGGTTGACCAGGACGGAGATCTTGTAGCCGATAAGGGCGTCATCCTCCGTGATGGCCTTGAGGACCTCCCTGGTCATCCACTTGGTCAGAAAGAGGTCCGGGTTCCTCAGGAAGCCGTAGCAGAGGGCGCACGAGTCGGCGTAGTACAGGTCCGGGGGCAGGTAGTTCTCCTGTAGAGGGACAGATGTGTATCTGGTGGGTGTTGGAGAGGGAAGGTAGCTCTCATACGGAAGGGAAGTTGTAGTGTGTCTGGTGGGTGTTGGAGAGGGAAGGTAGCTCTCCTACAGAAGGGAAGTTGTAGTGTGTCTGGTGGGTGTTGGAGAGGGAAGGTAGCTCTCCTACAGAAGGGAAGTTGTAGTGTGTCTGGTGGGTGTTGGAGAGGGAAGGTAGCTCTCTTACAGAAGGGAAGTTGTAGTGTGTCTGGTGGGTGTTGGAGAGGGAAGGTAGCTCTCCTACAGAAGGGAAGTTGTAGTGTGTCTGGTGGGTGTTGGAGAGGGAAAGTAGCTCTCCTACAGAAGGGAGGGTGTAGTGTGTCTGGTGGGTGTTGGAGGGGTCCAGGGGCAGGTAGTTCTCGTGAAGAGGTGTAGTATATCTGGTGGATGGTTGAGAGGTCCGGGTGCAGGTAATTCTTCCACAAAAGAATTGTTGTTTGTTGAGTGTTGGAGAGGAATGGGAAACTGGTTGTTCCCCTTCAGATGGGACGATGTTGTGTGAGTGTGTGGTGGAGAGGAGAGTATCGCGATATGGTAAGGAGTTGAGAAAAGGAGTGTGTACATCTATGATTATTGTTTGTGTTATTAAGGAAAGAGAGAGAGAGTTATACACTCGTGTTGCCTCCTTTTTTTAACCTTGTATATATGTAGCATGCTTACTCCTACGTCTATTATGCACACACAAACACGAAGGAACTCAGACACTAAGAGCATCACACCTGCAGCAGTCAAGAACCCGGAACTCTCACCCGTGATCGACAGAGAGGTCGACCAGCCTCCTCCAAGTCGTCGGCGTTGAGAATCTCCCTCATGCTGATGATGTCGTCCATGTCCTCGCTCACGTCTTCCTCCGCTGGGACAGCTGGTTCACTTTGCCCTCCGGTAGCTGGCTTCCTCTCGTCGTGGAGAGCTGGCGGTGTCTTGGGTGGGACGAGGCGGTCGTCTGCCCTGGACGACTCCGCGTCGTGGTTCTCCTGTGTGGGGTGGTTTGCGTCGTCCCGTCCCTCCCTCTCCTCCCGGCTGCGGGGCAAGTACACGGCTGCCGGCCCTGGATGCGAGGAGCCCTTTTTCAGGAACTCCTCGTACAACATCGGCTGCGACCCATGGGGGCTGAAGTCGTCCCGTTGGTAGTCACTGAGGAGGTACTGCTCCCTCCCCTCCACCAAGTCATGCAGATCCTTCTCACCGTACTCCAGGTCCAGGTCGTACCTCTCCACGAAGCCCAGGTGGTGGTCGCCCCCGTCAGAGGCTCCAGTGTTGTCGTGGAAGGTGTGGTGTGGGTAGCCCGAGAGGAGCAGCTCCTGGGTGTCGACGACCGAACGACCCGCGCCGCCGCCACTGCCCTGGGTCGTCCGCCACAGTGTTATCTGTAGGACAGACGTTGATGTACTGAGTATATATGTATGTATAACTATCAGACAGACAGACACACACACACACACACACACACACACACACACACACACACACATATATCTTTTTTCAAACTATTCGCCATTTCCCGCATTAGCGAGGTAGCATTAAGAACAGAGGACTGGGCCTCTGAGGGAATACCCTCACCTGGCCCAATTCTCTGTTCCTTCTTTTGGAAAATTGAAAAAAAAAAACCGAGAGGGGAGGATTTCCAGCCCCCCGCTCCCTCCCCTTTTAGTCGCCTTCTACGACACGCAGGGAATAAGTGGGAAGTATTCTTAATCCCCTATCCATATATATATATATATATATATATATATATATATATATATATATATATATATATATATATATATATACATATATATATATATATATATATATATATATATATATATATATATATATATATATATATATATATATATACATATATATACATATATATATATATATATATATATATATATATATATATATATATATATATACATATATATATATATATATATATATATATATATATATATATATATATATATATATATATATATATATATATATATATATATCAGTTAATGTATTTATCATGATAAAAACTCATTAACTCGGTAGACATCAGGGTGTCTCCCTCTGGTACAGCCCCACACTACAGCTGACAGTGGTCACCCACATCTCATACTCGTCTTGCTGGACTCATGTCTTGTTGCTGAAGGTTCCATTTTTTATGTTCCTTATTACGTACAGTCTCTAAACGTACACATACTGTGTCGTTGTACTGCTACACATACTGTGTCGTTGGACAGCTACACATACTGTGTCGTTGTACTGCTACACATACTGTATCGTTGCACTGCTACATATACTGTGTCGTTGTACAGCTACACATACTGTGTCGTTGTACTGCTACACATACTGTGTCGTTGTACTGCTACACATACTGTGTCGTTGTGCAGCTCCACATACTGTGTCGTTGGACAGCTACACATACTATGTCGTTGTGCAGCTACACATACTGTGTCGTTCGACAGCTACACATACTGAGTCGTTGTACAGCTACACATACTGTGTCGTTGGACAGCTACACATACTGTGTCGTTGTACAGCTACACATACTGTGTCGTTGTATGCTACACATACTGTGTCGTTGTACAGCTGCACATACTGTGTCGTTGGACAGCTACACATACTATGTCGTTGTGCAGCTACACATACTGTGTCGTTCGACAGCTACACATACTGAGTCGTTGTACAGCTACACATACTGTGTCGTTGGACAGCTACACATACTGTGTCGTTGGACAGCTACACATACTGTGTCGTTGTACAGCTACACATACTGTGTCGTTGTACTTCTACACATACTGTGTCGTTGGACGGCTACACATACTGTGTCGTTGGACAGCTACACATACTGTGTCGTTGTACTGCTACACATACTGTATCGTTGCACTGCTACACATACTGTGTCGTTGGACAGCTACACATACTGTGTCGTTGGATACACATACTGTGTCGTTGTACAGCTACACATACTGTGTCGTTGTACTGCTACACATACTGTATCGTTGGACAGCTACACATACTGTGTCGTTGCACTGCTACACATACTGTGTCGTTGGACAGCTAACACATACTGTGTCGTTGGACAGCTACACATACTGTGTCGTTGGAAAGCTACACATACTGTGTCGTTGTACTGCTACACATACTGTGTCGTTGGACAGCTACACATACTGTGTCGTTGGACAGCTACACATACTGTGTCGTTGTACTGCTACACATACTGTGTCGTTGGACAGCTACACATACTGTGTCGTTGGACAGCTACACATACTGTGTCGTTGGACAGCTACACATACTGCGTCGTTGTACTGCTGCACATACTGTGTCGTTGGACAGCTACACATACTGTGTCGTTGGACAGCTACACATACTGTGTCGTTGTACTGCTACACATACTGTGTCGTTGTACAGCTACACATACTGTGTCGTTGGACAGCTACAGATACTGTGTCGTTGGACAGCTACACATACTGTGTCGTTGTACTGCTACACATACTGTGTCGTTGGACAGCTACACATACTGTGTCGTTGTACAGCTACACATACTGTGTCGTTGGACAGCTACACATACTGTGTCGTTGGACAGCTACACATACTGTGTCGTTGTACTGCTACACATACTGTGTCGTTGTACTGCTACACATACTGTGTCGTTGTACTGCTACACATACTGTGTCGTTGTACTGCTACACATACTGTGTCGTTGTACTGCTACACATACTGTGTCGTTGTACTGCTACACATACTGTGTCGTTGTACTGCTACACATACTGTGTCGTTGTACTGCTACACATACTGTGTCGTTGTACAGCTACACATACTGTGTCGTTGTACTGCTACACATACTGTGTCGTTGTACTGCTACACATACTGTGTCGTTGTACTGCTACACATACTGTGTCGTTGTACTGCTACACATACTGTGTCGTTGTACAGCTACACATACTGTGTCGTTGTACTGCTACACATACTGTGTCGTTGTACTGCTACACATACTGTGTCGTTGGACAGCTACACATACTGTGTCGTTGTACAGCTACACATACTGTGTCGTTGTACAGCTACACATACTGTGTCGTTGGACAGCTACACATACTGTGTCGTTGGACAGCTACACATACTGTGTCGTTGGACAGCTACACAGGCAGATACATGGGAAAGTCATAGTTCAGTCAGTTTTTTCCCCTTTTGTTAGACACATCAATCAAAGAGAAGTTCGTTCTCTCCAGGAGAGAAGCACAGTGAGCGACGGTTCGACACCGCTTCATTCCCCTCCGCCGCCAGACCTCTGTGTTGTAAGGCCTTTCCCGATTTGGTTCACAGTTTTGTATTTTGGGAGACGATGCCGCTCAGCACCGACGAATGACGCTCAGCCTGGGAGGATTATATAAGGGTAGAGATGGTGTCGACACCTAGTCTGTCTCACCTCATACCTGGCCAGAGCAGAGAGAGAGAGAGAGAGAGAGAGAGAGAGAGAGAGAGAGAGAGACGTAAAGTGCTCACAGTACGACAAACCAATGTTAGCTTGAAAGTTGTGTTCGAACTCATTAAACCCGTCGGTGTAGCATATCAAATACATATACAGAAATATATACATAAATGTATTTTCCGTAGATCGTATTCACCTCCGACATGGTAGAAAAAATAGACCTCCCGGTAAATCTGGCAACCGATACACACGGATGTTGACGTGAGGCTCCTGGCCATGTGACGGATGAGAGGATCCTGGCCATGTGACGGATGAGAGGCTCCTGGCCATGTGACGGTGTTACATGTGGCTTCCCACTCTCACCGCCTCATCCACATAACACAAGTTTATTATCTCCTCCTGGTGTGCTTTTAACCCTCCCCTCAGTTATCTCCCTCCCACTGTCATTAACCATGCTATATCACGTGTAACCTGTCATTAACCATGTTATATCACGTGTAACCTGTCATTAACCATGCTATATCCCGTGTAACCTGTCATTAACCATGTTATATCCCGTGTAACCTGTCATTAACCATGCTATATCACGTGTAACCTGTCATTAACCATGCTATATCCCGTGTAACCTGTCATTAACCATGTTATATCCCGTGTAACCTGTCATTAACCATGTTATATCCCGTGTAACCTGTCATTAACCATGCTATATCCCGTGTAACCTGTCATTAACCATGTTATATCCCGTGTAACCTGTCATTAACCATGCTATATCACGTGTAACCTGTCATTAACCATGCTATATCCCGTGTAACCTGTCATTAACCATGCTATATCACGTGTAACCTGTCATTAACCATGCTATATCCCGTGTAACCTGTCATTAACCATGCTATATCACGTGTAACCTGTCATTAACCATGTTATATCACGTGTAACCTGTCATTAACCATGCTATATCACGTGTAACCTGTCATTAACCATGCTATATCCCGTGTAACCTGTCATTAACCATGCTATATCACGTGTAACCTGTCATTAACCATGCTATATCCCGTGTAACCTGTCATTAACCATGTTATATCACGTGTAACCTGTCATTAACCATGCTATATCCCGTGTAACCTGTCATTAACCATGCTATATCACGTGTAACCTGTCATTAACCATGCTATATCCCGTGTAACCTGTCATTAACCATGCTATATCCCGTGTAACCTGTCATTAACCATGCTATATCACGTGTAACCTGTCATTAACCATGCTATATCACGTGTAACCTGTCATTAACCATGCTATATCACGTGTAACCTGTCATTAACCATGCTATATCCCGTGTAACCTGTCATTAACCATGCTATATCCCGTGTAACCTGTCATTAACCATGCTATATCACGTGTAACCTGTCATTAACCATGCTATATCACGTGTAACCTGTCATTAACCATGCTATATCACGTGTAACCTGTCATTAACCATGTTATATCACGTGTAACCTGTCATTAACCATGCTATATCACGTGTAACCTGTCATTAACCATGTTATATCACGTGTAACCTGTCATTTATGTCGTAAATCTATATCAACGAGATATTAATTATTGTGATTTCTCTCCTGACCCTGATTTACATCTCTGCATTACCTAGCAAGAATACAGCTGTATCAGCTCCGCTAGCTTATGACAGATACAGTTACAGCATCTCAGTTGATTGAGTGGAGACTACGGCTGTATCAGCGCCACTGACTCACGCATCTCTACATGCGGTCATTCCTGCACACATCACTCGGTTAACTGAGGTACGCTCGCTCGCCTCCCGCCACACCTGGGCTGCTACAGTGATGCCGTCTGCGTCTTCCCCACCACCATAACCCATGTTCCACCACAGCAGCATCTCTCTCTCTCTCTCTCTCTCTCTCTCTCTCTCTCTCTCTCTCTCTCTCTCTCTCTCTCTCTCTCTCTCTCCGCCCCAACTGGCTCTGATCACACTTGAAGATTTTTAACGACCGATTCCCTTTTTTCTGCTGCCTGCGTGTGTCATTTTAGAGCCGTTCCTGAATTGTGGTGTAAAGTTTTTCGTAAGAGAAATAGCACTGGACACACTCAGCTGCCCCTGGACGATAGCTTTGGATGCTTTAGCAGGCCCTGGAAGATAGCTTTAGACACTTTAGCTGGCCCTGAACGATAGCTTTGGACACCAGCTTCCCCCGGAAGATAGCTTTGGACACTTTAGTTACCAATGGACGATAGCTTTGGACACTTCAGCTTCCTCTGGGCGATAGCTTTGGACACTTTAGCTGGCGCTGGACGATAGCTTTGGACACACTCAGCTGGCCCTGGACAATAGCTTTGGACACTTTAGCTGGCCTTGGACGATAGCTTTGGACACGTTAAACTTCCTGTGGACGATAGCCTTGGATACACACAAGGCGAGGAGTATTAGATCACTTATCGTCGAGGTATCGTGGTTCGTTCATGGGACCCATAACGTAATCAGTAGCGTCGAGCTATCGTTTCTCTTGAGTTCCATAGCCAGGTAGCTGACGTCCCCAGCTTGCACACGAGCACCGGCGGTTCGAGTCCTCCGTCCGTGTCCTTGTTTGTGTTCCATACGTCCATGTCCCCACGATCGACTCAGCCAGTGTGTTGCTTTGCTGGCGTGTACTCAGGAACCATCACACACACACACACACACACACACACACACACACACACACTCCAGGAGTCAGTCTAGAGTATTATCTAAACTATTTTTCACTTGACCACTGTGGACCGAAATCCTCCATCTATAAAACAGCTGAACTGCTGGGTTCACTTCAGTGTGATCCATAATCACATTCACACTACAGGAAAGTTAACGTCGACCTTATGTAAAGATTCTCGCCCTGCAGCCGTCGCCACACGTCGCCCTCATCTCTGGAGTACGAGTGAGGGAGACGACCTATATCAAGTGACTCTCGAGGGGGTGAGGGTTGCCTCACACGTCCCTGACCTCAGCAGTGAAGTTTGTTTTGTTTACATGTCGAGGTGAGGGGGGAGTGAAGGAGGAGGAGGAGGGGGAGAGGGGGTGGGGTCGCGTCGGTGAGGGTCGAGAGGTTCACTGTCTGCGGGGCAGACACCCCCCCCCTCCCCCCCCCCCCCACACACACACACACACACACACACACCACAGCATAGTCACCGGCATGGACGTGCGATATGCGAGGGGTGGGACAGACAGTTTATGAACACGTGTGTTTGTGTGGTGGGTGGTGTGTGTGTGTGTGTGTCTGTGTACACGTCGTTACGTGTTTATGTTGTTTACTCTCCCTCAGTCAGTGCTTGTAGACTGATTACACGACACGTAGCTAATGGACTGCCCGCTTCTTGCCCCACGACAGCTGTAGTCATAATAACAAGAACGAAATGAACAAAGAAAAGTTGTTAAAGTTATGGTCTTCCTCTTGCCAGTGTTGTAATCACATTTTGTTCTCAGAAATTCACCCACTTGCGAAGTTCATAATCTCTTGGGAAAGTTAATGTAGTTTCAGAAACTTGATTTTTTTTTTCCTTAATCAAAATTTCTTTTAGATTTCCATCTCCACGTGAGAAAGTTCGTCGTGCAAAAATATACAGTGGGTGTTGCAAGGCTAGCAATGATGGCGTTGTACAATAGATGTTGCAAGTACAGTGGGTGTTGCAAGACTAGCGATGATGGCGTTGTACAGTGGGTGTTGCAAGACTAGCGATGATGGCGTTGTACAGTGGGTGTTGCAAGGCTAGCGATGATGACGTTGTACAGTGGGTGTTGCAAGACTAGCGATGATGACGTTGTACAGTGGGTGTTGCAAGACTAGCGATGATGACGTTGTACAGTGGGTGTTGCAAGACTAGCGATGATGGCGTTGTACAGTGGGTGTTGCAAGACTAGCGATGATGACGTTGTACAGTGGGTGTTGCAAGACTAGCGATGATGACGTTGTACAGTGGGTGTTGCAAGACTAGCGATGATGGCGTTGTACAGTGGGTGTTGCAAGACTAGCGATGATGACGTTGTACAGTGGGTGTTGCAAGACTAGCGATGATGACGTTGTACAGTGGGTGTTGCAAGACTAGCGATGATGACGTTGCGCTTTACTAGTGTTCACTGCTGTAGTCTGTCTCTCTACCCCGACTACACTCATCCACGAATTCTGTCTTCATCTGTTATCGCAAACATCCTCTTTTGGACCCAGTGATCTGTTGCTCTTTACATTCCTTTGTATTCATTTACAGTGTTTGATACATTTGTTGTAGCGCTGGTCTGGGTGGTTGGTGATGAGTGTGTCTGTCCCAATCACCCTTCTGTTACCACCATGATCACTGGTCATGTATATTGGTTAGGTTTGTTGTAGCCGACGCTGTCCGAACGAAAAGTATTGCTCCTCACCTCCCCCTCCAGTCATGATCATGGCGTCTGAAAGTTAAGACGATGAGTATTTTAGAAAAAAAGAAAAAAAAAAAAGCGACCCAGGGATTAATCTTGAGCTCCTCTTGAAGGTGGAAGGGCTACAGGGAGAGAGGGAGAGACGAAGTAACGAAGAGAAGCTGCTCACAGCCTCACTTTGGAAGGGAAGAAGAAAATATCATGACAGCCAATTCTCGCGTGGCTGTCTACACACACAGAAACTATGGGAAGAAGCAGTCTCTCGCCGTGCGTCCAGATCTTATGGACGTAGACGTACAAGCAGACAGTTCACGAGAGCAGTGACCGAAATGAGACTTGTAGAACAAAGACATGGAAACAACATAACTGCAGAAGGAAAGGGGATGGGTCAGTAAGATAAGAGATAGCACGAGAGTTGATAAGATGGGAGGCTTTTGATTCCACTTCGGCTAAAAGAGAGTTGGAAGAAAAGCCACCGAAGACTTGTGAACAATAATTCACATTAAAGCGAATGAGATCCCTTGTTTTTATGGATCGGATGATGAAAAGAAATATGATAGCAACACCTTCAGCTTGCAGGATGTGAACTGTTTTACGTCATTTATGTAGGGTTTATCAGGGTAGAGTGGAGGATATGGTGATGTGTAGACTCTCCGTGTTATTGCAAGGGTGAATGAAAGTGTTTGGAATCAGAGGGTAGGAAACGAACGAGGTTTAGAAAGACGTGGAGGTGGAAATTGTGCTTTTGCGCGGCTAAAATTAACGAGAATTATACAGATTACTGCTTCCCCTTTCCATGATGCTGCACAAATCCAAATTAAGTGAGGAAATATGGTCGGTGAGAGAGAGAGAGAGAGAGAGAGAGAGAGAGAGAGAGAGAGAGAGAGAGAGAGAGAGAGAGGTGGGAGGATGAGGGTGGTTCATCAAATTAAGGACGGGGAAGGAGAGTACGGTGAAGTATGTACAGCAACGAAGGCGGAGATGATAAAGATCGTTCATGGGGAGACGCAAGACGGTAAACAGTGAGACAACCTTCAGGACAGTACTGATGACAGAGGGAGAGACGGGTAAGTGGCTCCGTCAACGATTCTGTGAGGAAGCGACTGGGGAAGGAAACTGTGCGTTAAAGAACTGAGACAAACGTCCAGGGGTGGAAGGTAGTTTAGGTGTGCAGACGCCCCTGCCACAACCCTGTGGTCTGCGTGAGTGGCGGACGTGGTGGGCTGTGGTATAGCAGACTCAGCAAAGTCACTAAAGACATCAAGACGACCAGCGAAGTGGGTCACACAGCGGAGGATATGACCATGACCCGGAGGAGGAGCAGCACCAGCGCAGGAACTGCCTGTATTGGTGTGACCTGAGAGGAGGGGAATGAGACCCCTGAAGTGTTTGTGGAGGTTAGGAGGTAAGTGGAGTCTCGAAAAATTTTGGAGGTCGCTGAAGTGAGATGGATTGGAACGACAGTTAACAGGGTTAGAACAGCCTCCTTCCCTGGTGGAGGGATATATATATATATATATATATATATATATATATATATATATATATATATATATATATATATATATATATCTTTCTTTTTTCTTTTAAACTATTCGCCATTTCCCGCATTACCGAGGTAGCGTTTAAGAACAGAGGACTGGGCCTTTGTGGAATATCCTCACCTGGCCCCCCTCTGTTCCTTCTTTTGAAAAAAAAAAAAAAAAAAAAACCGAGAGGGGAGGATTTCCAGCCTCCCGCTCCCTCCCCTTTTAGTCGCCTTCTACGACACGCAGGGAATACGTGGGAAGTATTCTTAATCCCCTATCCCCAGGGATATATATATATATATATATATATATATATATATATATATATATATATATATATATATTCCTATGAGTCCACGGGGAAAATGAAACACGAAAAATTCCCAAGTGCACTTTCGTGTAATAATCACATCATCAGGGGAGACACAAGAGAGAAGTATAACAGTCAGTTGATATACATCGAAGAGACGAAGCTAGGACTGTTATATTTCTCTCTTGTGTCTCCCCTGATGATGTGATTATTACACGAAAGTGCACTTGGGAACTTTTCGTGTTTCATTTTCCCCGTGGACTCATAGGAATACCTTGATCACGCGCAAAATTGTGATCCTTTCCAATATGTATATATATATATATATATATATATATATATATATATATATATATATATATATATATATATATATCTGTTTTTCTTACAGAAGAAATAGGTAAATGAGGATCAGAGGTACACAGGACACTAGGAGGTATACCGTCTGGCCCGTACGTATTGCATACATTTGGGATTGCATTTCGTGTCTTTTAATGTGCGTTATGTGCTGGAACTTATCGACGCCCAGCTTCAGAGCACACGATGTACCTGCCCACCATAGAAGAAACTTATCGAGGAAGCAAAAGGGTTCCTCAGCTCTCGCATCACTGTGCCCGCCTCTCGTGTTGCTCCCGAGGAAGACAATTTATCTCAGTCCTATATACGGCGACCCGTCCTTACCTCTTTAATGGTTCCAGGTCGTCCAGTCCCCCGCCCGCCCGCTCTCCCCCAGCTACGGATGATGATCGTCCACTCCAAACCCTCCCTCCCTCCCTCCCTCCCCCCTCCCTTCTCCTTCAGCCGGGAGGGTGGGTGGGTGGGGGGTGGGGGGAGTTAATGGCAATGATGTCAGTAAGAACGGTAACACATGGTAACGGTAACACATGGTAGCGGTAACACATGGTAACGGTAACACATGGTAACGAGTATCCTGCCTGATATCGCAGGCCAGACACCGTTCCCGTCCATCCCAGAGTCATTATGTGTTTTCTTAACCCTCGACTTGTACGAGGTATCATGTCTGCCACAGTGGTATACTCCTCCCCTCCTCCTCCGTCTCCTCCTCGTCCTCCTCCTCCTCCTCCTCCTCCTTCCGGGTCGTAAGTCTGCTGGTGACCATCCCACACGACAGACTGACTCGACCGCGTCATCCTTCCATTATGCTGAAATTCTTGCCAGGCTCGAGACGCGACCTCCTATCGATACCGGATAATTTATCTATCTATTTATCTATCATCTATCTATCTGGACATATTCCTGCGAGTTAGAAACGAGTAAACTGAGATGCATGACGGCCAGGGGGGGGTTACGGGAGACAGAGAGTCTCCATGGGTTTCTTCCACTTCAGGAAGAAGAGAATGAACTGATATACCGTAAACAAGTTAAGTCTTATGATTGATCATCACGTGTGGCACAAGACAACAGCATTATGTACTGCACGTCTCTCTCCCCCCCCCTCGTGTGTGCCGGGACGCAGCATGATAACGTATGCCACCAGTAGTACAGACAAACTGATAGACTTAGTCGTCTTAGCGTGATCTTTCGCCGCGCATCGCGATAAACATTACAACGAGAAGATGAGGGTTTAAAGAGAATACATTTATTGATTATCTTAGGAAAATCATTTTCTCCAGCTGGGTAGTGAGTGGTGGAAAATGGGGAAGGGGGGGGGGGTTGCTTCCCCCGAAGTGGTGAATTATTATGTGGGGAACAATGGTGCCTCTGGCTGGCTCCCTAAGATGTGGGGAAAAAATGGTGAGGGAGTATTGTTCCCGGGGTCGTAGATAGTAGCCAAGTGTTCCCGGTGGAGGCGATGAACCTTTTACGGTCGGGAGAAAGATGTGGAGGAATTTAAGGAGGATTAGACACAAGGCTGAGGAGGGAGGGAGGGAACCACTGTAATTGGTGAGGAGGAGGAGGAGGAGGTGGAACCCAATAGTTGGGGAGGACTTACGGTGAAACTTGGATGAGGGGAGTGATTATCATGGGATGTGGGAGGGGAAAACTGGGGAGCTGTGTGAGAGGGGGAATATGGGAGAATGGCGTGGAAGGGAACTTGGGGAGGTGGGTGGAGGGTGAATATTGGGGAGGGAACATGGGTGTAGGAGAGAGGAACATGAGGGAGGTGTAGGAGAGAGGAACATGAGGGAGGTGTGTGAGAGAGGAACATGATATATGCAGTTAGGTTTAGGGTCGAAATACATAAAAAGTATAGAAACGAGTTAGGGAAAGGGACTCGTTTTGCCTGGGATATAGACTTCAATCACGTCCAACATTCCATGTAGTTACCTTTATAACCATAACATTATTTTCTAATAATTGACATTTTCTTTTACAAAGATCGACTGTCATGGTGACAGGCTGATTAATGTATACTGAAGCTATGATTACAACCTCTCTATTAAGGGAATAGATGTAAGGCTTCTTTACGCTAACTGTTATCATCATCAGCAGTAGCAACTATTTGTGTTTAGTGATGATACTAAATGATATTTATTTACGGTTACCTCTCATCTGCGATAGATTAACAATTAGTATAGCTTAACCCCCGTCATTATAATTACAGCAAGTTGGGCCAGACGACCTATCTCATCATTAATGCAATCAGTATTGCAGCTAAACTCTGTAAGATAAGCTTATTCCATGAGTATTATGTCCTTGCCAGAGCATCGTACTTTAACTCCATGATTATTGAAGTTATTAACCTACAGCAATGATTACTATAATGCCTTGTGTAGAGTACCTGGTGCTCCTGATGTAGTCTTCACAGCTAACATCAGTCTTCCTGTATATATATATATATATATATATATATATATATATATATATATATATATATATATATATATATATATATATATGTGTGTGTGTGTGTGTGTGTGTGTGTGTGTGTGTGTGTGTGTGTGTGTGTTTGTGTGTGTGTGTTTTCATACTATTCGCCATCTCCCGCGTTAGCGAGGTAGCGTTAAGAACAGAGGACTGGGCCTTTGAGGGAATATCCTCACCTGGCCCCCCTTCTCTGTTCCTTTTGGAAAATTAAAAAAAAACGAGAGGGGAGGATTTCCAGCCACCCGCTCCCTATATATATATATATATATA
>NC_092240.1:17347280-17354780 GCF_036320965.1 Panulirus ornatus | reverse complement strand
CCCCTGCCAGCATCTGTGGCGGGTCATGAGCCCATGACTCGTGCCAGCAACCGTAGCCACCATATACACCATTAAAAGTTCATGATAGACGGGGTCGGCAGGTCCATATATGAGTCCTGACCCTTACTGGAGGAAGGGTTCATGATGCCAGTGTTACCATGCTGAGGCGGAGGACAGGTTTCTTATGTCACTAGTTATGTACCCTGGTTCCTTGACAGGTTTGAGGCTGCCTGACTGGCATGCCCGGCCCCTGGAAGTGATGTCTCCAGTCATCTCTGATGTTCAGGTGTTCCTTCACTGTGTCCTGTCCTTATCCACACTCTCATCATGTGGTGTCGCATTGTGCTGATATTAGTTTTGATTGTGTGTATATATATATATATATATATATATATATATATATATATATATATATATATATATATATATGTGTGTGTGTGTGTGTGTGTGTGTGTGTGTGTGTGTGTGTGTGTGTGTGTGTGTGTGTATCTTTACAGCGTTAGGATTCCTTTCTATGCTCATCAGGTTCCTGCAGCATTCAGGAAGCTGGCCACGTCCACCGGTCTCGACCACAGGTTATAAAGTGTCGTGTTGTTTGTGCAGTGAGTGCAGGACAATTAAGTCGTAAGTCATGGGTGTCTATTCTGTATGGTGGTTACGTCGTGGGCATGAAGGACCTTCTCATGTGTTGACACGACGTTCGTAGTGCTGTAGTGATGGATGATGTCCAGGCCGTAGACGGGAGAGTGTGGCTCGGTGTTTGCCTCGGGAGTGTGGTCTCTGATGGGTTGTAGTTGAAGACTGAGTTAGTTGGGAGGTCTGTTGTTAGTCGTTGTCGGGTTATTCCAGTGTGTGTTTGTGTGTATGTGTGTGTGTATTTGTTTTGTCAGTGTTGTATTTGTTGGTGTTGGTGTGATCTGTGAGTAGAGGTTCCTGGTAAGTGAGAAGGTCAACTTTTTATTTCTACTTGGGGGTTGGGGGGGTTACATGTCGAGGGGTTTGGGTGGGGAGGATTAGTTCTGTTGTATAGAATTGGACGTCGAGTACGTTGGAGTGACACTGTGTCGGGAGGATCTTTGTTTCACTGTGAAGGCGTTGGATGTTTGTGGTTGCTTGGCAGCCTGTGATTGTTCTGAGTTCACTCTTATGTGCGGTTTGCAGCTTTGGAATGTGCGAATCGGTGTTTGTAGTAATGTGAAGATGGGACACGTGTAGAGCGTAGAAGGGAAAAGTGTGACCCGTGTTTGTCTAGGAAGTGTGGTTACAGATGGATGGAGCCCGCTTTGCTGAAAGCTGGAAGACTACTAGTGGACGGAGGCTTACTGACAGATGCAAGCCAGATTCCGGAGAGTTCACTACTGACGGAGGAAGGTTGTGGTCTGGAGGCATTATTAAGAAAGGCGGTTGCGTGCGGCCTCCCAGCAGAGGGCAGCAACATTAACTCAAAAGTAATGTTCCTTCGACCCAAAACCGTGGCCAGGGAAATACACCAGCACGGTCAGTGGCCATGGCTTAGTGCAGCCAACAAACTTTTTCTGCAACACTTTTACTTTAGTCTCTTGAGCACGACGGTACGACTCTCCGCTGTAATGACCGGGCCTTTGGCCTTGCCCTTAGGGGTCAGGAGAAAGACTAGGACGTCATACCCGAGGGTTGTCATCAACGCTCGTTGTACCCTTCTGCTCAGCGGTCAAGGGTCGTACCACAGTGCTGAAGGGTCGGATCATAGTAGTCAAGGGTCGTACCTTCGTGCTTGAGGGCTGTACAGTCGTGCTGCCGAGGTAAACTCTGGCGGATGGAAAAAGAAAGTAAGGTTATCTTCCGTGGTTCAGCTACAACGTTCACTGTTACGAATTTACCTTTTCCAGTTGAGATTTATTTTCGGTATTTTTTATTCCCTTTCTTTATATCTCTTTTTGAAATTCTTTACTGTCGTTTTTGGTAGTATTTTTGCATGCAGTTTTAAGGGTCAGTTAGCAGGAGGAAAATGGTGTGCGTCTGTGGGTACGTCTCCCTGACACACCAGGTGACGGCAGGTGATGGTGGGAAGGGTAGCCCACAACAAAGAAAACGAAAGAGTATGTTTCATTTTCTTTAGTGAAGAATGGGTAAGACTATTTAACACTTAAATTAGTATTCATTTTTTTCAAGAGATCGCGTGTCTCCAGTGTGAGATAGCGAGAACATGTCTCACTCACTAAAGGAGGGGAAAGTATGTAGTGTGTGAATGAGTCACAGAAACTCACGTCTTGATTAACGTGTCATGAACGTATGAGAAGCGCCCATCAGTTAGCTGCTGAATAACGTAAACAGATGTGGTATTACGAATACACCTTCAGGTCACGTCGAGTCCACCAGATGCTTACTGTAGTGTCCAGAAGACATTCATCCTCTGACCGTACTGCTTGTGGCGCCTTAGATGGGTCATCCTTCAGATGAAGTTGGATTCCTCGTTATACTGTCTTTGGCGTTCTGGACCGTCTGTCCGCATCTCTCTGCCTGCAGCAGCAGCAGCAGTTAGAGTCCTCAGGCCAAGACACCTGACCGTAAGACGCGAGGTTTTCCAGATTATTTCTGACGTGTGTTGTCTTGGTTTCATTTTTTTATTCTTCTTCACCCTTGCTTGCATGGCACCATGAGGTAGCGTCAGGAACAGACGAATGAACCGTAGAAAAAACAGACTTGTCTTGCCTCCTTCCTCTATTGTTATTTAGAAAAGTGATGGTACAAGAGGGGAGGATATCCAGTCTGGACCTCTCCCCCTTCACCCCCCAAACCCAGCTTAGTCATGTCCTACCAGACGCCGGAGATATGTGGGCGCTGTTCTTTCCTCCCTATCCTCAAGCATGGTGTCATAAGCAACGGTATATTATCTTATTACACAACCTTCACCCGTCCACGTCCAGCACGATGTTCGTCTCGTGTCTCACAGCCTTGCCTCACCTCACCTCCCATCTCTGCTCACACCACTTCACCAGAAGGAACGAACAGTAGCAGTTATCCCTCCCTCCACTACTTCAGCTCAACCTCCTCCCCTCCACCTAACCCTCACCCCCCCCCCCCCCCCCCAACCGTCTTCCAAGTCACCCCTCTCACTGTGAGGCCCTCATCATCTGCCCTCATCACCTGCCTTCATCAGTGTACAGTACGTGCATTAGGATCCTGTGGGCATCTCACCTCTGGAATAGCAACTGGTGGTAATGATATACCTCATCCTGTTTGATGTTTACTGATGAGCAGAGACGGGATTAATAATGTAGGAGGAAGACTGGGTTTAGAAGCGAATTTTGTTCATGACGAAGGAAAGGTTAAGTCTGTTCCCCTGCAGGAGAGCGTCTCCCTGTCCAGGTGAGGTCTTGGTAAACTCTCAGGACGGACTCCAGGTGATGACCACCCCCTGACCTGTCGTCTCTAGAGGCGTCGAGACCATGGTGGTGTTTCACCATGTGTAGTGAGGCTCAGACCAGGAGCAGTGTGGCTGCCATGTTGTGCACATAATGTTCCTGGGTCCTGCGTCAGGCACGATCACGGGTGCCTGCTCTACCGCCCTACCATGATGTGTTTTTTTTTTCTGTTTGCTGAGACGGTACGGGCAGCTGAGGCCCTAATCAGGGCCATCCCATTAACTCTCTCTCTCTCTCTCTCTCTCTCTCTCTCTCTCTCTCTCTCTCCCTCTCTCTCTCTCTCTCTCTCTCTCTCTCTCTCTCTCTCTCTCTCTCTCTCTCTCTCTCTCTCTCTCTCTCTCTCTCTCTCTCTTTATATATATATATATATATATATATATATATATATATATATATATATATATATATATATATATATATATATATATATATATATATCCTAGCGTGAGCCAGGTGACCATTTATCGACCAACCACTAAGAGTGGATGAACAGCTGGGTTGACTGTGGACCGACAGCCCAGATAACTATCTCTCCAAACATTCTTCTGTACTTCAAGAACCTTCATATCCTCACCAATCCTATGACTCACGTCCGCTTCCATGGCTCCATTCGCTACCATGTCCACTCCAGAGGTCTAAAACACTCCACTTCCTCCAATTTTTCTGCATTCAAACTCAAACCCCACCTAACCTGTCCTTCAACCCAGCTATACCTAGAAACCTTGTATTCATTCATGTTTACTCACAATTTCCTTCCTTTTTCACATTCTTCTAAGCTCTGCGGTTTCTCACTCGAATCTGCCACCAGTGCTGTACCATCAGCAAACATCAACCTACTCACTTCTCAGGCCCTCTCATCCCCCACAATATTCTCACATATACCTCCCTCACCACCCCATTCATAAACAAATTAAACAGCCATGGTAACATCACTCAACCCTGCTGCAGATCAACCTCCACTTGGAACTACTTACACTCCTCTCTTCCTATTCTTGCACATGCCTTAAACCTTTGATATAAACTTCTCACTTCTTGAAGCGGCTTTCCTTCCACACTGTATATTCTTGTAACCTTCTGCAAGGCATCTCTATCAACCCAATCATATGCCTTCTCCAGATTCATAAATGCCACATACATATTCATCTGTTTCTCTCGATTATTTGTCACACACATTCTTTAAACCAAACACCTGATCCGCACGTCCTCTACTGCTTCTGAAACATTACTGTTCTTTTCCAATTTGATGCTCTGTACATGCCTTTACACTCTAAATCACTCTTCTCCCAAAAGACTTTCCAGTTGCATTCAGCAGTCTTATACCTTTGTAGTTTGAACACTTACCTTTATTCCTTTTGTCTTTGTACATTGAATTTATACGTTTATTCCTCTAATCGTCAGGCACTTTACAATGATCCATACATACATTGAAAATCCTGATAAATCAAACAACAACACAGTCACCCACTTTCTTAAAAAAAGTCAAATGCAGTACCTTCCATCCCAGCCACCCTGCCACATTTCATCTTACGCAAAGCTTTCACCAACTCTTCTCTCTCATTTCGCATACCATCCCGAACCAAACACCCTACATCTGCCACATTGTCCTCAAGCACACTCAACAGTCCTTCAAAATACTACCTTTATCATTACTTCTTACCACGTCCAATTTTGCCCCATTTCTGTTTGTTCTTTTTTCTTTTTTCATTTGCTCATTATTAACCTCCTTACAAAACATCTTATTCTTTCTAAAGTTTGCTGATACTCCGCTCACCACAACGGTCATTTGCCCTGTGTTTCAACCCTTACACCTTCCTCTCGACCTCCTGCCGTTTTCTCTTACACATTACCAATTATTTGCACTCCTACCTTGCATGTACCGCCCATACACACCTTTTTCTCGTACTCTACCAGCTTTACGTCTTGATCTTGACCACTCACTACCCTTTCTCATCTACCCACCTCCTACCTTTCGCATAACACATGCATCTCTTGCACATGCCAGCTCTGCCTCCATATATATATATTTTAGTGCTGGGATGCTAGGATTAAGGTCGTCTTCACATGGGAGGGCCATCTCTCTCTTAGCTGGGGGGCGGACGTAGGTCGGGAGGAGACTGGAGAGGTTTTGAGAGTGAGAACGTCTCCCAGGGGGACTCCACTGTACAGCTTCAGAGTTTTAAAAATGTGGTCTTTGTGAGTGACTCGGGGTGGCGGCCGCCTGTAAAGGTGGCCAACCATTTTTATTTTGTATTTTCGAGTTCACGGAGGGTGTGGTGTCAAATATCTTTTGTGTGCGGATATGTCCGAGATTATACGAATATATATATATATATATATATATATATATATATATATATATATATATATATATATATATATATATATATATGTTTAGAGAGAGAGAGAGAGAGAGAGAGAGAGAGAGAGAGAGAGAGAGAGAGAGAGAGAGAGAGAGAAGCTCTGCCTTCACTGAGAAACAAATGATAAAACTAGATTCATCACAGGAAGACTGACGCGTCTTACCCACAAGTGGTGACGGAACGTCTGGTTCGCATAGAATGTGGGAGAGCCGTCCTTGCTCTGTTTTACCCTTGACCAACAGCTGGAATCCAGTACACACACACACACACACACACACACACACACACACACACACACACACACACACACACACACACACATACATTTCATACAGTACATCACACACCAACAGATGCCAATGACTGTTGTATCACCTGAGAAAACAAGGGGAGGAGGAGATGGAGGACCAGTGAAACTCTCGCTACACTGAAGGCAACAGAAAGCAATCGGCATAATGGTCTTCCCCAATCAGTTATAGCCGGTGAAGGGAAGTGTGCCGGCGCTCCTTCACCAGGGAGGATCAACGGAGACCCACCACCCCATTTTCCACGTCACTAACAATCAATTACGTCCACTGGTGTGGTCACTGGTGTCCTCAGCATCTGGAGTATTCATGGGTCATATTGAGCCTTAGCGTCAACCATCCTGCGTCTGTTGCCGATGACGTGACGTATGTTGTCGTTATTAAATCTCTTGAATACAGTCTTGTGACCCCTGGGTTATGAAGGACTTTGACCCGACCCGTAAGGATTAGGTGAAAGGCCAAGTTATCATACCCATAAACCCTAAAGTCGTGGCCATAGGACTAATCGTTCTCGTATCGGTAATAATACTCACTACGTCCGCCAGGGGGGGGAACAGTAACTCACATCTCTGCTGTTATGATCAAGATGGTCAACGTATGGGTAGATTTACCAGTGACAGGTAGTTGAAAGCAGAGACGTAGATGTTTTCAAAAGTGACTTGGCAAACGCTTCGCTTAAAGCCCAGTACAAACATCCATTACTCCTCCAAACGTACGTAAAAAGTTTAATACGATATTTCTCCTGAAGCCATCTGCATGTTTTCCTGCCCTCACCACAGTGACTTCTATATATCTGATCTCTTCTGCTATCACAAGCAGCCTCGAGAGGACCCAGTGGTTTTGGCTGCAGTTGGTATTCCTCGAGGTCCCTGGTAACTCCGGGTTGTGGTCTGGACACTGTCTCCCTCATACCCGGGTTATGGTCTGGACGCTGTCTTCCTCATACCCGGGTTGTGGTCTGGACGCTGTCTTCCTCATACCCGGGTTGTGGTCTGGACGCTGTCTCCCTCATACCCGGGTTGTGGTCTGGACGCTGTCTCCCACATACCCGGGTTGTGGTCTGGACACTGTCTCCCTCATATCCGGGTTATGGTCTGGACGCTGTCTTCCTCATACCCGGGTTGTGGTCTGGACACTGTCTCCCTCATATCCGGGTTATGGTCTGGACGCTGTCTCCTTCAAACCCGGGTTGTGGTCTGGACGCTGTCTCCTTCATACCATACCTATTATCATCTGTATTTGCCAATGTAGTTATTATAAAAGAAAACACACAGCAACAGAGGCGTTTGATTTCAGATAGTATTGATACCAAAACAGACGAATCGTACGCTACTCAAAAAAATATTAATTTCTCAGAAAATGTATATATATATATATATGATTTATTATTTATTATACTTAATCGCTCTTTACCGCGTCAGCGAGGTGGCG
>NC_092240.1:17259780-17342280 GCF_036320965.1 Panulirus ornatus | reverse complement strand
CTATAGAAATATTACTGGAAAGGATGAATGGAAAAGATATTGTGGCAGAATACGTGCACATCATAATGGTCAGGCTGATCGACTGATCAATATTACTCAAGTGTAGTCGTGTTTTGAATGTACTGACAGACAACCCTTTAGCTATACCCACACTTGACCTTTGTTGTCTAACCTGTACAAGGTACTGGTAATTTTTGTAGTTCCACAACTTATTTCCTGTGAAGACAATTTAAAGTTTTTCGTTACAAGAAACTCGACAACCTATGTATACATATGTACGTTAAAGTAATTACGAACTGAGCGGTCGTTAGACTACAACAACATAGTACAGCAATCTTCTAAAGTTTAATAATTTGTTCCTGTGAGTTATGACCGTGACATCATTATGTCCATGACAAAAATAGAATATCACATTTGTCCTGAATATTTTCTTTTAATCAGGCAAAGGTGTACAGTTTACACGTGAGCCGCCGGATGACAGTAACCAGTAAAGCTAAAAGTAGACTGTATATTCTAACCCCTCACCAGTCACCAGCCCCTGAGGATATCATTTCTCCATGACGTTTTGTTCACCAGTGTTCCACGGTGGAGAACTGAACCCTTTCCAAGTTTTACTGGAAGTTAGTGAGGAAGATTTGACGTAAAGGTGTTCATTAATCCTGTTAACCCTTGATCACGACTGTATATCATCCCTTAGGCATGACGTCATGACCCTAGCGATGACATCACAGGTCACGTCATTATGCTCCAGGGTCATACCGTCGTGTGGAAAGGTCGCGTCATCGTTTTCCAGATGTTAAACCAGTTAGTGGCCGCCCGCTGATGGCCGACACGGAGATGATTGTCATGTTGTATGACACTATCTGACCCACAGAGGTCAGCTTAGCTGTATATATATATACACTGCCACACCGTCACGTCGCAGACAATGGCGTTCCCAGGGTGTTTCAAGCTGCGTTAGTGACCCGTGCGGAGGTTAGGTCATTACGTCAGATGGCGCGGGATGTCGGGCTGGTGTTTGGCTCCATCATCCACTTTGCATCAGGTCAGGTAAAGGTCATAGTCATCGGGGCCGCTAAGGCTACGTCGCCATTGTGGTGGACTCTGCGATGACCCAAGATGCGGAGGGTTGATGACCCGCTGTGTACCAGTTGTTGCTCGTGTTCAACAACGGTTGTTGTTTTTGTGGTTGTTATGGTTGTGAGTTACCCATTTCTGTTGTGGGTCTGTGCTTGTTGCCTGCCTCCTACTGTTGTTCGTGCCTTTGTTACAACTGCAATTAACACTGGGGGTGGGGTTAGGGGGGGGGGGACCCAGAGTCGCGGATAATTTTAGAATACGAGAAATATATTTGGATATCCTGGGTGATGGAGGAGACGCGAGAGGGGTCGTTCAGAGTCTCATCAAGCACGTGTGTAACTGCTAAACGAGGCTGTTAATTTTCCCCCGTGGGGGTGCTCGGGGTCTCCCTCATGGTGTAACCCTTGGGTAACAGAGAGAGAGAGAGAGAGAGAGAGAGAGAGAGAGAGAGAGAGAGAGAGAGAGAGTAAGTTGGTGTCGCTCTTGATGTTAACCAACATGATCCCAGACAGCTTTAATTAATTTGATGATATTTTATGAAAGACGAGACACTGGTTACCCATGTGGACGGGGTCATGTGTTTATCTCTGGCGCTGAACTCCATCGATACGACCTTACGACCCTTGTGTATATGATGGTGACCTGACCTGTGGTTCAGGTTAATGGCCGGGCCGTCATGCCCAGAGGTCGTACCGTCGTGGTCGAAGGTAGTGCTCAACTGTGCTCAGGGAATCGGTATCAATTGGTTCTTGCAGGATATGCCTCCACTACTGGGCAGGCTCGTCATAGTGAAGAAGTGGAGGAGGGAGGGTCACCTTCCAGTCTTCTCCACGAAGAGCCACTGTCTGTCCGTCCGTCCTCCAGTCTGTCCATGGTGGGTTCACCACCCATCATTCATGGGAGACACTTGACACTCGAGGGTTCGTGAGGTGTAGGGCATAGCCATGATCTCAGATCCCGCCTTCCCCCACCCTCTACCGTTAGGCCCTTATTCACTCTTTTCCACTGGAATTCTATCTATCAATCGATCTATCTGTCTGTTTCTCAGTTTATCAATCTATTTATCTATCACTACTCCCATCCCAACCCCACGGGAAAGATCAGGTACACAAGAGCTTCTCCAGAAGGTGAATCTTGACCACGATACTCCAGTACTCTGGAGCTCTCGTCACCCGGCTGAGTGAGGTGATCATACCAATAATCCAGTGCATAGTGTCCTCCCTCCCCTGTGGTATACTGCCCCTCACACACACACACACACACACACACACACACACACACACACACACACACACACACACACTAGATACACACCTACCTCACACAGCACGTCTGGTCGACTGGTGCAGGTCAGGTCGTGTGACGGCGGTGACGGCCTGGCTGAGGCCACCGTGAAATTAATTATTCTGTCCATCATCACGTTACTATATTGCTCTTGTAAATATTCTGTTTACCCTGGTCAGTCCTGTTGTTTGATATGTAAATATGGAGAGTCTTGCTTTGATGTCTCTATGGCTGGTTGTGGAGTGTCTGGATGTCTGTCTGGCTGGTTGTAGAGTGTCTGTCTGTCTGGCTGGTTGTGAAGGACGTGGATCGTGCCACAAGGGTTGGTGCTGGATCCTATTCGTGTTTTTTTCTTTTTTCATTTTGAACGTGCCAGCATCAGGGGCTCAGCGAAGCACATATGCAGCAACCTTAACATAACAGAAACGTTTGCGGCACTATACTGTTTCCTGAGGCAGTCATGCGTCGTACCATCCCTGAGGCAACCATTCACTTTACTCATTCTTGAGTGAATCATGCAGTGTACTCATTCTTGAGTGAATCATGCAGTGTACTCATTCTTGAGTGAATCATGCAGTGTACTCATTCTTGAGTGAATCATGCAGTGTACTCATTCTTGAGTGAACCATGCAGTGTACTCATTCTTGAGTCACCCATATACTGTACTCGTTCGTGAGTTAACCGTTCACTGTCCTCATCCCTGCGTCAACCATTCGTACACGGAAAAAAAAAAGCCCCAGTAAAAGTTCTGCAGTGAACCATTCGTAGGTCCCTGGTGAGGCGGTGACAGTCGTGGCCAGTGAGGGCGCTCACCTCGGGATCAGCATGACGTCATCAACAGTAACATGCAAGGAGAAAGATGATTAAATGTACGTCACAATACACGTCACCGCTGACCCCTTGAACACGACCGTAGAACACACGGTGACTGTAAAGAAGGTGAACTCTGCCTCGCTTCAGAGAGTCAAGCCAGTAGGATCTTAGACCTTATTTGCTGGGTGCATAGACTACAAGACATGGTATAAGATACTCACCCTTTACAACTCCATGGTCAGATCTCAATCTGGAATGCGCTGTTCAGTTCAGCTCACCAAACCTGATCACATGTGAAAGTAAGCTAAAACAAATTCAAAGAAGAGCAGCCAAAATAATCCTCTCACTCATACATCAGCCCCATGGGAGAGACTGAAAGATCTATGATTATTATTCTCTCAAACAAAAGCGCAGCGCAGACTCAGATACAAGTGTTCAGAATACCACATTTCGACAACATTACACGCTGAAGTTCTTCACGTTATAGAGTTACCAGAAACAGAGGTATGAACATCAGAGGAAGGGGGGATCTGTAGAGACAACGTGAGCAAACGTATCTCAGCATGTATACGTGAGGAGGGCTGATCACCGGAATCAAAACTCCCTCCCGACGTAGTACATGTGGGAAGGTTATTAATACCTTCATATCAAGGCGAGGCAACTACCTCACCAACATCTGTTATCATTTTTAGCAGCAGGAGAAAAATCAAGTTTAGTATGAAATCTTGTTTTTCAGACTCCGCAGCGGAGCAAATGTAATTTAATGGTACGAAACTTTTTCCAGTCCAAACTTTCCTATTGAATTTCCTTGGCAGTATGTTCCTCCTATTCGTGTTTGTTGTTATTATCATTATTATTATTATTATTATTATTATTATTATTATTATTATTATTATTATTATTATTATTACCATCATCATCATCATCATCATCATTATTATTATTCTTATTATTATTATTATTATTATTATTATTATTATTATTATTATTATTATCATTATTATTATCATTTATATTATTTCCTGCCTGGTGTTGAGCCGGAGGGAAGGATGGGTGGGGAACGAGTCTTATACTTTATCATCCTGTTTTAATCACTATTTCTTATCTTAAACAACAGATAACATCATTGTAGCCCGTGAGGCATCCTGTTACCTGTCCTTCCCATGTGCTCCACACAGTACCTTCAGTGTCAGGTCAAAGGTCACGCCAGCATACCGATGGGTCTTACCGTCGTGCTCTAGGATCGTACCGTCGTGCTTCAGGGTCGTACCGTCGTGCTCTAAGGTCGTACCGTCGTGCTCCAGGGTCGTACCGTCGTGCTTAGAACATTAACACTACACCATATCAACAGCTGCAGTAACTAAATGGCTCGCAGGTAGCACCGCCCCTCCTCACACACACACACACACACACACACACACACACACACACACCGTGTCATCGCTACCCCTGCTCCTGCGAGCCAGCGCGTTGATCGCGGCGATGAATTTGGTTTATAGCGCAGCCAGGAGCCTACCATCTGGTGGCCGGCCGTGTGAGTCTGGCGGAGGATGGATGGCGCGTGTGTACATCACGGAAGAGCGATGCAGGCAATCCACCGCACTGTGTATTGCTCCAGGCTTGTGGTATACGAGGATACTGTGGCGTGTGTGTCTCTGGGTAATAATGTATCATGAATATATATGCATATTATGCTTGTATATGTGTAATGTATGTTTAAGTATTTATGTATGTGTATTTGTATATGTATGTTTGTATATTTTAGAGGATGTAATCTTGACCACTATTACGCCTTTTTTTGTACCTCATTTTTCTCCCCCACACCACAGCGGCAGCCAGCAAGGCTGTGGATATGTCATTTCCTTGTGGTAAGTAGGTCAGCAAATTTTTTTTTGTGTGACTCTATAACTAGGCACTCCTGGCGAATTTTACATTATCACACTGAAAATGAACTTCCCGTGAACTAATGCTTCATGAATCTGCCACAATGTCCAGACGTAATTTGAATACTTGTCTCCACTCATTACCGTCCTCATTAACCCCTCATTACCACCACCACCACCACCACATAATGACGGCAGGGTGCCAGGCGCACCGGAGTTTTATTCCTGGCCGTATGTTTATGTGGACGGATGACCGACCGTCTTGCAAGCTGCGATGGCATTGGCCCAATATATGGCGGGAATATTTCACACAGGAATCACGTGACCTCATTCATAACGATATTTGGCCTCTTATTGGATTACCGAGCATCAGGGACCGCTTCCTGGAGCTGTGTCCCTTGTGCACGACGGTGCGGCCCTTGGACACCACGGTGCCGCCCGTGGACACGACGGTGCGGCCCTTGTGCACGACGGTGCGGCCCTTGTGCACGACGGTGCGGCCCTTGGACACCACGGTGCCGCCCGTGGACACGACGGTGCGGCACTTGTGGACGACGGTGCGGCCTTTGTACACGGCGGTGCGGCCCTTGAACACGACGGTGCGACCCTTGGGCACGTGCGAGGGTACAACCCTTGAATAAGACGGTACAACCCTTTTACACGACGGTGCAGCCCTTGAATACGACGATACAACCCTTGAATAAGACGGTACAACCCTTGAACACGACGATACAACCCTTGAACACGACGGTGCGGCCCTTGAATACTACGGTACAACCCTTGAACACGATTGTACAACCCTTGAACACGACGATACAACCCTTGAACACGATGGTACAACCCCTGAACACGACGATACAACCCTTGAACACGATGAACACATGGTACAACCCTTGAACACGACGATACAACCCTTGAACACAATGGTACAACCCTTGAACACGACGATACAACCCTTGAACACAATGGTACAACCCTTGAACACGACGATACAACCCTTGAACACGACGGTGCGGCCCTTGAATACGACGGTACAACCCTTGAACACGGACGATACAACCCTTGAACACGACGGTGCGGCCCTTGAATACGACGGTACAACCCTTGAACAGGACGATACAGCCCTTGAACACGACGGTGCGGCCCTTCAATACGACGGTACAACCCTTGAAGACGACGGTGCGACCCTTGTACACGACGTTATCACCCATTACACCACTATACCGTGTCGTACCGTCGTGCTCTGTGAGGTAAATGTCTGCTGCAGGTGAGGGGCCAGAGTTCAGGCCTGGCGTCCCACCACGGTGTGGAACATGACACGAACCCACCAATCTTGGAGTTAACTTGGGGAAATCTGACGGCCGTGTGTGTGTGTGTGTGTGTGTCCTCCCTCACGACTCTGACGTGTGAGGCAGATCGTGTCTTACACACCTCCACCACAACCACAACCACAACCATCGCTCCTCCAACCACCATTCCCACGAAACACCTTCACCATAACAACCACCAACGCTAATAGTACAACGACCCCCTCCCACACCACTACCACCACGCCTGCCACCACTACCACCATCCCTGCCACCACTACCACCACCACTACCATCACCATCTCCATAATCTTTACCACCATTACCACCATTACCACCACCACTACCAGTACCAGCATTACCACCACCACCGGCCCGCCACGCCACCAGGGGTGCCCAGCTGCTTCATTGCCCTCCCCCTCACCAGGGAGGCGCCGCGCGACGCTGCATAACAAACACCTGCACAGATGGCTACCCCCGCCGGACCCCCATGCGTGGTTCCCGCCGTGGGTGGCACAACCCGCAGCACGTGAGGACCTCAGTGTGAGCGAGGCCGCTGGTCCTCCTAACCTCACAGACCAGTAGGTGAAGGAGGTCGTCTTCAAGAGCAATGACTCCCATAAGAAAAGCCGCGTTATCCACTCGTACAGAAATAATCATTGTTCTCCTCGCCTGGTCAGGTGTGTACCTGGTCCACTCACTCACTCGTACCTCGTGTCCCTGCCGTCCTGAGATTGGAACATCACTTCCCTCAGAAGTGGATCACTTGATCACTTCATCATAAAGATACAGCCGACGCCGGACGATGTGGTGTGCCAGCAGGACTGTGTGGGTCTCTGCAGTTGTCATTACCACACATATACTACCTTCCGTTGTTCGTTATAATCATCGATCCTTCAGCTCCTGTGTGCTGTACGTTAAGCAAACTATAACATGCCCTGTGTGACAAAGGTCTCTGCTAGTAACTCGACAGTAAGCATCGTAAACTTGCATGTTCCACTGGGAATGATTAATACAACATTGTACCTGGCAAACTGTGGCTATCATTCAGTGGGATTTTACACTGGGCATAGATTAATCTAGTGCCTCCGGCCATGCCAGCCCAAATGGTCAACAGTTGTTAACACCGTTAAGTGCACGTGATGATGTACGGGGCGTGGGGAACATCAGACCAGGTCACATCGAAGCTGGTGACCTTGACCTGTGTGTAGGCAACAGCATCTCTCATACTGCACATTCCTCCATCACCGTTCGCCGTCCTACGCTTATCACTAATCCCATCCTCTTTGGGGGGAAAATTCAAACGAAAACGGCGCTTCATTCCCACTTATCAGTTTAACAGCGTCATTTCTCACAGTTCCAGCTGGTACGAATTTTTACCAGCCTTGGCGCCGTGGAGGACTTTGAAAACGACGTAGCAGAAACGTACAACGAAATTTTCGGAAACACTTAAGTCTGTGATAACGATCCACGTCTCAAAATGTATAGGTCTTCCGCTGGGAAAACTGGAATGTTCAGCTTGTAGACAGCCACGCCCGCTATAAATGTTGAGACGATTCCAGCCTGCCCCAGCAACTGACTGACACTCCATGACCGAACTGAACGAGAGAAACATTTGCTAATGGAATGGACGCGCACAACCCTGTCTTTAAGAGCGTTGGAGAGACATTAACATGGGAGTCTGCTCCTCCTTTGGTACTGAGCAGACACGATGTAAACTTCCTCAGCAGGATCACTCCAACACCCTGCAACATTATGTACTTGACTCGTGTAAAACGAGGTAATGAAAGGGAAAAAGAAGAGAGAAGGGTAAGTATCCACGAATTTTGAAGGACGTGAACAGCGTTTTAGAATGTGCCAGGTCACAGATATTGGGGAAGACATGAGAGGACAGAGAGTTCCAAAGCTTCGAGGTGTAGGGGGAAAGAAACAGTTATCAAAACAGCCCACCCTAGAGATGCCACTGGTCACACAATCATTATTGCTGAGCCATTGTAAACAATGCGTTAACTATATGATTATCACTCAGTTCGTTCACTGTTGTTGCCCCGTCCATGTAAATAGTTCGTTTGTTATGTAACTCGTTATGTAACGCAGTCATTAAAGGTCAGACCCCCCCCCCCCTGCACCATGTTGTACAGCACTGTCTCCCCTATTGCCCGCACTAAACTAGCCAGCTGCTCGTGCGGCAAGGGACGATCAAAATCAATCTCCACCACCAGCACCACCTCCACCAGTACCTCCACCACTACCACCGCCACCACCATTACCTCCACCACTACTGATACCACCATCATCAACAGCAACAACAACACTCCCACCATCACCTCCAACACTTTCTTCTCCACCAGGTACAGCTGCTCCTCCAACACCACCATCATCACTATCAATGACCCTCGCCCTCGTCTTTACCAGCCACGATCGTCCCTCCTCCACCACCATGGAGAGGTGTTGGGCGGCCTACCGTTCCCTCCACCTTCGCCAACATTACCTTCTCCTCCGTCATCATCTGCAGATCCCGCCCCGCCAGCAGCACCGCCACTACCTGCTCTCTCCACAACCTGATACCTTTCCCCACCAACAGCGTCCCGTCACCACCAGCCTCTGTTACGACCCTTGAGCACGATGATACAACCCTTGAGCACGAGGTTACGACCCTTGAGCACAATGATACAACCCTTGAGCACGAGGTTACGACCCTTGAGCACGATGATACAACCCTTGAGCACGAGGTTACGACCCTTGAGCACAATGATACAGCCCTTGAGCACGAGGTTACGACCCTTGAGCACGATGATACAACCCTTGAGCACGAGGTTACGACCCTTGAGCACGATGATACTACCCTTGAGCACAAGGTTACGACCCTTGAGCACGATGATACTACCCTTGAGCACAAGGTTACGACCCTTGAGCACAAGGGTACGACCCTAGAGCATGAAGATACGACCCTTGAGCACGAGGGTACGACCTTTGTGCACAAGGGTACGACCCTAGAGCACGAGGGTACGACCCTTGAACACAAGAGTACGACCTCTGAGAACACGACAGACAATACGGCCCTTGTGACCATGATGACCTGGCTTTTCACCTGACCCTTAAAGGGTCATGCCAAAAAAGGCCGTACTGTCTTGCTCGAGGGGTCGTACCGTCGTCGTTCTCAGGAGTCGTAGCAGCGTGCTTATAAGGGTCGTATCCTCGCCCTCGAGGATACGACCGTCGTACTGAAGAGGTTTGATTCCTCTTGACTGTGTGGCGGTCCCTCACCGTGGCCCGGGACACGCGCCCTTCCTCTCCCACAAGACCCATAAAATCCCACGTTATAAAGATCCAGTTTTCCCTTCCTCTTCCCCAGGTTAGGGTCGGTGTTTTGTCCCAGGTGGTGTCCCACAGGGGCTCCTGCCCAGCAGTACCAGCTAAATATAAATGTGATTAGACTCACTACCCGTCTAGGCTTACACACACACACACACACACACACACACACACACACACACACACACACACACACACACACACACACACTGCGACACTGAGGAATCGGTAGAGGGCGAAGTTGTATTCAGGCGTCCCTCATGAGGTGATGAGGACAGCTTGGGATTGGCGCGTGAGGAGAACATCGGCGGTGGGAGAGGTGTATAGGAAGGTGTGGAGGTACAGATGTGGTAGTAGGGTGTACGTACAGGTACAGGGTGTGGTTGGGATGGCTGGGTGAGGAGTGGAGACTGGGTCACATGGAGGGGTTAATGCAGGAGTGGTGTGTGTGTGTGTGTGTGTGTGTGTGTGTGTGTGTGTATGGGGAGTGAGCCTTGATCCCCCTTCCTCCCGGCACTGTGTTGACCCAGGCCGACGCGACGGTATGGTCCTCACCTCCATAACAACACAGATAAACACCACCAACCCCACAGTCACACCTCCCATCTTCACACTGACGCATCCTTGCGTATAAACACACACACACACACACACACACACACACACACACACACACACACACACCATCAGCACTATGAGCCTTGTATACGTCAAGATGTTTTTGCATTCTCTCACGTGTCTTATTAAGAAATTTCAAAGCTTTCTAAGACCTCCTCCCCACCATCCCATCTCAGTTGTGTTGGGGCTATAGTATCTTCCACTGTGAAAACACGTCTGACCTTGTTATGCAGATCCCACCATTGTAGACAGACCTTCCCACGACCCTACCACTGACCTTTCTACCATGCTACCACTGACCTTCCATCCACTCTCCTGCTGACCTTCCCCTACTCTACCACTACTGACCTTCCCACCACTCCACCATGCAGTATACCCCTTGCACTAGGAGACTTGCCCCCCCCAGCCCCTGCAACCGTCGTAATCAACGTGCTGGGAGCCGTACGCTGGAGAGGTTCCTGTAAATGACGTGGCCTCTGACAAACAGCATCGTCAAAGACCCTCTCTCTCTCCAGTAACGGGGAGACCCCAGGGGAAGAGAAGAAGGGGGAGGGGGGGGGTTAGATGGGAAGGGCAGCGGAGGATGAGAGGAATGGAGTGGAGGTCGTGGAGGGGCGGAAGGTGACGGAGTGGAAGGTAAGTAGGGCGGGAGTTGTCATCTGTGGGTGTCGGAGGGGAAGCTAGACTTCGCTGAGGACTTCGAGTGGCGCCAACGGGAGGGGGGCAGCGCCAGGCCGCTCGGTCTACGGTACACACACACCTACTGTATGGATACGTCTGTCATCATGATTTCCACTGTATCATCGCCTTCGCTCTAGTGTTAACTTCTGAGTGGTGATTATCCACAAATAAATGGTTGAAACGGTCATATTCAGATGGGTCCTAAGCTCCGTGTTGTCAGCATATGAGAGAAGGATCGACGAGATCCCAGCAGGGGAAAGCAGACGGTCGTGTCTACCTCCTGTGGTCATAGCGGGTGACTCAGGTGTGTGTCCTCCAGCTGAACTGGATTCGACTTTGGCATAGTACCTCTCTATGTGTTCTTGCTGACGGTGTTGTTCCTTGTGTTCCAGCCTTGTTCCTCTTGCTACAACATTGTTCCTTGTGTTCCAGCCATGTTCATTGTGTTCCAGCCTTGTTCCATGTGTTCCAGCCATGTTCCTTGTGTTCCAGCCATGTTCCTTGTGTTCCAGCCATGTTCCTTGTGTTCCAGCCATGTTCCTTGTGTTCCAGCCTTGTTCCATGTGTTCCAGCCATGTTCCTTGTGTTCCAGCCATGTTCATTGTGTTCCAGCCATGTTCCTTGTGTTCCAGCCACGTTCCTTGTGTTCCAGCCATGTTCCTTGTGTTCCAGCCATGTTCCTTGTGTTCCAGCCTTGTTCCTTGTGTTCCAGCCTTGTTCCTCTTGCTACAACATTGTTCCTTTTGCTTCAACATTGTTCCTTGTGTTCCAATCTTATTCCTTGCGTTTCAGCACTGTTCCTTGTGTTCCAGCCTTGTTCTTTGCGCTTCACCTTTGTTCCTTGTGTTCCAGACTTGTTCATTGTACTCCAGCTTTCTGTTTTCCATGTTGAGTATTGCACTCCAGCCTCCAACGTCTACATTTTGCACTCTCTTCCTGGCCAGAGTCGTGTGGGACGGCGTGTGTGACCCGTTAGCGACAGTTCCTCCTCCTCCACTGTAAGTGTGTCCGCCCCTGATGTCAGTGTAGTGGATCCAGCGGGGCGACCCACCCCACCTTACTCCTGTGACTTGTCCCATACATCACCACCCCTACCTACCGGCCATATATGTGGAGGCTGACCCAGCCAGCAACTTGTGTGTCACGCCCTTACAGTTAAGAGAGGTGTTAACCAACCACCCGTCTCTCTCTCTCTCTCTCTCTCTCTCTCTCTCTCTCTCTCTCTCTCTCTCTCTCTCTCTCTCTCTCTCTCTCTCTCTCTCTCTCACTGTGCATCACTTTTCTTATTCATCTTCCACCCTTCTCCTTTCCACTCACTTCCAGGAACACCATCTCAGAAATCTATATATATTCGGGGAACTTTCCCCCCTAGTCATTAAGTGGCTGAACACCGTAATGAACTCGAGAGTTCGGACAAAAAATCCTGTCAGGCGAAAATCGAAAGCATATTAGAATTATCCCAGTACTATTCTTCCCCTGGACAAAAGCATATTAGAATTATCCCAGTACTATTCTTCCCCCTGGACAAAAGCATATTAGAATTATCCCAGTACTATTCTTCCCCCTGGACAAAAGCATATTAGAATTATCCCAGTACTATTCTTCCCCTGGACAAAAGTATTCGTTCAGACTGTCCACGGACGAAATTCGCTGCCGGACTCACCTCCTGCTGGACGAGACGACGCTGAGGACATAGATCATACGTGATCCTCCTGGAGAAAATCGCAGACGGGAAGAAGAGGATAATTTGATTTCCGCTGAATGATTGCCATCATCACCACCCCACGGACGCGACGGGTCGTTCCTTCAGCACGACAGTGCGACCCTTGAAAATGATGGTTCGACCCTTGGAATATGATTGCACGACCTAGAGCACGACGGTACGACGATAAGACCTTCAGGTATGATGGCCTGAACTTTGACTTGACTCTAAGGGGTTCACGTCGAGTGGCTATCATACCTAAACATCGTCCTGTGGTGCTCAAGGGTCGTACCATCCTGCTCAAGGGTCGTACCATCCTGCTCAAGGGTCGCACCATCCTGCTCAAGGGTCGCACCATCCTGCTCAAGGGTCGTATCATCCTGCTCAAGGGTCGTACCATCCTGCTCAAAGGGGTTAACACCCCTACCTCACCCTTCCCACGTGGACATAACTCTCCCATGAGCATAATATCCCTGGGACCCAACCAAACTGGAGGCTCCTCCTCCTGCCATGCTTCTCCAACAAAATCTGTCACAAAGCCACACGTGTGGGGAAAACATTAATACCTGACGCATTTAACGCCAGCTTGGGGAAAAGCCTTCCCACACACATCACCCAGACGTGTATATATACACTTCATCCCCAGAGAGTATATATCATTAGGTAAGTTTTACCCTAACTGGTGAAGGGGGGACAGTACAATGTGGTGGTGGTCGTGTGGTGGTACCTGTGGTAGTGATGGGGGGTGGGTAAGGGCGGTAGATGTAATGTTGCAGATGACATTAGTGGTGGTGGTGATGGTGGTAGATTTAGTGATGCCTGTGGCGGTGGTAGATGTACTGTAGCGGGGTGTTGCCGTTGGTGGGTGATGGTAGACATAGTGATGCTTGTGGTGGTGGCGGTAGACATAGTGGTGGTTGTTGTGGTTGCTGTAGATGTAGTGATGGTAGATGTAGTGATTCCTGTGGCGGTGGTAGATGTAGCGGTGATGCCTGTGGCGGTCGTGGTGATGGTAGATACGTATGGTGGTGGTTGTGGTAGTGTACTACAGCAGGGGTGTTGGCTGGTTTACAGGCCAGACATTCCTCCTCCTCCTCCTCCTCCTCCTCCTCCACCTCCTCCTCCTCCTCCACCTCCTCCTCCTCCTCCTCCTCCTCCTCCTCTTCCTCCTCCTCCTCCTCCTCCCACGACCGAAGTTTGGAGTCTTGGAAGAGCTCGGGGTGGAATAGCGGCCACCCTCTCCTCCCATCCTGTGTGGGGTGAGGGACGGACCGGCGGAGTGTGTCAGGGAGGGTCGCTGTTCGCTGGGAGAGTGAGAGATGGGGGAAGCTATCAGTCGGGTGAGCGAGAGAGAGATGGGAGAGTAGCATTAAGCCGTGGGAGGAGTGGGAGATAAGGTGGGAGAAGGTGAGATAATTCACCTGGGAGAGTGCGACATGGGAGGAGGGGGTTGTTGGCTGGGAGGGTGAATGGCTGTTTTTAGCAAGGTGCCGTATCCTGTTGTTAATGTTAATGTCCTGGTAATACTGATAAGACAGTTGATGTTAATATCTTATGAATGTTAATATCCTGTTCATGATCGTATCCCGTTCATGTTAATGCATTATTAACGATAATATCTTGTTGGTGTTAATATAAATGTTAATATCCTGTTAAAGCTAGTATCCATTTCATGTTGACGTAATATTAATGATGATATCTTGTCGATGTTAACATTCTGTTAAAGTTGACACGCAATTAATAGTTCCTCCGTGCAGCTTGAAGGTGGTAATTATGAGAGTTGTGTGGGAGATAACACGGTTTGTTGGTTGTCACACACACAGGTAACGTAACATGAGAAGTATTAATGACAAAGATTACCTCCATGTGTAGTAGTACATGAATAACTCATAAACACTGACTTATAAACACACATAAACACGCATTCAAACTTGTATAAATAAATGAATAGCATTGCACACCCGACAAATACAAATTATCTTTACTAATGAGTCCGATGGATTTTGAAAATGAACACTACGATTCGTGGTGTTCCGGCTGTGTTGGTAACCGTCATTGCGAGGCACATGTCTTGATGATCATAGTAGCTGCTCTGTATAGTAATTACTCGAGAAATGAAAAAAAAAAGATTCATTATACTCTTTCAAAGCAGTAAACTTTACGCTATATGGTTGGTATTACGCACATTGAGAAATGTATAGTGGGAGCGCAGAGCTACGTGTATGAGGCACGACCCTAGAGCATATGTCGCAATACTTCGTCTCTTGTGTCATATTGTCTAACACATAAATGTAAGGATAGTTTTCTTCTGCTGAGGGTGCACAGATAAACATACACACACATGGTATTACGCTCACACATATGAAAATGCATACACATATATAAACAAACAAGTATTCATACGCACACACCATATATATATATATATATATATATATATATATATATATATATATATATATATATATATATATATATATAACCGGTAGGCTGTGGGCCAGGCCCATCGCCTAGCGGTTAGCATTCCCGCCTCTTGCACGGGGTCCCGGGTTCGATCCTTCTATGAAGGTGCGCGTTCATATGCACTTTATTCGTGCATATATATATATATATATATATATATATATATATATATATATATATATATATATATATATATATATATATATTGGAAAGGATCACAATTTTGCGCGTGATCAAGTATATTCCTATGAGTCCACGGGAACATGAAACACGATGAGTTCCCAAGTGCACTTTCGTGTAATAATCACATCGTCAGGGGAGACACAATAGAGAAATATAACAGTCAGTTGATATACAACGAAGAGACGTAGCTAGGACGCCATTTGGTAAACATGTGATTGTCTAAGACAGATAACGAGCGTATCATAAACTTATGTGGACAAGAAGGGGAGTTGCTTACAAATTTTATCATCAATAAAGCTATCCAATTTGTATAGACCTTCACTAATATTAAGGTTATGATTCTTTGTGTGTTTAATAATAGAAGATTCAATTATATTTCTCGTGGTACTTGAGTTAGAGTTCATAACTGAGATGGCATTACTCCAGTCAGTACAATGATCATAGTTTTCAACGTGATTAAACAAGGCATTTGATTCTAGTCCTGTTCTTATACTATATTTATGTTGCTTAAGTCTAACAATAAGATCCTTACCAGTCTGCTCAACATAAAACTTATCACAATTTCTACATGGCACTTTATAGATGCATCCGGGAGAATATTCTAGTGAGTTCCTGATTAAGATATTCTTTATAGTATTATTGTTGCTGAAGGCAACATTTACATTAAAGGATTTAAACAACATGGGAAGTAAAGTAAAATTATTATTCAAAGGGAGAACTAAAAGATTCTTGGTGTCAATAGGAGGTAACTTGAGGTATTTATCAATGAAAGTCTAGGGTATTTTAACTTAGGTCAAGTAGAATATATCTTCTCAAACTCATCATCGGTAAAGTCTGGACTGCAAATACGTAATGCCCAGGGAACGTAGATTGAAATGATGATGATATAACTCTGCCATGTTGAGATGAGTATTAATGGATATATGAGCATACATTGGTGGGTTTTCTGTATATGCTAAACTTAGACTTGTTTCCTTGCCTACGGATCATGCTGTCTAAAAATGATAACATACCATTATTTTCATTTTCTACAGTTGATTGATGGAAGGTGCTATAATGTCAAGTAAGGGGAGAAATGTTTGTAAATTGTCATTTTGTTGGCCAAACACAAAGAACATCATGTACATACCTAAACCAAATTACATTTGAAGGTAAAATATCCTTTAGTAATTTTGTTTCAAAGAATTCCATATAAAGTTTACTTATTATAGGTGAAAGAGGGTTACCCATTGCCATACCAAATTTTTGAGCATAATATTCTCCAGTGAATTGAAATGCACAGTCTTTTATACACAATTTTATCAGTTTAATGAAAACAGACTTTGAAACAGGTAAATGAATATCATCCAAAAATCAAATAAATATTCTAAAAGGTCATCAACTGGAACTTTTGTGAACAGTGAGGAAACATCAAAGCTAACAAGTTTGAAATCAAAATTAGCATTAATATTGTTAAGCTTGTTAACTAAATCTACATTGTTCATGATATTAGAATTTGATATCTTATCCACTAAAGGGCTTAATAAAGAAACTAACCATTTTGGCAATTGATGTTTGATGGAACCTAATGAACTCACTATAGGTCTTGCTTGAAAATTTTGCTTATATGTTTTGATAAGTCCATACATATATGGCAGAGAAGGGGACAAAGATGATAAACTTTTGATAAGAGAACCATTACCTTTCAACAATAATTTCAATACTTTATTGAAATGGGAATTAAGTGCATTTAGGGGATTCTTACTGAGTTTAAGATATGTGTCATCATTTAAAAGATCATTTATTTTAGATAGATAATTAATTTTGTCCATAATCACAACAGTGTTAGCCTTATCTGCTTTAATAGTATTGACTTTTTTAAAGTGTTAATAGCTCTTATAAATATTTTAGGGTATTTAGGATCAACTGGTTTTGACAAACTGACATACACTTATAAACCCTTACAATCATTGTATTGACTGGAGTAATGCCTTCTCAGTTATTCACTCTAACTCCAGTACCACGAAAAATATCATTGAATCTTCTATTATTGAATACACAAAGATAAATGACCTTGATAATGGTGAAGGTCTAAACAAATTGGATAGCTTTATTATTGATAAAATTTGTAAGCAATTCCCCTTCTTGTCCACATGATAAGTTTATGATACGCTCGTTGTCTGTCTTGGACAATCACGTGTTTACCAAATAGCGTTGTAGCTACGTCTCTTCGTTGTATATCAGCTGACTTATATTTCTTTCTTGTTTCTCCCCTGATGATGTGATTATTACACGAAAGTGCACTTGGGAACTTATCGCGTTTCATTTTCCCCGTGGACTCATAGGAATATATATATATATATATATATATATATATATATATATATATATATATATATATATATATATATATATATATATATATATATATAAATATATATATATAAATATATATATAAATATATATATATATATATATATATATATATATATATATATATATATATATATATATATATATATATATATATGTATGGTGTACATCCCTACCTAAGCCCCGGTATAAACTTCATGTGAGGTGAACAGTACTGTCAGCACCAGACCCTGTGTGGTAATGACTCCATAACTTTGACCTTTGGACTACAAAAACACCATACTCCCAGAGCGTGTAAAAGTTCACCCGGATAGATTTGAACTTTCCGACGTTGTTAGTAACTGGATTATACTGTATGTAGGTAGAGAGATAGATGGATAGTTAGATAGATAATTGGATAGATAGATAAAACAAATTGTCAGAAGGACCCAGTGGTCTGTTGGTGTTTGAATTCCTTTGCATTCTCTGCCTTCGTGTGTCGAGGTCGTGTGTTGTACCACGCTGTCACACGCTCTGTACCTGCTTGTTGGCTAGCTATGTGCCCTTCACACAGTTGATCACAGGAAAGCGTTGTCTCTAGGTATGATGAGGCAGATCAAGCCTTATTAACCTGTAATACGAGAGGGACCAGAACGAGGAGGAATATGAGACATTGGAATGACTGGTAATTACACACACACACACACACACACACACACACACACACACACACACACAAGTACTCGTAAATAGTCTAACTGTTGTCATGTGGCTTGTCGACAGTTCGTCCTCATGATTGATCTCATGAGGACGACGGTACGACCCTCGAGCACGACGGTACGACCCTTGAGGACGACGGTACGAACCTTGAGGACGACGGTACGACCCTTGAGGACCACGTTACGACCCTTGAGGACGACGGTACGACCATTGAGGACGACGTTACGTCCCTTGAGGACGACGGTATGACCCTTGAAACGGTACGACCCCCGAGCACGACGGTACGACCCTCGAGCACGTCGGTACGATCTTTAAGGACGGAGGGACAACTCCCAGACACGACAGGAGAACCTTAGCACAAGTGTGACCCTCTGGGTACGACGGTGTGACTGTTGAATACAGCAATACCAGCCTTGAGTATGATAGCCCAGCCTTTGGCCTTATTATCAAGGGTCAGGTCAAAGCCCAGGTCATCACAACCATGGGTCCAACCGTCGTGGTCAAGAGTCGTCCTCAGAGGTCGTTCCGTCGTGCATAGTTCGTACCGTCGTGCTCGAGTCGTTCCTTCGTGCTCAAGGCTCGCATCACCGTCCTCAAGGGTCGTATCGTCGTTCTCAAGGGTCGTATCGTCGTCCTCAAGAGTCGTATCATCATCCTCAAGGGTCGTATCGTCGTGCTCAAGGGTCGTACCGTCGTTCTCCAGGGTCGTACCGTCGTCCTCAAGGGTCGTATCGTCGTCCTCGAGGGTCGTACTGTCGTCCTCAAGGGTCACACCATCGTGGTCAAGGATCGTTGCGTGGTGTTCAAGAGTCGTACCATCGTGGTCAAGGATCGTTACGTGGTGTTCAAGGGTCGTACCATCGTGGTCGAGATGTTAACAAGGATACAGAGCGAGGGGGGCGCTAGCACCAGGTGCCTGGACCTGGACCTGGGAAAAGGGTCGCTTCTCGTTCATCAGGTGTGCAGCAGACACTGATCAAATTAATTTTCTGAATGTTGTTCACAGTGTTAATGCTCTGATTACCTATGCAAATAAGTAATACATATGGAGTGTGATGATTAGCTCCGGCACATCGGATTACATCTGCATACCAGGAATATGTTAGTAGGATCTGGATGATCATAGATACAGGCTATACAGGAAATAAACTAAAAATCTTTACAGATCTCTGCCATTTTGAACTTCCGTATATCATATATCTATAGTCCCGTTGTATTGGATGATATAACTTATAGCCTATTGTATCATTACGTAGCGTGTTCTGTTTCATTATTGCGTACCACAATTCCTTATTCTCTCATACGCTGAGATAAAACACACAGACGACGCCAGAAAAAAAAGGTAGAAGTGCGTCAGTTATTTTCAATTATTCGAAAAAGAAGAAGTTGCTGTATTGTTTGTCTTCACGTAGCGTGACGATAGCTCTCCATGATCAAGCGTTCTGTTCTTATCTTAATCCCAGGTTTCGACTTAGCGTTTAGTTCTACAGAACAAGATAATCCTTTATGAATTTTAATCCCTTGATGGTTGAGTTATGATCGCCAGGTAACATCATCGCTGACATGTGTTCTTCTTCTTGTTGTAGTCGCTTAATTGATGAAATGCAGACTGAAGCAGACAGATGGATCATACACAGGTACGCACAGACGGAGTGAACGAAAGACAGAGATATTTTGGTCGAGACAGACGGGTAGATATACAGAAAAAGGTACTAGAAACGGAGAAGAGACAATAGTGCAGCAGATGAGGTAGACTTGCAAAGTAGAAGGAAAATAAACTTAACGAAGCAGAGATAAACACGGAGACCGGACTTCACTGTCGTATTATCCTGTGTGATCTAGAGGCGAGGTGTGTGTGTGTGTGTGTGTGTGTGTCTTGTGTGGGTGTGGGTGTGTGTGTGTGTGTGGGTGTGTGTGTGTTTGTGTGTGTGTGGGTGTGGGTGTGTGTGTGTGTGTGTGTCTTGTGTGTGTGTGTGTGTGTGTGTGTGTGTGTTTGTGGGTGTGTGTGTGTGTGTGTGTGGGTGTGTGTGTGGGTGTGTGTGTGTGTGTGTGTGTGGGTGTGGGTGTGTGTGTGGGTGTGTGTGTGTGTGTGTGTGGTGTGTGTGTGTGTGTGTGGGTGTGTGGGTGTGGGTGTGTGTGTGTGTGTGTGTGTGTGTGTGTGTGTGTGTGTGGAGGAGTAGGTCAGTACAGATGAGGACCATGTGGCCTGGACCAGGTGTAAATATTTGGTAAACAAGTTGCAGAATCTTTCCCGTGTAGTGTGGTCAGCCCTGCCTTACGCGGGTGGTTTCGTTAACATGTTCTGTTGTTAATTTTGTTGATGTTGACGTGTGGTGCAGGATGTTACTGCTCTTCCGGTGCAGTATCCCGTTACCCGCAGTTACTAAGTCGCTGAGGTTTTCATTTTCCCCAGCGTTACAGTGGTAACTTTGTTTACCTTTATTCTGTGTTCTGGTTTCCAGCGAGACGGGCAAGTCTGGCTGCCTCTTGCTGTAGAGGTTGGGTGTGTTCAGCGAGTGGGTTGGTAGAAATTAATATTTAAGTGGCGTTTTCTGTGGGGGGGGAAAAAAAAAATCTATGTCCATGTTCGCCACTCGAGGGTGGTGATGTCTATCGTGTAAGTCTTGGTGACAGGACTCTGTTTTGAGGGGCCTCGCTCACTGACGGATAATACATGGACGACGCAGCAGAGCTGATGGTGACCTCGGTGGTTGGATGGTGAGGGAGGCTGCATCGTAGCCTCTCAGTGTGACCTGGTACACGTAACTGCAGTAGATTATACTGCACCTCACTCATCCAAACTCTCTCGAAGGCTTGGCCGATGTCTCTTTGTATCATGGCAGAGCCTCTGGTAACCGGCATGTTTTTTGTTTTTTTTTTCTTACTGGGATCGCGATTGTAGAGGTGGTGTTTCCTCTGCCACTTCGGTAGCCATATTGAGCCAGGTTGGAGGCGTTGCTGTGTGCTAGGTGTCATCAGCATTTTCCCCTGACGCTTGTAAGAGGAAAGTGTGTCAGTGATTCTTCGGGTCGGTGTCTGGCATGCCTGGTGTAGAGATCAGTGTTGCCTTGGTATCCATAACAACCCTACCGTTGTGATCAAGGGCAGTGCCGTGTTCAAGGATGGTGCCATCCGGGTCAAGGGTAGTGCTGTCGTGGTCAAGGATCGTATCGTCGTTTTCAAGGATCCTACCGTCGTTTTCAAGGATCGGATCGTCGTTTTCAAGGATCGGACCGTCGTTTTCAGGAATCGTACCGTCGTTTTTAAGGATCGCACCGTCGTGCTGAAGGATGGCCCCGGGGTTGAAGGTTAACACCATCATGGTTGAGAGGTTACACACAGAATGTGGCCTGAGACGAGGCGCTCACCCCCGCCCGCGAACCTCTCAGCTCTGACGCTGACCTTTGGTCACAGCCACCAGCAGGATCCAGCAACACGTCTGGGGACGCTGGCTGAGTGACCTTGACCCAACTGTCAATCCCTCACCTCGCCTCGTTCCGTCAGAGTCGTTCCCAAAAGGGGCCTGATTGTTGGCCCCGTGACGCCCTCGTAGTTGACCTTCGTGATTAGTGGACCAGTGATGACGTTGTGCTGACGTGTCATTCTACCGTGTGTGCTCTTGATGACGTCATCCATTGCTGTTGTGGTGTGCGAAAGAAGGCTTAGCGGCCAGACAGACAGACAGACAGACAGAGAGGCAGACAGACTTACGCCGGGCCCAGCGATATCCCATAATAGTAAGGTTTTTGAAAACTTTTGTAATCCGGACACTATCTTCTAATCCGGACACCATCTTCTAATCCGGACACCATCTTCTAATCTTTTCCTCCGCGTGAAATTACTTATCAGGGAAAAAAAAGGGGACGATGCAGGAAATTTCTCCTTTCAACTTGATCAGATTTTTCAGATAATAAAGAGAAATATTATATATTTTTCTCGTCCCAGATTACTGGGCAGAGAAGCAACGAAATCGACCCTCGGTAATTAGTAAACATGGAGGAACCATAACAGAGATAAGGTTTCTTTTCTTTTCTGTTGTTTCTCGCCGGAGAAAAAGCCTGACGAAAGAGACAGGCTGGCTGGTGTTGTGTTGACCACGGCTTGTGCTTCTGAACTCTCTCTCTCTCTCTCTCTCTCTCTCTCTCTCTCTCTCTCTCTCTCTCTCTCTCTCTCTCTCTCTCTCTCTCTCTTTTGCGAGTCGAGGTCTCACCTTCCTCCCTCATTTCCGTTACATTTCCGTGTGTTAGACTGGGAGGCCTCATATGCCCCGTGCCCCTGGGAGAGATGACCAGGTTAGGTTAGGCTCCATAAGACGCAAATTCCCTCGGACATGGGCAGGCTGGAAGGCTTCTCAAGGCCTGGAGCCCCGCGGACCTGAGCAGTTTAGGATGTACCACAAGCCCCAGAACCCCGGGGGAGGCGCGTGGAACCCTCCCCAGGGAACCCACTGCCGTCAGCACCCGGACGAACACAAACCCACAGAGTCACATCAACAATAACAGCTGTTGATCCTCATGATTCACTCATCATGAGGATCCTCTGCAGTCTCAGCAGTTACAACTGTTGTCCCTCATAACCCAACAATGATGAGGCTCCTCTGCAGCCTCGATATTTACAACTCTTATGTTCATCGACTTTATATTTGTCGCCGGTGCATCGGAAGGAGAGAAATTGAGGAAATAGACCGCGAGTAAAGACTGTGAGACGTTATGTGTTGGAGAAACAGGCAAGGACCTGGACACTGGAACAAAGCAACATAAATACAGCGTTCGTGCTGGGAAGAATCCAATATCTTATTTGTTCACGTGAGAGATTACAACCACGATATCAACTGTGGATGTTGCTGACGGTATTATGTGCACGTAAATCTACCGTTACCAGACATAATGTCAATAGTAGCCTTCACGCTGTTGCTGGTTTGTGTATATGTAGAAGCTCTTGTCGTCAATGAGATTGTCAGTCGTGTTATACTTGTGATCAGAGGTAATCCTTTCTCTGAGGACCTACCTGGCCCGTCCCAGGGTGGAGGTACCTACAGGAGGCGCTGTGCACTGAGGACCTCTCCCAGCTGGTCCACACACTCCAGGAAATCGTGGATCCAGGAAATGTATCTCTCCCGATCTCACAATCTGAAAACGACCCCAAAGAACCAGATGATCATACTTTTAGATGTGGTGAGCATTTCCTCATCCTCGCCGAGTCTGATTCGGTTTTTGCCGCGAGACGTAACGAGTTTGTCGTGCACCCGCACCCCGTCTCATGGGTGGCTGCGGAATAGCGGGTACAGGGCACAAAGGCTCCAGGAACTAAGTCTCGGTGATTGCATGATATGGCAAGTAACATGACGAGAGAATTGAGACTCATAGACGATGTTAGGATACATCTCTAGCGTCTAAGGTAACGCATCATTCAGGGTGGAATGTCCCTCCACTCCTCCGAGACACTCAACGTCAAGTGTTGGCTCTGGACGTCTCCTCCCTCACTGTGAGGTGGGACCCGCTGGCTGCTCGCACAACACAGGCTCCAGTTCGACACCTTTAGGTTCCTCGGAGTCCAGGCTTCAGGGAAGAACGTCCTTCAGGATTCCACACTCCAGTGACCCTCCTGCTGCAGGTGCTGGCGCTCCGTAGTTCACAGTGTCTACGCAGATGTTAGGATGAAGAACGTTTGGAGAGTCACAAGGAAAACGATCTAAGTAACCCTCGGGTTTAGGTATGGGTCTGATCCAAGCATCAGCAACGACTTGGGTATATATATATATATATATATATATATGTTGACCACAGTAAATGCGTGACGTTATTCACATGAAGGCCACCTATCTTGCCTACTGTCTTAAACACGGCTAAGGTGAGCTGCCAAAGTCCCAGACTTGGCGTTCGTTAAGACCCCTCTCACTGTACCCATGCAACCACGAGGCACAACACAGGCCACACTGTGACCCAGGTATTGAAGCAGGAACCGACCTGATCAACAGGTTCTCCCGCTCAGAAGTGAACACTTGAGTTTTCTCCTCCGTTGCTCGTTAGCATTGAAAGAAACTTTTGTTTACACCAGTAAGTCCTGGTGAGGCACGCGGGATACTCTTCAGACGTTCCAGACTCTAAGCGCTCACAAAAGGCAGAGGCAACAACGCTTCCCTTCATTATTATCAACAACATCGCAGACACAAACATCACCCGCTTGCTGCTGCAGTGTACACACACACACACACACACACACGGGAATGAGAGTCGCCTCCGCTGCGCCCGACATGTTTCTCCTGAACCTCCACATTATTGATGAATTCGTAGGTCCAGGGGAAGGCTGGAAGTTAATTAGTATCATCAGAGAGAGAGAGAGAGAGAGAGAGAGAGAGCGCCACACACACCTGGAGGCTACGCGGCGTAGGGCGACGCGCCTCAAGCCTGGGCAGCCCACGCCACACCAGCAGGGAGGGAGGCAGGCCAGGTAATGGATGAGTCTACTGATTAGATCCGACATATTAGGGATATCAGATTCCTCCAGGTCGCAACGGATCTGATAATTAGCGGGGCAGTCATTCATCACTCCACAACTTTGTTTTAGGTCACGAACTGGCCAGCGTTCCAACAACTACTTAAAGAGACAAGTATTTCACATGTGTGTGATCACTCTGACTGAAGATGGGTAGGGTTCTTGTGCGCGAGACGTCTCCTATGTATCAAGAATATAGTGAATATTAAATAGATTTCATTCACTATGTATCGGATAAAGCAAGACTTATTGAAAACACCAACAGGAAGCTAGTGAATGTTAAGATACACTTTATTCTTGAACAAACAGTGTATTCGAAGAAAATGTTCTGCCTGATCACGCGAAATATGAGTGTAAACACGAAGGTTTCATGAGGCATTTCGTAGTGATGTTAGTAGAAGGGCACGCATTGCGCGCGCGCGCGTGATTAGTTATTTGTAAATTACCTATTTGTATGGCGCGGGTAGTGAGCTTTAGACCCGTGTGTGTGTGTGTGTGTGTGTGTGTCAAAACGGATGGTTGTAGAAGTTATATGTTGTGGGAAGACGATACATTTCTCCAACCATGGCTGAGACGTTGTCCTCTGAAGCACTTAAAATGCTGGTGTGTGTGTGTGTGTGTGTGTGTGTGTGTCTACAACTTGCTGTAGTCAACCGTGACAGGATTATTAACGAGATGATCTGAGGTTCCCCCAGCGTCACCCACCAACACCTTATACGGGAACTGTTCTGTGTTGTTCCCTTCCCCTGTTTATATGTGTCTGTATTAATGATACGCTTCCCATTCTTGATCTCGGCGTCTATACACATGTGTACCTCTACTTAGTTCACCATTTTCTGTGATTACAGAGTGATTGCTAATGCAGACGTCCTCTACACATTTCATTCGCTGGATATGTTCGCTTTTTTTTTTAATTTTTTTGCCTGTAAGACTGAGCATCACGGCCGTACCTTTGTAAACAGTTTACTTCCATCATCCTCCTGGCTATTTTGTGGGAGTAAACTCAGACAATACAAGGCTGCCGGGATTATCTTATGGTTCAGTGAGGAACGCATCACCCACCGCCAGCCGGGACTTAGTTGGTTCGCTGGCTCGGGTCGCGCTGTCAGGGTGAGGAGGGAGGAGGACTCGTTTTCTATTAAAGGTGCTGTGTATACGTTTTGGATGCGATGGGTTTTGGAAAAGTTTTCTCAGCGCTTTATCTGTCTTACTGTGTGTATATTGACGGATTTGTCGTCGTTGTGTTCCTTATCCTTATCACAAAGATAAGGTTTAAGACTAAAGTCATGTATTTAAAGAACTCTCTCAAACTACTGAAAGTTTCAGCACAAGTTTTTTTTCTTTTAAACTATTTGCCATTTCCCGCGTTGGCGAGGTAGCGTTAAGAACAGAGGACTGGGCCTTTTTTGGAATATCCTCACCTGGCCCCCTCTGTTCCTTCTTTTGGAAAATTAAAAAAAAAAAAGGAGAGGGGAGGATTTCCAGCCCCCCGCTCCCTCCCCTTTTAGTCGCCTTCTACGACACGCAGGGAATACGTGGGAAGTATTCTTAATCCCCTATCCCCAGGGATATATATATATATATATATATATATATATATATATATATATATATATATATATATATATATATATATATTTTCTTACAACTTATTCAAACTTTGACTCGTTTCGATATCGTCATCAGCTTTAGTAAACTAATTCATTTTACATGGTAAACTTTAGACATATATAATTTCTTTCACTGCCGAAGTATTGATACTTTTCATAAGCCATCACATTTCGTGTAGTCAACTCGTGAATTATAAAGTCATTTCCAGCTGCTGGGGATGTGTCTTTGATCATAATTAAAACACGATGCAGAATTTTCACACAGTATCGTAATTTATGTGTCATAGTTTATAAAGTTTACGGAGAATAATGCCAAACTTTATGGCACGTGATTCACAAATTTGTCTTTTACGTTTAGAATGTTTGTGTCTTTGTTGCGTCTCTTGTAGACTTATAATTCGACATTTATCACTGAAGTTTTATCTTTTTTTTTTAAGTAAGATGTCGTGAACTTATTTCGTGGATTATTATCACAGAGACTGGTAATGTGAGGAGAAGTACCTTATTCATTGGTAGTGTTTGGAACTCAACCTTAGTTATTCTGTCTTGGGATTCTTGGAAAGGTTGTCTTACATGAATAAATAACTGGTCCATTTGGGGGAATATTGTACATAATTTATAGCAGTATCTCTAATTTCTGTGGGACTTTTTTTTATCATAAGAGTTCATAATTTCTTCACTTAAAGAATTGGAAGGCGATATTCATACGTAGATGCCTGTTTGTGTCTGTTTTCTGTGTAAGCCAACGAGTATGTCTGTCCGTTTGCCAAATTATTTCTCTTACCATGATAATCGTAAACTATACGACATAGACAGATCAAATGTACATAGCACATGTGACACACACACACACACACACACACACACACACACACACACACACACACACACAGATTTGTGTCATAAGTCGTACGGCTGGCAGTGGAGTTGTTCTTGGGTGCACGGTGAGTGTGGGAGATGATCATACCGTGTCACACGTCAGGCCATGTTAGCAGATCTCGCTAACTGGTCTTGTGGCTGCTACCCAAACCTCAGCCGGCAGTGCAGCTGTGGGTGGTATGACACACCCATACTTTTTACTCTTTTTTGTAAATTCTTCAGAGAATTCACATTTGTGTCAGATTTATTAATTTCACGTGTTTCTAGGTTTTTTTTTTTTCATAAGATTAAAACGAGATTCCTTTTTCCATTTGCTGGATAGAGTTTATAGTAAAGCATTTTGAAATTGTTTTAGTACAGAAAAACGAAGTTACATTTATTATCAAACTGTTTCATTTCTTTACCCTTATCTTCCCGTATCTTATGATGATGATATCAGATGTTATCAACACCCTCTCTGTTACACCCCCCCCCCCCTCCCCCCTTGCAGAGGTACACGTTCAGTGTGTGTCTGAATCGGTTCTACGTCACAATAATACCTATGAGAAAATGTTATAAGTTTTGCTCGACCACTCATCGTAGATTCAGGTTATTAGTTTAGCAATTTTCCCTACAAATACTGTGACCAGATCTTTTAATTCTCTTCAGTCCGGACAGTGATTGGCAGCTGGACATTTCAACATAGGTGGATTATCGAATCCGCTCACAGTGGGCGTAATGCAATTGCTGCTTTTTCATTTCTTGCGTTCAATATCCACTTGGCTGTAAGTTCTGCTGCACTCAGTGAGTAATTTCATTCTCGACCTTGATGCCCGTTTGGTATGGTGCTGTCTCCTCTCTTTTTTTTGCACTGTGTATTCCACTGTGGTCCGGGTGACCACGTCTCCGTTCATCAGACCAACACATCAAGACATCAGTCATTGTACACATCGAACTATCGAAAGAATGTCCGTGACACTATCGAAGTGAAGTTCTCGCCGTAACTGAGCCTACTCCGGTTTATCATCCATCCACACACACCGTTGGTGCTCCAAGGATCTGTTAACGTCCGGTTTAGGCCAACTCGTCCGGTGTGACGAAGTGCCACTCTCGTACACGATCCTTGCTCGTGTTTCGTGGGTTTGGATTTTATAAGGTTTAGTGACCTGTGTCTCCTGGTCAGAGCTCCTTCTTTCCGTGCCTCAACCAACATCGTCAGCTTGCCAGCGTCTGATTCCCATATTCAGGAAGGAAGACACTGTGGCACAACACCACGTCACGTAAGAACCATAGAATGAACCATTACGGTATCAGCACTGACGCTGGGAGCTGTATGATCATCATGAGCACAGGCGAAGGTTTGTCTTCACTCTCACATATGTGATTTTGTTTTTATTCCCATAGCACGATGGTATGACCTTCTGTGCTATGGTCTGTCCTTCGTGACCTGACCTTTGATGGGTCAGGTCGGCGATGTAGCCGTCAGTGCCCAAGGGTCGTGGCGTCGTGTTCAGTGGGCGTCGTCGTAAGTCCGTCTACACACATCCGTCTACGACCTCGTGCATCCGGCGGGTGAGGAGGCTTGTGTCATTGTCTGTCGTGACTCCTACCATGATTACTTCCTGAGAGAAAGAATAACACTGATAATACCACTGGGACCCGACTCTCTCTCTCTCTCTCTCTCTCTCTCTCTCTCTCTCTCTCTCTCTCTCTCTCTCTCTCTGACACAGCAGAGAGAGAGAGAGAGAGAGAGAGAGAGAGAGAGAGAGAGAGAGAGAGAGAGAGACTTGCTCCCTGGTCATCTGTGATCTGATAGATTGCCTATTTGTCTACACACCTGTGTCCTGCCCTGTGTTCCCTGCTGAGGCTACGTGATGAGGTAGTCTGGTGCTGGACTCTCCATGTCTTGTGTGAATATTCTCTTCGTTCTATCCCACGTCTGAAGCAGGGTAGCCAGCGCAGCCAGTTGAAGCTTCTAAAGGCTCTCGGGTCAGTGTTACCAGCTACCTGTCTTGCCACCACTTTCCTCGGTCGTAAGGTCCGATGGTGTCACTGTACCAAGGGGAGATGTACGTACCCGTATGTTACACGTATCCTGCCTCTGTGTAGTACACTACCCGCCATATAGTTTTCTTTACGTCCTTTTAGAACATCCCGGACACCGTTTTTGTTTTTTTTTTCTTTCTTTCCCCATTCGTTTTCTGCCGTTTCCAATATTCGTTTTCCCAGTCTTTTGTTACCGACACTGTGCCCAGAATGGGCAATTTTTACCCCCCAAATTTTTTTCCCTCAGTCGTTCGTTTCTCTGTATATCTACGTCTATATGGCTCACATCACCAGAACTCCTTAACTGTTAATGTCCTGGAGGTCGTAAAGTACAGGAGGTGATCCGAATACCTTAACCGATCCGTGAGTTTGGTGATCAAAGTTTACTTTGCTCTCTCTCTCTCTCTCTCTCTCTCTCTCTCTCTCTCTCTCTCTCTCTGACACATGTCTGTGCCTCTTTGCTTAACAGCTTCGAGAGCAGCCATTGCTCTGTTGCTGTGCAAGATCCTTTGTGTCTCGGGGTAACTACTTCATTATTTGTGTCTAATGACATTCGATGAGTGTAGGTAGACTCGCTCATTCTGGATGTCTACCCAAGATGGCTCTTACCTGGTAACCATTTAAACTGCAAATGATCAGATTGCTAGATATCAGTAGTAATTTGGTCCAGTCTATCTATCTCTCTGTATGTTTATCTATTTATCAATCTATCTTTCTTATTACTCACTTGGCCTACTTGAGGAAGCATCCCCTCTGTGTGAATCGATAGGCAGATGGATTCCCATGCTTTTAAGAAATAAGATGTAGCCTTGGAGGAGCCATGGTCGTTTTACTGGGAGAGTGAGACCCCAGAGATGCTCTCGAATGGTCAGTATGATAACTACGGTCAGGACGCTGGGAAATAGACTGGAGTGGATGGCGTTTTTCTTTTATTGTGTATGCAAAGTAGATCGTATTTTATCTCTCAGTCATTGAGAAGACTGCAGTTAAAACTTGAATTTAGAGACAATTTGAGAATAGTTAGTCATTTATAGCAGCTAAGTTTTCTTTACCTTTCCATGATGTCGCAATGTCCAGCTGGGATGAAGGAGGCTGCTTCATATGCCCTGGTTCAGTCCATAGACACCACGGTCGCACCATGTTTACCACATCGCTCCAATTCTCTCTATCCTTGCACGCCTCTCACCCTCTTGCATATTCAGACCCCCAAGCACTCAAAATATTATTATTTTCCTTGTTCCCTCCATATCTGATACATATATCCTCTTTGTCACCCTCCTCTTACTCATTCTCTCGATATGTCTAAACCAATTTAGCATACCCTCTTAACTTTCTCAACCATACTCTCTTTATTACCACACTTCTCTCTTACCTTATCATTACTTACTCGATCAAACCACCTCACACCACATATTGTCCTCAAACATTTCAGTTCCAACACATCCACCCTCCTCCACACATCTTTATTATATTCCATGCCTCGCATCCATACAACATCGGTAGCATTACTGTACCTTCAACCGTACCCACTTTTCCCTTCCTAGATAGTGACTTCTCTTTCCACACATTCGTCAGTGCTCCAAGATCCTTCGTCCCCTCACCCACCCCTATGCCTCACATCCGCTTCCATGGATCCATTCGCTGCCACGTCCTCTCCCTGCAATCCAAAGCACCCAACTTTCTCAACTTATTTTTTTTTTCATTCAAACTCGCATCCCAAATTACCTGTCGCATTGCACTGCTAAACCTAATAACCCTGCTATTATTCACGTTTGTTCTTACCTTTCTCCTTACACACACACACACACACACACACACACACCCACACACACACGCACACACACACACACACACACACACACACACACACACATATCTTTCAGTCTCTCACTCGAATCAACCATCAGTTCTGTGTCATCAGCATACAACAACTAACTCCCCCCACCATTCCACCACACCCCCACCCCACCACATCCCCAGACTGCATAACTGTCCCTCTCACACGCAATTGTTTTTCTTTTTTGCGTGATGACGTTCATATCCCTTCTGTACAAAAACAGCGATGATGTCATCAATGAAAATCAAATAAGATATATGACAAGGACGTTCCAGTGAGCCCCGGAGCCACAGCAGTAAACCTAACCCGGAGGTTTACATGTTTGGTTCAGCATAAAACTAAATATTCTGTAGATTCCGGGTCAGCTGCACTCCACATTCCGTTTTAAGGTTTCATAAATATTTTCCCCTGAGGCTCCCACGCTGGGCTGGTGTGAACATTTTATTACACTTCCACACCTGCGTCCCAGCCGGACACTGCCACACCTGCATCCCAGCCGGACACTGCCACACCTGCATCCCAGCCGGACACCTCCACACCTGCGTCCCAGCCGGACACTTCCACACCTGCGTCCCAGCCGGACACTGCTACACCTGCAGCCCAGCTGGACACTGCTACACCTGCAGCCCAGCTGGACACTTCCACACCTGCGTCCCAGCCGGACACTGCCACACCTGCATCCCAGCCGGACACTTCCACACCTGCATCCCAGCCGGACACCTCCACACCTGCGTCCCAGCCGGACACTTCCACACCTGCGTCCCAGCCGGACACTGCTACACCTGCAGCCCAGCTGGACACTGCTACACCTGCAGCCCAGCTGGACACTTCCACACCTGCGTCCCAGCCGGACACTGCCACACCTGCATCCCAGCCGGACACTGCCACATCTGCATCCCAGCGGGACACTGTCACGTATCCCAGACCAACATCTTCAGTTTGCCAGTATCACAGTCATTCATTCTCATGCCTCACTTGACCCGCGGGTGGGTAGAGTCGTGGACCCAGAGTCACCTCCTCCCCTTTCCACGTCGCCTTATCACCATCCTCCCTCCCCACGCCCACCCCGCTGGACAGCTCTCTGATCCCGTCAGCAGACGTGATAGAGGCTCTCCATCCTTACCACCCTGTACTAGGGGGGCGCGTTCGCGTCCCTTCTTCCTGTGGAAGCCAACAAAGACTCAGTCGTGAGACTACGCTGCGTGGGTCTACGCTTGCGTCATGAGTGTTCCATCGTACGATGATGACCAGATGATCAGAGTGTCGTGGTACGTGATCACAGGGAGCGCCCCGTGGACTCTGGCGATGGTGCCTGCTTGCCTGACGCGGTCTTGTCCAACACGCAAACGTTTTCGCCTGGTGACGTCCGTCCCCAACGATTGATGGATAAATCTGTATGATCTACGGCTGCTCCTGACGGCCGGTGGCTGGTGGTGTACAGTGGTTGAATACAGGAATTCAGAGGGAACTTCTCCAACACCTCGACTTCATGTACGTTATTGGGTGATGTTTACAGTGAAAGAAAACTAATGTAATCATTGTATTCGACAATGACCATGACGTGATTAGGACAGGAAGGAGAACCACTGGATTAGACGTTGATACCTAAAGAGGAAATGCGCAGTCTGTTAGTGAAGGAATGAGACAGGAGAAATACTGCGACAGGGAATGAAAAGTGACGAGGGAATGTGTTTGTCTGCAGATCGGATCCAACTAAGCTCCTCTGGGTGGGTTCTGATCCTCTCGCGTGTAGGCAAGCGGCTCTTGCTTTATTTATAATATATTTCCTTCCTGATTACAGTGTGATGATGCTTGGTAAGAAGGCTGACAAGTGGACGACACGAGTTGGTGTGCGACACGCTGCTCGCAAAGCTTCATACAAGACCTCTGATGTGTTATCTTGTCTTCTGTTGTAGAGGGAATTTGTGTTTGTAGATAGCAAGCTTGAAGACCGCAGATAACCCACCGCAGGGGAAACGCACGAGTAGGAGGGAGAGATGGAGTGAGGTTAGGTTGGTATCGTTCCGTGTCTGTAGTGCGTATATATATAAGTCAGTGATGCCCTGTGTGTAAGGCTTGGGCGTACCGATATAAGTAGTAAAGCCCGAGTGTAAAGCGCATTACAGCTGCACACGATGCACCACGAAACATCAACAAGAAAAGAAAAGAGAATATATGAAAATTGTCGAAACGAAAAGAATGTGTACCATCAGACATAACGTGGTGCAGGTTTGCATGTGGCGTGCAATTTTCTTCAGCCGAAATGAGTAAGAAGAAGACAGACATGAAGTCTGAAAGTTCTCACTGCACTTTTTTTTTTTCTTCTTCTTTCAAAAGCTAGAGAAGTTTATGAAAGCGGCAAAGGGAGCCATGTTAGGCCGTGGAGATGGCTGCTGGTTGTGGCTGGGTGACAAGGAATGCATTAAGTCTGCTCATGTTCACCGGGGAAGAATGTGTGTGGCAATGGTGACTTGTGGCGACGGGAGGGAGGGAGATCCTGGCGTGTCGACTGTCGCTCTCTTGTTCCCGGTTACTTGAGGGAGGAGCGACGGTGTATTACAAACTGTGGTGTGATGTAGCGAGGAGGAGGATCAGTGCTGAGGAGGGTCGAGGTGGGCATGTCGCTCTCCGAGGTGGACAACATGAACATGGCGTGTGCGGTGCCCAATATATATCATAGGCAGGGGTTGCCGGCACACATCACTGAGGTGTGGTTGCGGACGCCCGATACGACAGAGAGAGAGAGAGAGAGAGAGAGAGAGAGAGAGAGAGAGAGAGAGAGAGAGAGAGAGAGAGAGAGAGTGGCGTGAGGGGACTTGGAGAGATACAAAGATGGAGAACCAGGGATCATACCGTAACGTGATGAGAAGAACGTGTGAGGAAAGGTGCGATGTAGTGCCTACATACGTGGTACCAGACTTGTGCATGGTGGATGATGTTAAGGTCAGGTGTGTGCCATATTCCTTCCTCTCTCATACGGAAGCAACCAAGTGTTCACTGTGAACGCTGACGATATTAGGAATTTGACAAAGTTGCATGATTGCAGGGAGGCTTCATAGAAATAAGGCCCACCGAACGTACAACTTGCCCTCCATGCCAACAAATAGAGAAAAATGCAAACTCGCCCACGTACAAACGAGTGAAAACTTATGAACTTTCACAGATTTTGGCATATATATATATATATATATATATATATATATATATATATATATATATATATATACACACACACACACAGACGGGTAGACTGGTACTGTCGGGGATGATAGAGAATAATGGATTTTCAGATATGGACAAATAAGTCCCTCGATGTTTACATTGGGGTGTGGGAGGGGCAGGCTGTCCGCCATGGTCGAGGGGGGGAGGGGGGGGGAGTGTTGGAATAACAAGCTGTGGTCAGGGATACAAAACTGTAAAAGCAAACTAGTTGTGGGGGATTGTGGTGGGGGTGTTGGAGGTTGGTGGCTGTGGTGGTGAAAACATCAGGTCAGAGAACAGCACTGTTGGGGCTGACACGTGACGAGTGAGGTGCAGGTGAAGAGGGTCACCTGGGCAGGGGAGGGCAGGCAGGTGAATATATCATGTGGGGGAGGGCCGGAAGGGGTAATGATGGGGAAACATGGTGATGGTGAAAGGGTGGTGGAGATGGAGAGGAGGATGGGGCGGGGATGATGATGATGGGGGAGGATGTTTCTGGTGAAGGGGATGCTGGAGATGGAGAGTAGGAAGGGTAGGAGTGACTAGTAAGGGGAGGGGAAGCATAGGACTAGTAGAGTTGGTGTTGGAGACATGGTGGAGATGGCGAGGAAGAGAATCAGTAGGAGGCTGTCCACTTGCTGGTCATGGTGGAGACGGAGGGGTGTAACGCAGCGCTGGAGGTGGTGGGCGGGGAGCTGGGGGAGGAGGTTGACCCGCTGGAGGTAGTGGGCGGGGAGCTGGGGGAGGAGGTTGACCCGCTGGAGGTAGTGGGCGGGGAGCTGGGGGAGGAGGTTGACCCGCTGGAGGTGGTGGGCGGGGAGCTGGGGGAGGAGGTTGACCACCTGGAGGAGGAGGAAGGAGAGGCTGGTAGGAAGGCAGGTGAGACTTGGGAGCTGGAGGAGGAGGAGGACGGGTGTGTCTGCCGGCGTCAGGGAGCGAGGGCGACCGACCGTCTACCGTGACCACCATGATTAGGTGTGTGGCACACACAGCACGAATGTCCAGTAAAGTAGTCAGTCAGTAGGAAGTATAGCCATGTGATCACCTGGTGTACTGGTGACGACCATAATGACCATAGTTGTTGTGAGCTGTGGAGGACCCCGTCCATCATGATGGTGGAGGTGTGGTTCCTGCTCACCCACCTCCCAAACCTTGTTTCCGGGGGTTTCTCCTCACCTCCCCACCCACACCTTCCCTCAGCGAATGCGCCAGTGCTTAGTCGGCTGTTTGTCTTTCTCGCGAAATTTACTGGCAAGGCATTAACACGGGAGGGTAACACGGCCCGAGACCAGTTTTCCAAGGCGAGCAGAGGGGGTAAATATTAGGTGTGTGTGTGTGTGTGTGTGTGTGTGTGTGTGTTCTAGCGATGGCTGTGTATAAAACCAGCGTATGTGCAAATCAGTTAATTACTCTAAATCCACTTCATTATAGAACTTTTCAGTACAGGAAGAAGGTTTGGTGATACATTATTCAAGATATTGATAATAATCATCGTAAACATGTGAATGCAGGGAAGTAGTACCTACATGTAGTGTACAGAGTCTTGGTGGTGCTGGACGTGGCTTAACCTGGTCAGAGTCCACCGTCGGTGTACAAGGGACTCGGGAGGGGCAGAGGCCAGAGCGTTTTGGTAGCTTGGAAATATTTTCGCCTCGCCAGAGAACCTTATGTCGTGTGGAGCCTCTGGCTGGGAGGTCATGGTGGGACACGGGCGGCAGAGGGTGAGGAGACACGAGTGAACAGAAGGTTAGAGATACAGAAATAGACATAGAGAAATATGGGTAGTTACGGATATAGAGGGAGAGAGAGAGAGAGAGAGAGAGAGAGAGAGAGAGAGAGAGAGAGAGAGAGAGAGAGAGAGAGAGAGAGAGAGATGGATAGATAAATGCAGAGATATAGTGAGATATAAAGAGAGGGAGTAATGGATAGATATAGGGATATAAAGGTAGGTAGACAAGGAGAGAGAGAGAGAGAGAGAGAGAGAGAGAGAGAGAGAGAGAGAGAGAGAGAGAGCTATGCTGGATGGAAAAACACGCACCTAACCATAAGGGAGTGAGAGGTAGTGGTGATTACTGCTCTACCTGTGTCAGAACAAGGAGGGTCGACCCAGAAAAAGAGTCAGGGGGACGTGTATGGGATGCAGCGACCGGCCACTGATTGAAAGCAACGAGGGCGCCTCGGGCAGCGCAGGGAGGGGGAGCGAGGTAATGGACTCCTGCAGAAGGATAGGTCCGCTTGCTAGAGAGAGAGACACACACACACATGGACCAACAAGGAATGAACAATAAATGTCAGGTTGGGGCGGAACGTTCTCTCGGTGGGAACAGACCGTCGTGGCTGCGTTCATATACACACATACATATCAGGGGTAACATGCTTTTGTTCAGAGGCAATATAGCGTTATACTGACGATGACGTCTGTGCAGAATGATAGATATTAGGTATAGATCTCGTGATAGATGTGAGGGAGACAGGAAGATAATCTCAGATCACACGGGAGGTTTGAAATGAGATGAACGCAAGACTGAAGATGTAGTTGACTCACTCGTTGACATAGCGACAAGAAAATCACTTAAGAAAATCACTAAAGGACAGTAAAGCAGAAGCTCATCCAGGTAGCAAAGTAGGGAAGGATATAGAGAGAAGGAGGAGGAGGAGGAGAAGGAGGAGGAGTGAGATACAAGGATCAGAAATCTGCATAAAGGAAGGCATCTTACAGCGAGTCTAATCCCCAAATTGCCTTAAGCAGTCTGACTGGAAAATGAGGCCAAGAGAGAGGAAATGGCCGGGAAAGCAGGCTCCATAAATTAGGTTATAGTCGTGAACGAGGCGAACTAGATGATGGTAATGGTGCCTCACCGGGAGCGGCCTCATTCATTCCTCATTATTATGAGAACATTATGAAAATTGGGTTATATACAGCCAGCAGACTGCTGTAGGGTTTATCCTGGCCAAGACCTATGGCGGGTATCCTTTTGCAGTACAAATATTGCCCAGACCAGCACACGTCACCACAACGGCTTGGCTTAACATTCAACCACATCCACAGGTGTCCTCAACCACACTCTATCGTCAGCCACGACCACACCACTACAAGCCACAACCATACCACTTCCACCGCTTGCCACACCATCTGGCGGTGTGTGGACAGCTCAGACCTTTAAATCAATGCGAGACAAACACTCTCGTGATGTTAGGTATATCACTTAAATTAGCCTCATTGATGAAGGGGAAATGTATTCATTTAAATTTCCTGATCACTGAATTAATTCCTCATATCTCGTTTCAGACTCCGGCCTCTGTCGGGAGATCGTCGCTGCTTCACCAGCGATTCAGGTAAGATTTTCCCCCCAAGCCTCACTTTCCTATAAAATTTCCATTACAGTGTACTTCCGTATGTTAACCCATGGTATCCTGCCCTCGCTTTTTTTTTTCGTGCAGCAACAGTTGTTGCCAGGAGGGAGGGAGTGGTAGGTGGGGAAGTGCTTTCTGTTATGTATTTGACATCTTGTCTTGACGACAAAGGATGTAGGGAAATCCACATAATCCCTCGGTCGATTACCTCGTCACGACCCATTGGCTCTCCTTTTGTTTGTCCTTCTCTTATACTCTCGTGTACACCTACAACCACCCACAACCTCTCCTCCTGGCCACAACATCACGACCTATAACCACACCACCCTACTGCACCATCACGACCTACAACCACACCACCTTGCCACAACATCACGACCTATATACACCCCTTACTACACGGTCACCGCCGCTCACAACCACCTCCCCCTACCACACACCATCACGACCAATAACCACACCATCCGTTCCTCCAACCCCCAACGTCCCGCCTCAGGGGTAAAAAGTTTTTAATCAGACTGCAGCCGCCAGTGTATCAGCTGCTGCATACTTCACCAACTTTCGATATTTCGTCTGAAGTGTTCCATAAATCCAGGTTCCAGGAAGCTGCCTGCAGTGGACGAAGCTTTACGCGTTGTGTTTCCTTCGGTCGTTCAGGAGCGTCCGGGAACATGGCCGTCGTGTTCTAGTCTCCTGAGGCAGCGGGAACTCATGAGAACTCCTGCCACAAGTCAGGGACAGTAAGTGGAGCCTAAACTGCTGCGAGAGTGAAACAGGGAAGGCAATTAAAGGCACTAAATATCGTGGAAATTAGCTTGGATTCACAAAAGAAAACGTCGTTTGGGTTCGCTGAGCTCGTCTTCCCGTTATCGGCCACCATTAGTATCACAGGTCAAGTTGTACATTTACCTCCTTAGTGGGACTCTAATTCGTATTTGCAATTACCACCAGTTGGCTCTTGCAGGATGATCCACACGACCAAGTCTCTTTACCGCTCTACAGACATGCATGCAGGATGTGTCTGCCTCACCCTGTCTCGTCTGCTGCAGGTAACTTTAGTTTACTTGATTTGAATAACGTTGACTTGCCTACCGTGGATGAAAAGATATTGGTAAACTCGAAAATCGAGCTTGTCATTGATATTAGATTTGGTATTGCATTTTACGACTACGTGAGTCGTGATGTAATGTTCACTAACGGGTTGTGATTTCGTGAGTATGATGTTCGTGTCTGATCATCACGAGGATCATGGAAGGTGGGATGATATAGACTCCGGTGCTGGGGCGTCTGTTTGGAGGAAGTGAATCCTTCAGGGTGTATGGTATCCTTCAGGAGTGACGTGTTCCTTCAGGAGTAACGTGATCCTCCAGGAGTGACGTGATCCTCCAGGAGTGACGTGATCCTCCAGGAGTGACGTGATCCTCCAGAAGTGACTTGTGCTCACCAGAGTGACGTCAGCACGTCGTCACTACCAGTGGAGTAAGGAACGTGCGACGTCTGAGATGAAGGACGCTCCTGCACGTTACCGGTGAAGTCCCGCAATCCTTCCTTCTCCTCCCACTGCATGAACCCTTCCCTTCCCTCCCCATCCACCACATCAGATGTAGGACCCTCCCGCTCACTTCCCTCCCCTTCTCTTCCGCTACTCACACTGTGTTCCTCTCCCCTTCCCCTTCGTTTCCGTTCCACTTCCCCAGGTGTAGACCTCTCCCCTTCCCATCTCCCACACATGATGTAGGATCTTCTCCCCCTTCCCCGATACAAGACCCCTCACCCCTACCGATGTTGGTGCCTGGGCCGTAACTCAACAATACACACACACACTGTGGTGTCAGACGGGGTCAGGGTCGCCGCCACACACACTGTGGTGTCAGACGGGGTCAGGGTCGCCGCCACACACACTGTGGTGTCAGACGGGGTCAGGGTCGCCGCCACACACACTGTGGTGTCAGACGGGGTTAGGGCCGCCACACACACACTGTGGTGTCAGACGGGGTCAGGGCCGCCGCTACACACACTGTGGTGTCAGACGGGGTCAGGGTCGCCGCCACACACACTGTGGTGTCAGACGGGGTCAGGGCCGCCGCTACACACACTGTGGTGTCAGACGGGGTCAGGACCGCCACACACACACTGTGGTGTCAGACGGGGGTCAGGGTCGCCACACACACACACTGTGGTGTCAGACGGGGGTCAGGACCGCCGCTACACACACTGTGGTGTCAGACGAGGGGTCAGGGCCGCCACACACACACTGTGGTGTCAGACGAGGGTCAGGGCCGCCTAAACACACTGTGGTGTCAGACGAGGGGTCAGGACCGCCACTACACACACAATGGTATCATCAAGCGGTCGTGTTCCACGACCCACCTCCACTAATGTGACTCCGACATGCAAGTGGGCTTAGGCTACCGACACTCCCACGAGGGAAGACCATACAGTGAGACAACATTACTACGCTGGCAGAGGTGAGGAGGCGCTCACACTCAGAGGAGGAAAGACGGTGCAAAGTGACAACATTTGGTGGGAGAAGGTGAGGAGACACTGACGCCTGCAGGAGGGTAGAATAGACAGTGAGACGACAGTATGTTGGCAGAGAGACAGTCATGGTGTGTGTGTGTGTGTGTGTGTTGACGTAGTTATAATTACCGTTCTCCAAAGGGTCCAGCAGACAAGTCCCTGGTTGGAACTTGCCGTGTTACTAGCGACGGGATGTGAATGTATTTGTCGTTGTACTTAGAAGGTTTCCTGGCAAGATGCTCCTGGGCGAGATGGAGAGCCTGTGGGAGGTGATCAGGAGCAGGCAAGCCCCGCCCCAGACACCTAATGGAACGTTCCTGTACCGGGTCTCAGAACCCCCTGCCTGCCACACAGGACCAGTATCCCTGGGTTAGGGAAACACGAGGAAAATATATGTGTTGACGTACACTGTACAATACTGAGACATGCTTGAACGGTAAACTGGGAACGTAAACATTTATACAACCCACCCGGAAGCTGAGGAGAGGGGACTTCAGTTCTCCAGGTAGGAGTTTACACGACACCCAACACTCGCACCACAGGTATACCAACACTCGCACCACAGATACATCAACACTCGAACTACAGGTACACCAACACTCGCACCACAGATACACCAACACTCGCACCACAGGTACATCAACACTCGCACCACAGGTATACCAACACTCGCACCACAGGTATACCAACACTCGCACCACAGGTACACCAACACTCGCACCACAGGTATACCAACACTCGCACCACAGGTATACCAACACTCGCACCACAGGTACATCAACAGTCGCACCACAGGTAAACACAATTGCAAGCCACAATTGATGAACCCAAATTCACGCTACCGGCCGGATAGTTACTGTAGGCGGTGGGGTAATAATGTCACGTCCAGAGTGAGCGTACAGTAATGGCAGTAGACGGGTTACCGTTAGAGTATAAAACTGGTAAACAACATACGAGTACATTATATCATCACAAGAAAATTACATCAGTTATCAAATATCTCTGGCAGAACCACACCACGTCCACGAGTTCCTACAGCTTCATGTCTGCGTTACAATCAGTAGCAGGGAAAGGATGGATTCCTCCAGGGGGCAGGAGGAGAAGTCCTTCGACGAGATTGTCCTGGGTTGATGCGTCCTCGCAGGCAGTGACTTGTTACCTGGGGCGTGAGCACAAGCAGGCGGAGTCTGGTGGTGATAGCACCACCACCAGACCTAGTCGTGCATGGAGCCACTGCTGCCTGAACCAAGCCACTCATACTCCTGTCACTCTTGCCACTGTATATGGCAGTGACCACACGTGACGGAGGTAAAACTTCTGGACGAGGTGTGAACCTCCCCCGCCACACCAGCGTAGCGCACGACGTGCACCTCCGACGTTGGAGACAAACGAGATTAAATCCCACAAGTCCCGTGTTTACTGCTGAGTGTGGTGGCCTCCCCTCACACCTAGCTGTACCCGGTCTTCCCAGCTGTGCAAGGTCACCTCAGCTCAAGACGGCCATCTCAGCTGTAGGTGGTCATTACAGCTGTAGGTGGTCATCACAGCTGTAGGTGGTCATCGCAGCTGTAGGTGGTCATCGCAGCTGTAGGTGGTTATCACAGCTGTAGGTGGTCATCGCAGCTGTAGGTGGTTATCACAGCTGTAGGTGGTTATCACAGCTGTAGGTGGTTATCACAGCTGTAGGTGGTTATCGCAGCTGTAGGTGGTCATCGCAGCTGTAGGTGGTCATCGCAGCTGTAGGTGGTCATCGCAGCTGTAGGTGGTCATCACAGCTGTAGGTGGTCATCACAGCTGTAGGTGGTTATCACAGCTGTAGGTGGTCATCACAGCTGTAGGTGGTCATCACAGCTGTAGGTGGTCATCACAGCTGTAGGTGGTCATCGCAGCTGTAGGTGGTCATCGCAGCTGTAGGTGGTTATCACAACTGTAGGTGGTCATCGCAGCTGTAGGTGGTTATCACAGCTGTAGGTGGTTATCACAGCTGTAGGTGGTTATCGCAGCTGTAGGTGGTCATCGCAGCTGTAGGTGGTTATCACAGCTGTAGGTGGTCATCGCAGCTGTAGGTGGTTATCACAGCTGTAGGTGGTTATCACAGCTGTAGGTGGTTATCGCAGCTGTAGGTGGTCATCGCAGCTGTAGGTGGTCATCACAGCTGTAGGTGGTCATCGCAGCTGTAGGTGGTCATCGCAGCTGTAGGTGGTCATCACAGCTGTCGGTGGTTATCATAGCTGTAGGTGGTTATCACAGCTGTAGGTGGTTATCGTAGCTGTAGGTGGTTATCGCAGCTGTAGGTGGTTATCACAGCTGTAGGTGGTTATCACAGCTGTAGGTGGTCATCACAGCTGTAGGTGGTTATCACAGCTGTAGGTGGTCATCACAGCTGTAGGTGGTCATCACAGCTGTAGGTGGTCATCACAGCTGTAGAGGGCTTGTCAGCTATGTTTGCGGGTGGCGGCCACAGAACCTGATGCAGTTGTGGTTGGCACTGGAGACGTGCTGTAAAAAAGGACTGGCTACCAGAGGCGGGTACTGGGAGGTAGGACCTAGCTGGCAGAGGCTGTGGTAATGCAGGGTAATGACGCGGGAGCTGGCGAACACGGTCGCCGAGTACTCACAGAGAGAGAGAGAGAGAGAGAGAGAGAGAGAGAGAGAGAGAGAGAGAGAGAGAGAGCTTGGGCGACATGGGGTCTTCGTGAGGAAGATGTTACGGTGTGTGTGTGTGTGTGTGTGTGTGTGTACAAACATTATTTTGAGTTGCCAGACACAGCAACATATGTATGATTCATCCCAGGAAAGTCTCGCTGTGACCGCTGCACAGTAGCGAGGATTTGGCGCTTCACCCTCACCGCACATAATTCTCTAACGTGTTTACACACAAGCCTGAAACACACGCGAGCTGCCTCAAATATTCAGACTTCAGAGGTAAAAAACAGCGCGTCAGAAGCTTTCCATTTCACATCATTCTTTAATTCTGAAACTTTAGATTCTCGGTTGATTAAATGTAAGCATTACTTCTAATCATTTTATTTATTTTCATGTAACTGTAAACCAGTTACTTGGCACAGGTTTGTGCGTAAACTGTTAAGATTTGGGAAATACTGAGAAGAATATTATGTCTACAGGTCTTTATTTTGAAACCCCAAAATCACCTTCTGCTACCTCTTATGTGTAGATGAGGACGAAAGACCAGTTGTATATATATATATATATATATATATATATATATATATATATATATATATATATATATATATAAGATATCTACTTTAGGAGTAAATGAGTTGTTTGTCTTCAGGAGGGAAAATGCTTCACTCTCTCTCTCTCTCTCTCTCTCTCTCTCAGTAATGCAGGTTATCAGCCTGGACACAAACCTGGCATGAGGAAGTTTGTAAAGTAATTCACCAGGAGTGATGGCGTTGTTCTGATGCCGCCTTCTTGTTGTGAGGGAGCCGGGCACAGAGCAGCGCACCGTGAGCCTGTGAGGTGTGGAGGACGACATCTTGTGTTTGTGCGGGTGTAAGAGGCCTTCAACCTCCCTCCCTCCCTGGACAGTGATTTGCCAGAGTGAACAGACTCAAGTGTGAGAACCTTATCACCAAAGTGCCTCAAGTATGAGAGTCCTTCAGTCAACCTGGTGGTACACAAGATCCTCAGTGTTCCCACCATAAGTCACTTGGCGTATACGAGACCCTCAGCTCTCCTAGCGTCAGTCGCTCGGCTGTGTGGAAGACCCTCAGCTCGGCTGTGTGGAAGACCCTCAGCATCGGCTGTGTGGAAGACCCTCAGCTCGGCTGTGTGGAAGACCCTCAGCATCGGCTGTGTGGAAGACCCTCAGCTCGGCTGTGTGGAAGACCCTCAGCGCTCTGAACTTAAAGTCACTCTCAGTGTAGCGGAACACATGAGCCTCGTCATTCCCAGCGCTGACTCTCACCGCCATCCCTCGTGTGAGGGAGTCGTCACGTCTGTCTGTGTGTTAACTTTAGTCACGGTTCTCTCCTGTGTTCTTCACTTGGAGCACCACAGCAGCAGCCGCTGACCTCCTCCGGCAGCAGAAGGTGAACGTCATGTACGACAACGTTGCTGTCTCCCTGACGGAGCGGGAGGCGAGGAGGATCTTGCTGCAGCACACCACAAGTTGACAAGTTGGAAAGGATAACATTTTTCGTATCATCTGAAACGCGACACCAAAGCTCAGATAAAGTTAGCTATGTCGATCATGAACAACATTTGTTTAACATTTGGTGATCACGAATGTTCTCCCACATTTCCAGCATCTTATAAGCTTGTCTCCGCTTCCGGTCATCGCCAGCAGTTCCTTACATCACCCACCCCAACACTGCTCTCCTCCGTCATCTCCACCTTTCCTCCGCCGTACTTAAATCTTGGCTCATTTCCACGTCCCCCGGGCGCCATCACTCGACATCAGGAAGACATTACTTCACAATTTACTTGAAGCACTGATGATGATGACGGAAAGTTGCTCATAACGCTCAGTTTTGCCAGAAACTTTACTAACTACTTTTCTCTTAATGTGGGAAATCTCTCCTCGAGTTTATGACCACTCTAAACGATTTTCTTTTCATCTGATGTTAACCAAACTTAGGTCTCCAGTGTGTCTCTTAATACTTATATGGAACAGTAGACTTATCTAACAGTCTTGGTTAAGACTCCACCTCCTGTGTGTGTGACACCAGAGCGGCTCATACGCCGTTAACTCAACATATATGACAACATACAGCAAGGGATTCATCACAATCAGTATGCACGGTGCCCATGGTGAGTGTTGCTCTCCCTCTACCGTCGTATAAGGCTGGTGCATGTGACCATAAGTGAGTGAGGACGTCTAGTGAACAATGGACCAGGGGTTGGTTGACGAGTCTGCCCCCCCCCTGTCAGACACCTCTCGTCACCAGCTGTGGAGCTGGTGGTGTGGAGTCGAGGCTCTGTGCTCGCACCACTCTTTATTTATCTAGTAATTCTTACGTTCAGCTTTGGTTCAGTTGAAGGATAGGAGTGACACGGCCCTTACTCTTTACCATCACGAGTCCCGGCCAAACAGCTTTTATCTGAAACATACATGTATACAACTTACATAACTTTGAACCACTCACATAGAACTGGACACACACACACACACACACACACACACACACACACACACACACACACACACACACACACTTTCACTCCAAGAGGCCTGCGCACCATCGACAAATAGAACAGAAATAACCGACACAAAAACGCACCAGTAAAAGAGGTTCCAGTCTCACAAACAACAGATCTCCAACAGAGTCTCGCTACACACACACACACACACACACACACACACACACACACACACACACACACACACACACACATATATATATATATATATATATATATATATATATATATATATATATATATATATATATATATATATATATATATATATATATATATATTTTATACTATTCGCCATTTCACGCGATAGCGAGGTAGCGTTAAGAACAGAGGACTGGGCCTTTGAGGGAATATCCTCACCTGGCCCCCTTCTCTGTTCCTTCTTTTGGAAAATTAAAAAAAAAAAAAACGAGAGGGGAGGATTTCCAGCCCCCCGCTCCCTTCCCTTTTAGTCGCCTTCTACGACACGCAGGGAATACGTGGGAAGTATTCTTTCTCCCCTATCCCCAGGGATAATATATATATATATATATATATATATATATATATATATATATATATATATATATATATATATATATATATACACACACTCCCAGACTTCAGTTACCATTAAGAGTGTTGAGGACGTTGCCAGCCTCTTCATCTGATACGGACCCTCAGGGGGAAAGTGTTTTTCGGGCGATGACAAGAATCACCATAGGGAGGCAGACCTCCTTTGATGGTTTAATTACTGGCAGGAAATTAATTGGCTTGGGAGGTGTTGGAGCCACAGGTTAGAGAGGTTGATGCATACTGGGTTGAAAAGGTATTTGGTAACAGAATATTATATTGATAAGATATTTTTTCAATTAAAACAATCATTCGTACACACAAGCATATATACTTCCATGAAAAAATATGAGGAAACAAAAAGTGTACATGCGCACACACACACACACACACACACACACACACACACACACACACACACACACACACACAAGTTACATTTAACAGACGACATAAAGTGTTGTTTCAACATCCCGTAAGATGGAAGTTGAGATGCCGAGAGAGTTAAGATGGGCAGATGTCATACCTGTCTTTAAAAAAAAGATTTTGGAAAGTTGTTCTCAACTACAACCAAGTCTCCGACGACCGTACACTGTAAACCGTTGGAAAAGATTATTATCGTAAAGAAGACTGATGAACTACATGCTAAAGTGGAGTCACCTACGCGAGCGACAAGACGGATTCAGGGGAAGGTTATCATGCGTTACGACCTTCCTGGAACTTCTGTATGAGAGAGAGTGAGCTCCGAGTTACACAAAAGAGAAGGTTGGATGGATTGTGTGTATCTAGACGCACGCCCAGGAGGCAGTTGACACCGTAGCAAATAGGAGTTTCGTAATGAGGTTGGATCTGCAGGTAAGGGGCAGACTCCTGCGATGGTTAGATGATTATCTTCGTGGAAGGAGACAAAAGGGACGCATGACAGCAGAGTCTTCTGGAAAGGGGTTGAGGTCACCAGTGGCGTGCGGCAGGGTTCAGTCTTAGGACCATTTCTTTCCTTGATCCATGCAAACAATTGCACAGAAAGATGGAACTTCTACCTGCTGTTTGCGGATGATTTTAATTGTCACATAGGAGGTTGATTAGTAAGAAGGATTGCAACAATTCACAAGGGAATGACGACAAACTCCGAAGGTAGCCTGATGTATGTCTAGTGAAGTTCAACCCAAGTCAGTGTAAAGTAATGACAACACAGGACACAATGAAAATAGACCTCGATATGAATCTTATCCCAGCGGATATAAGCTGCAGGAATATGTGTGAGAGGGACTTGTGAGCCGACACCGTACCTTACCTGTTGCCAGCGCCCCATCAGGAGAATATCAAAGGAGACAGCCTGCAGCTGGTAACTATTAGAACTGCATTCAGGTATATGAATAATGATCTTTTCCTCAAACTGATCCTATCGTGCGTTAGAATATGCCCCTCAGATTTGGCGACTGCGCTTAAAGAAACACAAAGAGCTAGTAGAGAAGGTCCAGCTGAGGATGGCAGAAGTGGTGTTAGAATAAAGAGAGCTGAGGTAGAGTGCGAGGTCAGAGGCGATACGTTTGTCCTCCGCGGAAGGAACTGAAGCACAACCTTTAAGATTCTGAACCAGTTTGATGATGACGTGCATTGATTTTTTTCTTTTTGTGAGCGGCAAAGAAGGAAGAACTGGTAGCTGGAATTAACCAAGAATTTTGTTTGAGGAGTTGTAATGAAGTACTTATGTATGGTATCAGAATAGTGGATGATTGGAATATATTGAGTTACGAGAGTCAGTGCAGACATAATAGAGATATCTAAGAGATAGTATGACAGTAGAGAAAAATTGAGAGATGTGAGGTTCCACCAGTACTGAACTCCTTTTCGGTATCGTACGAAGAGATGATTACAAAAAGTTGATTATACACACACAGACCCCTCAGTGCAGTGGTTAGCTTTACGACCTACGAATCTCACGCGCCCGGGTTCGAGTCTCGAGCAGATGAGCCGGCTCAAATCCAACCCGTTAGCTGTTCACAAATAGATGAACAGATAGATAGAATCGTTTGTTCATATGATTGAGATTTTGTATGTTTGACTGTATCACACAAGTCAGAATTTCACTGGGATGACAGACGATTTTACGTGCGTATGTATCCGGTGATCTGACCTGATCCAACTAACTGTTTGTGTGTGCGCTATATTTTTTTTTTCACCTGTGTCTGCTGATGATTGGGTTTTCCGGCCGTCCGCCGCCCGTGGATGATCATCGCTTTGTCCTGGTCTTTTGATACAAATGTCCCGCTGACGTCACCAGCCTCCAGAACCCCACGCTGCTCTCTCTCTCTCTCTGTCTCTCTCCCCCAGTCAATGGCCTCGTCCCGTGTTATACACGACAGTTCCTTGGTGTCGGAATCCATTAAAAAAGAGATGGACATGAAGAATACTGTAGATGTCAGTCCGTCACAAGCTCAGGGTTGGGAAAACTGTGTTACCTGTTGTTGTTGTTGTTGTTGTTGTTGACAACATTGGCTTAGGTGTGTGTGTGTGTGTGTGTGTACATGGTGCCTACGTATATACAAAGTTAAGAGACGAGATAACATAGGTGTGAAATTCTCTCCCTGTAGATCACACACACACACACACACACACACACACACACACACACACACACACACACACACACACACAGCGGTAGCAGAGACGGGCGGGTATGTGGGAGGTGGTGGTGCAGGTGATGGGTCAGGTCGTCAGTAATAACCATCAAGGTAATTACTCCGCCAGTGGCATTATGAATATCGCAGCCAAATATCAATTGAGATCGTTCCGCAGTGCAAATATTGGGTATACATTTTTTTTTCTCCCAGGATGATGAAAATTACGGTCGGGTCGAGTTTACCCGGAGTCTATTCCTTGGGTGGAGGAAAGTTTAGAACATGGGTTGTGTTATCAGTCGAAAACAGAAAACGAATTTCGGGATGAATGCAGCTTTATGTTTCCCTACAGCGTGAATAGTGAGGAGGATCGTATCATCGCATGATTATCTGAGGTACGATACATGACGCTGTTCATGTCACTGACACCACACAGGCGCCCGCCGGGGGGTGTTGCAAGACCTTGACCTACCCCGAGCTGACGTGGTTTGACACAGCTTCACCTGACCAGATCCATCCTCACTGTGACCCATCCCCCTCCCCGAAAGTGACCACCATAAACTCATCTTACTTGCTCTAACTTAACCTGACGCTGAACAACGTAGGTAAATCAATGAACACTAGGTAAACCCATACCTTAGGTAAACCAATAAATACGTAGGTAAACCCATGAATACGTAGATAAACCCATGAATACGTAGATAAACCCACAATGCCGTATGTAAACCCATGAATACGTAGGTAAACCCATAATGCCGTAGGTAAACCCATGAATACGTAGGTGACCCATAAATACGCAGGTAAACCCATAAACACCGTCGGATGAACCGGTAAACACCATAACACACATAGGCCTTACACATAGGCCTTAGATATCTCCGCGTCGTTTGTGCCCGCCCTCTGGCCCCTTCAAACCTCCTCCAGTTTGCTCACCAACGACACATTCATCATTCCAGCCTCCCCGATCTGTCACATTCGCGCCACTAACTTGTGTGACGAAGACATATGCATCTACGTGTCTTATGTTCAGCCCAGCCATCTTTCCGTCTCCACAACGGGAAAGGTCGTGGGTCTAATCAGTCTATGAAGTTCGCACACGACACCGTCTCGGCGTGGGACCCAGTGCAGGAGGTGATGTACGATAATTCTGCAGATGACATCCACAGTCGTAAAGTTTGGAAAACTGTTTCCCTTTATTAATGAGGAAAATTTCTTTCTGAGGAGAGTGTTACTGGTGTAAGTCCTTCACAGTTTTTCGTCATTAACTGTAACGCTACCATCAACCACCCTCCGCTGGTAACTGCTCGTCCATTTTCCGGGTAATTGGCACTGAACGAGGCGCCAAGAGTCGCCGACGCTGAGAAATTGCCACATTGCGATCAAGTGATTTCGTATTGCCACCCGACCGTCATGAGTGCTTGTATGTCGTTATGCACACAGGAGAGTTGCCCCGCCACCGTGTGGTCTCTCATGGAGGGAAAGATAACTTCATTTATGAAATGTCTTCATGATAATCTGTCTCGTTTTAGCAACAATGATGGAGATTTACGTGGATTATCGTCTGGCCTTGGCCTAGTGTTGTTATCAATAAAGCTAAAGCTAAATTCTCTCTCTCTCTCTCTCTCTCTCTCTCTCTCTCTCTCTCTCTCTCTCTCTCTCTCTCTCTCTCTCTCTCTCTCTCTCTCTCTCTCTCAGCTGTGCCGCGTTTCGTTTTCCCAATCTTTCGAGCTGGTGTGCTTCATCATGGTAATTTAGTGCCTGGTCATGTAAATGTATCGGGCGCGTATTTTCGTCATGTATGAAATCAGATACATTAGATGCTTATGCCTTTCCATGCTGTGGACTGCGCGCGCGCGCGTGTGTGTGTGTGTGTGTGTGTGTGTGTGTGTGTGTGTGTGTGTGTTTGCACGCTCGTGGGGGGGCCGGGCCCATCCCCTAAACTTATGATCCACTACTGAGGTTATCAGATAACTGCGTTACGTAATGTCTACCACAGTTCCCTGCTTGTCACCTCCTCTGGTTCTCTCGTCATTGCATCTCTCGAAGAACTGGTCAGTACAAGTATCATTAAACTGCTCGAGAGATTTAAAGTAGTTCCTTACTCTTTTTCTCTCTCTCCTCCGTCGTCGTGGGGTAAGGTCTGTTATGGCCTCATACCCTCTCAGTGTACATTTAGACACTACGTGTGACCTCGGATTGTTAACATAGCAGTAAGTTCGGCCAGGATGTCGTGATGTGTCAACAATATAGATGCAGTAATAACCTTGCCTAGAGAATATTGTACTTGTATAAGTTATGTTTACTTGTACGAGTGGCAGAAGGAGACAGTTTCTGTTTTGTCTTTTGTGTCTGCGTGTATTTTGTTCTCTTTTTCTTATTATTTTTTTGTCTGTCTATCACCTGTTTATCTATCTATCCAGCAGCTTTCCTCCCAGTATAATGATATATATATATATATATATATATATATATATATATATATATATATATATATATATATATATATAGAGAGAGAGAGAGAGAGAGAGAGAGAGAGAGAGAGAGTGTAAACACACACACACCCACACACACACACACACGATCTCCGTGCTTAAATCTCAGGTCTTCCCCCGTAACACAGAGTAAAGGTAAAAAAGAAAAATCTTTAAAGAAAAAGATCTTTACACGTGACGTCAGAGCGCCAGTAGGGGCTGGGTTAGTGGCACACTTGCTGGTTTTACTGGGACATTCAAGTACCATATTCCCTCTGCAAAACATGTGTCTCACAACCATGTTTGCGAGTGTGGCTGTGATGTGTCTTCACCTTATATACATACATAGTCTGAATGTGTAGACGAGAGAGAGAGAGAGAGAGAGAGAGAGAGAGAGAGAGAGAGAGAGAGAGAGAGAGAGAGAGAGAGAAATGAACAAAAGCTACAAATGGACTTTTCCGGATTTCCATCTTTTGTCGGTGAAGGAGATTGCCATCAGCCAACAGCTGTATAGAGTTATAAGCTCGCGCGGCACATGGTGCCGGGAGGAGGAGGAGGAGGGGTTGTACTTGTTGGCGTCTATTTTCTCTCTGAGGGACGACAGGAAGGGGGGTTAGGTCGTGGGGAGGGGGGAAGAGGGCAGAGGGAGCGATGGTTGTAGTGACGGGTTGTGAATACCAGTTCAGAGTAGCAACAGAGGGAGTGATCGTGTGGAGGACGAGGCTAGGGGGCGTCCTGGACGAGGAACGATTGATATGTGGTTAAATAAACTCCCAAGACGTTACAACCCATGTGAATGTACACTGACTGTGTAGGTTAGGCTCCATGTACTCACTCTCTCTCTCTCTCTCTCTCTCTCTCTCTCTCTCTCTCTCTCTCTCTCTCTCTCTCTCTCTCTCTCTCAGCTGTGAACCGTGCCACGTTGGATGCCACAGGGATTTTGGTTCTGTATTACGTAAATGATGTAGATTATTTAAGCTTGAGATCCGAGATCTGAAAATGCGCAGGTACTACGGAACTAGGAGGAGCAACTAGGAAGGAACAGGACTTTGAAATAGTTCCAAGAAATCTTGAGAAATTAGCAGAATGGCAAATGAAAGTCGACATGGATAGATGTAATATTTTGAACTTGAAAATACTATGCATAATTCTAGAATGGCCGGGAACGACGTTGAACTGGGTGTAAAATTCTTGAAGTTGTGTATCGAGAATAATGTGAACTGCACTAAACAGTGTAGAGCAGCAAACAAGCAATGAGACAAATAGTTACTTTAGTACCATTGACCACAAGACACCAGACACAGTCCTGTTCCAACCGCGTCACTCACGCCACATCTTGAATACATCGTCGATAGACTCGAACAAGTGGTAAGAAAGACAACAAAACCAACTCCAACCCTAAGAAACATGTTGCATGTATAGAATATTCAACCCCATATAGTAAGCGTATCCTAGATCTAGTAACTTGACACGAATGTTCCGCGATTCTGAATAAATTCAGTAACATAAATCCTGATGTTTGGAAGTAGTACAAGTGAAATGAATCTTCTAACAAAAATAGATACAGTAATAACGTAGGGAGTTCAGTTTCCCCAGGCAGCTGTTGAACACTGGATAGAGTTACCATCAAATGCTTTTACTGCAAAGATTATGAATGTCCTTTTAAACAGGTTAGGCAACTATTTTATCTGTTAGGTTATTTGTTACATTAAAAGATAAGGAATATATATATATATATATATATATATATATATATATATATATATATATATATATATATATATATATATTTTATCCCTGGGGATAGGGGAGAAAGAATACTTCCCACGTATTCCCTGCGTGTCGTACAAGGCGACTAAAAGGGGAGGGAGCGGGTGGCTGGAAATCCTCCCCTCTCATTTTTTTTTTAATTTTCCAAAAGAAGGAACAGAGAAGGGGGCCAGGTGAGGATATTTCCTCAAAGACCCAGTCCTCTGTTCTTAACGCTACCTTGCTAATGCGGGAAATGGCGAATAATATGAAAGAAAGAAAGGAAAAAAAAAAAGATATATATATATATATATATATATATATATATATATATATATATATATATATATATATATATACATTTCATACCAGACACAAAGAATGACTTCCCAAATTGCATGCAGAGCCGGAGTGTAGCGTAGTATAACACAGTGTAGTATGAGAGGTGTAATTAAATATTCCATTTCATTCTTTCCTGTAAAATTCCATGCTGGCTTTACTTCAACATTGCATGGCTTTTTCTCTCTGTCTGACATTGTTTTTCCTGCCGTCTGTTCTGAGGGAATGAAGAGTAAGGAGAGAGAGCAGCCGGACTATTCTGTCTAGCTCACCTCAGCCGACAGACAACCTCGTCGTGTGCAAACACGCCCACCTCTGTCTTTATATCACTCTCTCTCTCTCTCTCTCTCTCTCTCTCTCTCTCTCTCTCTCTCTCTCTCTCTCTCTCTCTCTCTCTGACTGACCCACTATCCAAGGTTTACCATCAAAAATCCCCCATATCAATCAGCAGCAGCAGACGCTCGGGCAAATATTCCGGTATGGGTTGATTTGGGCTAAAAACGAAACAGACAAACAAAAGAAAAAATATCTTGTTTTACTGTGCTGGCGGATGATGGCTGGTCTGGTCCAGTGGTCTGTGCACCGCTCGGTTCATATGGCTGGGCCAGCTGGCTTTTTCCCGGGTCGGGGGTTGAGGGGTGTGGGGGAGGGGATTACTTCATCGAGTTGCATTCATATCGTATGGTAGAATAACATGGGCGTAATAACGTGGCCTTTGTAAAGCATTATGTTTAAAGTGGGTGAGTTATTTACCTAAAGAGGGTGTGTCATTTATTCAAAGAGGGGTAAGTCATTTATTTTTAGAGGGTAAGTCATTTATTTAAAGAGGGGTAAGTCATTTTGTGTCGTCCTATGAAGATCTTCGCCTCCCCGGGCGTAATTTTCTCCATAATCCTCTATAGTGATGTGTGTGGTTCCTGACCTTCCCAACGACGGAGGAGACAGCTGCCTGACGTAGGAGGTTTGTCACCTCATCACTCTACTACATCCTACCTGCTTCACACTGGGAAGTGGAAGTCACCTTGATGACATCTCCTCAAGACGACATGTCCAACTTGTTCGTCATGTCGTGTCTAAACGTGTGAGTGGGGGAACTTTTCATCCCCTTAATTAATTAATCATTGATTTAAAACTCGCTGTCGTAAAGGAATGATGAATTGGTACGGTTTTCATAGTTACGTTTTACATTTCTTTCAGTTTCTCATGAAATATGATTATGTTCTAATGGTTCTCAAGGGAATTATGGTAATCATACGTGACTTGGGTGTATGGTAATTACATATGATTACGTAAGGTAATTACTTATTGATTTGTTTCGTAATTACGTGACCGTGATACGAGCACAAGCCGGGCGAAATTACGTCATGCATTTAGTGTTTCCAATTGCATAAAACTGGCGAATTGTTTAGGAAAACAATATGTAGAAAACGAGATATATATATATATATATATATATATATATATATATATATATATATATATATATATATATATATATATATCTTTCTTTCAAACTATTCGCCATTTCCCGCTTTAGCGAGGTAGCGTTAAGAACAGAGGACTGGGCCTTGGAGGGAATATCCTCACCTGGCCCCCTTCTCTGTACCTTGTTTTGGAAAATTAAAAAAAAAAAAAAACGAGAGGGGAAGATTTCCAGCCCCCCGCTCCCTCCCCTTTTAGTCGCCTTCTACGACACGCAGGGAATACGTGGGAAGTATTCTTTCTCCCCTATCCCCAGGGATAATATATATATATATATATATATATATATATATATATATATATATATATATCCCCTATCCCCAGGGATAATATATATATATATATATATATATATATATATATATATATATATATATATATATATATATATATATATATATCTAGTGCGGTTTTTTTTTTGTTCATCTTTTTGTATTGCCAAAACCATTGTTGTCGACTCCCAGAGAATCCAGCGTTGTGAAGGTAAATGGATTTATTGGGGTGATATTTCTGGTTTATATGATATAGATTTCCGGTACTTGGTTTATTGTAAGTTCTGTGTATCATAGGCAGTGGTGTGTGTGTGTGTGTGTGTGTGTGTGTGTGTGTGTGTGTGTGTGTGTGTGTGTCTGGTTGGTTGCCCTACTTGTACTGTACGGAGAGGGAGTCATATACTCGTGGGGCCCGATCTCTTGGGGCTTTCTCTCCTCTGGCATACGTTTCAAACACTTGGATGCTTTCTACATTCCGAGTTTCATTGCTCAGTTTGTTCCATCCATCCACTGCTTCTGACACAACAGATGTGCGTCTTCACATGCTTTCTAAGAAGTGTCTTGTCTTAATTTCATGTTATGTTCCCTGGCTGTTCTATCCCTCCCTCTTTCAAGGAACCGTTCGCCAGTGACGTTATCAAACTGGTTTTGAAAATAGATTAAAGTTGTAATCGTCACCCCTTACTCCTCTCTTCCAAGGTGAGCAGATTTTTGGACACTAACCCCTCACTGAGAACCAGCTGTCTTCACGCTCGTACCATCCTCAATCAGCTCCTCAATACCTTCTCTATTAGTTCTATGTGCTTCTTCATGTGCAGTGACCAAACGTGAGGAGAATATTCCATTTAAGGCACAATATACGATGTGAACTCTGTGTGTGTGTGTGTGTGTGTGTGTGTGTGGTTGGAATAGGTAGAGGGATGGTCCTATGTCTAAGTCCCATAACAACAGTTGTGAAGGATCGGAAACTATCAACTGGCTTGATCGCCTGACTTCTAACACATCCCAACCACATTCGTGAAGGATCCACACTCTAATGTAAAAGTTAAGCGTCACACCACGCTGCCCACCAGCTTGGGTGCCACAAAAGATATTCCCACATGGTCTTAGGTGGCCCATAATGATGTCTTATGTAAACTCCCTTACCACGTGAGAGAAGGAAAAGTTGAAGGTGAGTTTACACCGACTTCTGCACGCGAGGCGGGGGAACGCAAAGACTTTTGCATATTTTTATGACCAGGTTATGAACCATCGATTTTTGATGAGTGACGTAAGGAAATAATGAACGAGTATTTATATGTAGATGAATCGTCAGCGTAACCCGTATGTGCTGGGTGTACAGTAGCTGGTGTGGTGTGAGGCAGCATGTGTCCGGGCTGGGTGTGGGTCGTGGTGGTCCACCCTACGCCTATACCCTAACCCCCGACCTCACTGATGCCTCCTTCCTCCCCTCCCTCGACCTGGATCGACTCCGTTGAGACGAAGTCGAGTGTGTTCACCTGTGAGGCCACACCTGGACGGTGACAACATCGTTGAATAAGTGGACAGAGATCTGTTCTGTGGCCTCAAGACAAGACTTCGATAACCTGACCAAACCGACGGAGGAAGATGGTGAGGAAAGGCGGTTTATTATACGTTGCCTCGACGGCAAACTTGCTTCTGATATAGACAGAAACCTCCGCATAGAGCCAGGTACTGACGCCAGCTGTGTGGCAGGGATGGGGCAACAGACTGTGGACACAGAGATCATGGCAGTTCGATTCTGACGGGGGTTCGTGGCAGCAGATAGTGAAACGTGGCAACAGAAAGCACAAGACTGACTCTTGAAGCGACGAAGCTGTTGCATTAGCAGAGCATGACCTCCTTGTGGTCACTGTCGGAGTGATTTTAGTGATTCTCGGAGCATCGCAGGTGGCTGACGATTTCCCAACATCGTACGTAAGTAAATCATCCACAAGTTTAAGTGTCAAACCATAATAAATATGTACAGGACCAGAAATGACCTCATCGGCGAACGTGATGGACGTATTGGGATCGTAAACTGTAACTGTCCAAACGTCGTAAGAAAGTCGTGGATAAAACCGTGAAAAACACGTCAGGTCGGAGTGTGTGACGAGGCGACTTCTCCTTGTGTTGCACAGCGCAACCCCCCGGCCTCACCCCGGGCGACACAACTTTTATCGCATTCCAATCAAACGAAAAAATAAAAATGTTTCCAAGAAGCGGCGATTTTGATTGGATATCCGGGACCCAGCGTGACCTGTAACTTTAGCAAATAACTTTATTATTGCTAAAGTTAAGGAAGGCGAACTGCGGTACTGGTGCGTGTGTGTGTGTGTGTGTGTGTGTGTGTGTGTGTGTGTGGTGGGGTGGGGGAGATGCTGCACTCCAGGGACGCTGGCCTGGTACCCAGCACACACCAGGGGCGCTACATGTCAGTGAAAGACTGGAGCCTCAGCTCTTCCTTGTAAGAAAAGGAATGAGATATATTGCTCTGGTCCTCCATAATGGTAAGCTTCGCCTTCCAAAGATCAAGTTGTGCAGTAACTTGGGGTTAACGTGAGAATTCTCATGGTTCTCCTGCGGGTTTAACGAATGTGCTGTGGGAAGAGGAGCAGGAGGTTAACGTACGAATCTTCACGTGTTTCTGTGGGTTTAACGAACCGTTGTGGGGAGAAAGACAGGAGGCAGTTCTTCTGTCTAACGGTGTGGGCGGAGGTGGTGTCAGCAGGGCAGGTGCTCGGGGGGGATGGTAAGCTTACCTGTGTGTGAGAACTTGTGTCTGCGTGTCTACAGTTCGCTGTAGTGCATCCTGTTGTATGTATGTTGTATGTTCCTGTATACACGGTCTATCGTCATATCCGCAAACCCTGTCACATCCGCTCTCCCTGTCTGTCCCTCCCGTCCAGCGGTAGGTCAGGTCATCATCTGTCCCTCCCGTCCAGCGGTAGGTCAGGCCATCATCTGTCCCTCCCGTCCAGCGGCAGGTGAGAGCATCCCCCCTCCCGCATTCCTCCTAGTGACTCGTCCGGTACTTGGCCTCCTTCAGGATCCGTCATGTGGTTCCTCGTCCAGGCTCACAGTTGTCACCAGTCATGGCGGTCGACGGCAGCTGCACCTCCTGTTGACTTCGTGCTGCCTCCGCCGCCGCCTGTCATTACGCGATGATTAGATAGATAATTGGATCGTTAATGACGCCAGTTATTACCTGATAGTTAGACAAGTCGGTTTGTTCTTTAACATAGAAACAGAGAGAGAGAGAGAGAGAGAGAGAGAGAGAGAGAGAGAGAGAGAGAGAGACAGAGAGAGAGAGATTGCAACTGTGAATGTCCAGCCGACCCCCACTGCTCCGTCACCAAGATATAAGAATACTCGTACCGTCGTCACCAGCGACGGTTCTCTTAATGTCGGGACAGAAAATTGGACTATTTACCGGAGCAGAATACCTGGCCCGCGGTGCTGCCGTTGTCTGGCACTCGTATTCAAGCAATCCCCCTCACCCCTCACCCTCACCCTCCACCCCGCCCACACCACTCTGCCCACCCTCTCTCCCACCACCCTCGTCTCCACCTCGCCACACTCCGGCACCGGGTACAATCCACCAGCAGACACAGCTTTATATGTGAACTTTTAATCCCATGTTATGAAACTTTAAATTCTTTAAATAGATGACAAAGATCGGGTTAATGAACTCAGGCAAGCCATTCTGCTGAATATATACATAGTAGATATATTACATTAGTACAGAACTGGGAGGTCATAATACAGTAAGTAGTTGAGTTATCATAAAAGAGCTTAAGATCAAGTCAGGGCCTGGATATATTTCCCCACTCGACGAGTGCATAAGTTCGAATCCTGGTTGCGGCAATCGGCCCACCGTCAACCCAGCTGTTCATCCCCCAGGGTTCGGTCGATAAGATATATATATATATATATATATATATATATATATATATATATATATATATATATATATATATATATATATATATATATATATATCCCTGGGGATAGGGGATTAAGAATACTTCCCACGTATTCCCTGCATGTCGTAGAAAGCGACTAAAAGGGGAGGGAGCGGGGGGGGGGGCGGGAAATCCTCCCCTCTCGTTTTTTTTTTTTTTTTAATTTTCCAAAAGAAGGAACAGAGGGGGCCAGGTGAGGATATACCAAAAAAGGCCCAGTCCTCTGTTCTTAACACTACCTCGCTAACGCGGGAAATGGCAAAAAGTTTAAAAGAAAAGAAAGATATATATATATATATATATATATATATATATATATATATATGTCATTAATTGGATGGTTTTGATTAGGGCCTCAGCTGGCCGTGCCGTCTCAGCTAACATAAAAAAAGAAAATGAGAAGCAATCCTCAAGCTCTCACTCCAGCGGGGCGCTGAATTCCCAGAAGGCCAGTTCAGTGGTGGAATATGAAGGGAAGGATTCGTGGGAAGGAGGTAAAACCTTCCGGGGTGAGGGAGGTTGTCCTTAATGACCGCTAACAACGTGTGGGCAGAGGAGGTTAGCGAGCCGTGGGGAGGCCGAGTGATGGAGAGGTTTGGAGGTTTGAAGAAAAAGAAGGATGATGATTGAGCCATGTGTTTTAATGCTTCTTTCGGTGTTCAGCCGCTTGTGGCAGCTTGAGGCGCGAGCTGGACGGGCGGGCGTCCAGTGTGGTCGTGGGTCTCTGGTAATCCCAGTCACTGTGTAATATATATTCCTTGCATAGATTCCTGTGGCGAATTTATAGTATACACTGATACGCCTCCGCGGGCGATGGCGCAGAAGAGGGGGTCCAACAGTACACATGAAGCCCAGGAACTGGACACCAGTGATTTGATGATAAACAAGTTACATATTGAGTAACACATTTTTGTATACGCAGAGTTTACCCACTTCTCAAGCATCTGTTGTAACGCGTCATCATGGACACAGTTAAGGAGGTGTTTTGGTATAGTAGGGATTGGTCAAAAGATCGGGTCCCACGAGCGTAAATCTCTCTCTCTCTCTCTCTCTCTCTCTCTCTCTCTCTCTCTCTCTCTCTCTCTCTCTCTCTCTCTCTCTCTCTCTCTCTCTCTCTTCCCCGTCCAGCACAAATAGGTAATTACACACCTCCGACCTCAGCAGCGGGGTGAGGATAGGGAGAAGGCTCAGTGGGTAGAAAGATTCTCTCAACATAGAGGATGGGAGGCGATCTCACTCCCATGCTTGGTTTACTGTGTTATGGAGGAGCGTCGTCTGCTAGGACCTCCCTCCTCGGAGAACCTAGGGGATATAAGGCTGGGGATGGAGGCCCATTTCCCAGACCAGTTGAATACACATGAGGCTCCTTACCTTATGGCCATCCCAGAGACCACGAGACCTGGAATGAAGGGAGAGTTGGCAAGCTCCACCAGGACGAGTAAGACTCGAGGCAACTTAGCAAGACCCCCGAGTGTGCAGTGTTAAGGCAAGGGTGGCTGACGACAGTGACCACAACACTGAGCATGTACGATCAGACTGAACAAAAAAGTAAACAGGTTGGGAGACGGTGTTGTGTGGTCGCTGAGAGAGAGAGAGAGAGAGAGAGAGAGAGAGTCACCCTGTGCCTTAACCTCTTGACGTAACCCTTGGCTATGATGACATGACCCTTGACCTGACCCATAAGAGTTAGCTCAAGGGTCATAGCCAAGGATCGTATGGTCATGCTCGAGGAGTTAAGGCAACAAACCTTTTATAGTTACCTGAAGCACCGGGGGAGGAACACCTTGCTGGCTTTTGAAATATCATGGCTCAACTACAATTCAGAATTGTTTCCCATAACAGTTCATGTGTGAGTTAGATCCTTTATGATGACCAAATGTCGTATAGAATATGTTACGTACTCAGTATTATTGGTAAAAGAATAACGGGTTAATTGATTATATATATATATATATATATATATATATATATATATATATATATATATATATATATATATTGGAAAGGATCACAACTTTGCGCGTGATCAAGATATTTCTATGGGTCCACGGGGAAAATGAAACACGATAAGTTCCCAAGTACACTTTCGTGTAATAATCACATCATCAGGGGAGACAAAAGAGAAATATAACAGTCAGTTGATATACAACGAAGAGACGTAGGGTGGACACCATTTGGTAAACAACAGGTTTTCAAACAGGATGTTATCATACAGATTTGGTCAAAGTACATTCCAAAGCAATACTTTTCAAGGGGCCTTTAACTTACAGAAACTTTGTGATGGATACTTTCATTTCCTCGTACGTAATATATGTTGATACGTAAAAACAAAGAGAAGACAGATAACAAACGTCCTTGTGGTTAACTGTCGAAGGAATGTAATTATATTTCTTTCACTTCAGTCTAGTCAGTGGTAACCCACAGGCTGGAAATAATCGTCTGGTTTCTCCTTAATGGGAGCGGTAGAAGTGAGAAGGAAGAAGAGAGATTAAAACTCAATTCCGAGTGCACACGGCTGCTGCCCATGTGACGTCCTCACTACATAGTGACTAACCAAGTCGGACAACGTAGCCAAACATGACTTAAACTGGGGCTGATCCCACTCCGCCCTTACCAGGGGTAAAGCTGATCCCACTCCACCCCTACCAGGGGTAAAGCTGATCCCACTCCGCCCCTACCAGGGGTAAAGCTGATCCCACTCCGCCCCTACCAGGGGTAAAGCTGATCCCACTCCGCCCCTACCAGGGGTAAAGCTGATCCCACTCCGCCCCTACCAGGGGTAACAGTTCCTTGTGTCACCTACATGCTGGGAAGAGATAGAGGTTAAAGAAAATATTTTCAAAATGTTTATGATTAATTGTTAACGTGATAAGGAAAGATGATAACAGAGAATGTTTATAATGAACACTGACGTACCTCTATAATCAAATGTAGATGACACATACACATGCATGTTAACATTCAGCTGTCGATGACATACTCATGAAAGTTTAATCATTTCAGGAATATTATCATAATGATAAACATGTGTCACTGTTTTCATCATTGCATGCCTTTAATACTTATGGAGACGAATTTAATACTTATGGAGACGAAGGTTACTTTTCTTTCAACCCATTGTAAGTATAAGAAAAAATATCACTTGATAGAGTACAGTTACTTGGATACAATGTCAACCATTTCCCCACGATAACGTAACCTCACGAGTGCGACACATCACCACCTGTGGTGTCATGATGACCTCATGACATGGATGGACCTAACCCCTTTAGTCCCCCCCGGCATCATAACCCAAATCAGAAAACGATATTTGGAGACAAACAAACACTCCACCATCCTCTCTCTCTCTCTCTCTCTCTCTCTCTCTCTCTCTCTCTCTCTCTCTCTCTCTCTCTCTCTCTCTCTCTCTCTCTCTCTCTCCCCGTGGCTCATCCCTCCTCCCTTTCCCACCCTTCCCCCAACTCTTCTGGCCCCGCTCGCCACTCACCGTGTACTCTTTTCATTCCTTCCTTCAGTACCGAGCCGTGCGGAGGGGAAGACTCAGACACCTAAATTTACTCTTCCCTGTACCCTTGTTACGTGGTGTGTCTTCTTACCTCTATTATCAGCTGGCAGTTGAGCCGGAGGGAGAGGTGGGTGGGAAGGTGCCATCTGCTCTCCTGTTCAGTCCAAGTTGACAGTTAACATCATCATGGACTACTATGTCTCCTATTATCCGCCTTTTCCATGCCCTCCCATATAACCTTCCCTCCCTATCCTACCTTCCCCACCGTGTGTGTTCCATCTTCCTTTCCCCATCCTCCACTATTTCCACGGTCGTGATATTTCAACAGATTAACCTTGATATCAACAACGGTAAAGAAGTGGCGGAGGTCAGAGGTCAGAGGTTAAGCCCAGTGAATATTCCCAGCAGGAGAGCCAGCACCTCTGACCGTTGAAGGTCAGGACGCGGGTTCGCATCCCATACTGGTGCCTGTGGCAGGAGTGTGTCTGGATGAGGTGGCAGACCCACACACAGCTGAAGTCGGGAAGAAGCAATTCGTAACCGGGACTGGATGGTGCCCTGTCCACCAGCAACACCACAACCAGTCCCATATAATTTCACCTCTGTGCCGTCCACCCACCCAGCCACACACACCCGAGAAACAAGTGAACATCAGCACTGGTGTAACCCCTCCCCCTGCCATGCCTGACACCCCCCCCCCCCCCCACACACACACACACAGGACGTATTGTGTGACCAAAATGTCGTGTTTCCAGCATGTTGCTTGTACACAAAGAAGATAGATGTTGATCTATCGGGGTGTGATAATTAAACTTCCGTGTATTAGTTCGCCAGACATGTGCGAAATATACGTAGAAATGATTATGATCAACGTAACCCTTACATAAGGTCACTTTACTTCCTGTATGGAAATGGACCATTGTAGGCAGATAAGATTTAATGAATAAACCTTTATTTATTTTTGTCGTGGCTTTAACACCCCACCATGATGAGAACAAGGAGACAAAAGAGAAATCTTACCTTAATATCATCATAAATTATGTGCTAATCTCTTCACATTTCCCCCGCAAATTGGACACGTCAGCGGCGAAATTCAAGCAGACTGGGGAACAGAAGCGCGCGGGGCGGGGCAGCTACCATGGCGTCAAAAAGTCGTTAACAAATGCTTTCGTGATCGTTATATGAATGGACGCTGAACTACATCACACCTCAAGTTTTATTGATAATAAATGTACATTGGTAGCTTTGTCGTGTGGTCGTCCTGACCCGTGAGCTGATGAGAATGTTAGCTGGTAACGTGATGCCCCGACCACCTCCCTGCCACAACACGGCAATGTGTCTCATGTTATCTCGAGCCACACACTGCCCGCCCGTGTGCCACGCCGTCCACACACACACATAATCTTTAGCCTCACTTTTGTATAAAGGCTTTCACAAACTGGTTTATTTTATAGTCTTTATTGTTGTTATTATCATTATCATTACTATCATCAGTATTGTGATAGTAGTAATAATAATAATGATAATAATTATAATGATAATAATGATAATGATAATAATGATAATAATAATAATAATGATAATGATAATAATGATAATAATAATATTGATAATATTAATGATAATGATAATGATAATAATGATAATGATATAAGGATAATAATAATAATAATGATAATAATAATAATAATAATAATGATAATAATAATAATAATAATAATAATAATAATAATAATAATGATTATTATTATTATTATTATTTATTGTGTGTGTGTGTGTGTGTGTGTGTGTGTGTGTGTGTGTGTGTGTGTATGTGATAAGGCTATGCTGTTAATCCATCACAGAGGGTTTGATTACCCAGCGAGAGGGGGAGGGGAAGAGAGGCGGGTGTACATTGTGCATGAGGGAAGCAGGTCCAGGATGACCTGGTCAGATGAGGGAAGCAGGTCCAGGATGACCTGGTCAGACGAGGGAAGCAGGTCCAGGATGACCTGGTCAGACGAGGGAAGCAGGTCCAGGATGACCTGGTCAGACGAGGGAAGCAGGTCCAGGATGACCTGGTCAGACGAGGGAAGCAGGTCCAGGATGACCTGGTCAGACGAGGGAAGCAGGTCCAGGATGACCTGGTCAGACGAGGGAAGCAGGTCCAGGATGTTGTGGTCAGACGAGGGAAGCAGGTCCAGGATGACCCGGTCAGACGAGGGAAGCAGGTCCAGGATGACCCGGTCAGACGAGGGAAGCAGGTCCAGGATGACCTGGTCAGACGAGGGAAGCAGGTCCAGGATGTTGTGGTCAGACGCTGTGATGGGGATGAAGTGGAAGACGACCGTCTGATGTGGAGTCCAGAAGAAGAAATAATGTGGCTGGGTCCAGCAGGGACCACACTGTGTAAGGTCATTCCCCACCCAGTGTCTGGAACATGTGAGACGCTCGCAACGACGGGAATGGAAAGTAAAGTCTCGGAATTTCGTGAAACCAAGGAAGGTAAAGTCTCGAAATTTCGTGAAACCAAGAAAGGTAAAGTCTCGAAATCTTGTGAAACCAAGGAAGGTAAAGTCTCGAAATCTTGTGAAACCAAAGAAGGTAAAGTCTTGGGATCTCGTGAAGCCAAGGAAAGCGAGGCAATAAAAATGTTGGATTTACTTTGCCTCCCCAGATGGAAAAGACATCGTGGGTCTGAAAGGAGAAGTTCCTCGCCTCCAGGTCTACGTGCATACCAGGGAAGGGAAGTAAGTGTTCTTGATGGTTGTCGAGTGTCGGTGAGAGGAGATGGAGAGGCGGCAGCTGGATGCTGACCATTCATCTTGATCAACCTTCACCTTCAAGGTTCAGTGGATGTTAAATTTTTTCTTGCCTCGTGGGTGTTGATAATTAACATGAACTGATGATGTTAACCTCGATCCCCTTCAGTCTTGAGGCGAGGTTCATCATCGTCACTTGATCGTGAGGACGTGGATGGTTCACTGTGATCCCATACGAAACTGAAGCCAGCGATACACCTGGCCTCCCATGTGGCTCCAGTCACACGTGAGTAAGCCACGGGAGCTGGCAGACTCACCGATGCTGGAGCGTTGTGAAACATGAGGAAGAAACTAATTCCTGTGAGACATAAATGTTTCAGATTAAGGTAGCGCCTTCACAAGATAACTTGACGTCTCTTCCTGTATCTTCATGCACCTTTGTAGGTATGTAAAGTTTAATGAATAAATCTTCTTTCTCTGGAAGAGATCTGTCTGAGATAGTTTCTGCAGCCTTACTTAACCCCCGACAGTCGCGTCCTCCTGGAGGGTCACCTGTCGTCTTATCGTGACTGCGGAACACGGAACACTGGAACATATGCGGAACACAGAACACTGGAATATATACGGAACATGGAACACTTGAGTACATGCGGAACACGGTACACTGGAATATATGCGGAACACCGAACACTGGAATACATACACGTCATCTGGAAGCTTCGTCACTGACAGAGAGAAGTACACGCGTCCTGGCGTCGAAAACTCTTACGTGTCCAGGACTTACTGACTGATGGTGACACAAGATCTGAGAACAAATGTCAACATCATCAGGTATTAGATCAAGATCGTCCACACTGACAACAAGGACAACAGACGTGATGATAAACAAGATGGCGCTGCGAGGGAGAGTGTCAAGACGATGTAGGATACCACCACACACGCTCGCACCCATGTCACTTGTTCTCCGTGGCAGCCAGACTTGAATGTCGAGGTGGTCTACACACACACAACACAACTCGAGAGGAAGTTCCCGCCAAGTTGACTCCGAGTCATGGGAGAGGTTCTGTAGCGGAACCATGGTAACTTCATGTTCGAGATGGTGTTCTTGTTATCTGGATCATCTTGTAAGTAGTTGGTTGGACGATGTCTGGTAAACCTTGTATCTGTTGGACGGTGTCTGGGAAACCTTGTGTCTGTTGGACGATGTCTGGGACACCTTGTGTCTGTTGGACGATGTCTGGGAAACCTTGTGTCTGTTGGACGATGTCTGGGAAACCTTGTGTCTGTTGGACGATGTCTGGGACACCTTGTGTCTGTTGGACGATGTCTGGGACACCTTGTGTCTGTTGGACGATGTCTGGTAAACCTTGTATCTGTTGGACGGTGTCTGGGAAACCTTGTGTCTGTTGGACGATGTCTGGGACACCTTGTGTCTGTTGGACGATGTCTGGGAAACCTTGTGTCTGTTGGACGATGTCTGGGAAACCTTGTGTCTGTTGGACGTTGTCTGGTAAACCTTGTATCTGTTGGACGATGTCTGGTAAACCTTGTGTCTGTTGGACGATGTCTGGGACACCTTGTGTCTGTTGGACGATGTCTGGGAAACCTTGTGTCTGTTGGACGATGTCTGGGAAACCTTGTGTCTGTTGGACGATGTCTGGGAAACCTTGTGTCTGTTGGACGTTGTCTGGGAAACCTTGTGTCTGTTGGACGATGTCTGGTAAACCTTGTGTCTGTTGGGCGATGTCTGGGAAACCTTGTGTCTGTTGGACGATGTCTGGTAAACCTTGTGTCTGTTGGACGATGTCTGGGAACCTTTTGTCTCAGTTCGTCTGCTGTAGGAGATGCCTCCCGCAGCAGACGGTGTCCTCGGAGTACAGATAAAAGAAACTTAGCCAACAGAAAGGAGACAATGTCGGCTTGGAGATGGTAAACATCATTATGCATATTAAGTAATACAAGGATAAACAAAGGGATGCGGTCAACAGCAGCTTGCTGGGTCATGTGGAAGCTGTTTTTGATAGTAGATGAGATCAAAGACTTTATGTCTACTGAAGCATTGAAAAAGTCAGTCGTAGACTTGAGGCTACGTTCATTGTCAAGTCTTCTTCGAAACGTATGTGTTGTGTTGGTTTTCAGCTACTCCTGGCGGTAAGTTATTATTCCCGCCTGCTGGCAGTCTGCTGGAAGAGAGGGACTTTGCCTGATTCTGGGTAACACGTTTGCCCACGAGTTTAAACCCGCTGTTCTGCGTGACAGTACACTGATCCAGGATGTAATAGCTGCTGAGTTTCCTCAGTGCTTTTGGTCATTCTCAAGACCTGTATCAAAACATCTCTCAACCTGTTTTTCTAAGGAAGATCATTTTAAGTCCAGTTGGCTCTCATAGGATTTGTTCCTCAGTCTGTCATTGTTATTGTTCTCCTTGAGTTCCTCATGTGCCATACATTAGATAACAAGTTGTTCTTTTTTGTATCACTGATCCACCATTTTGGAAAGTGAACGTCTCCTGTGCAATGGAACTTATGTTCTCTCCGTTTGTTTTTTAACGTCTCTCTGAACCTTTTATGTATCAGGTTACGTCGGTGACGTTATCCTCACGACGGTTGTATTGATTTAACTAGATCATTTGCACCGGTTGATCTTCCCGTCGCTTCGAATACCCTTCCTGTTTACCTGTAAGAATATCATTCAGAGGAACCATTGATCACTAGACACGTAGACGCTCTTATACGACTGCTGTTGTGGTCACTGGCTGTGTGGCAGGTACGGTCTTGCGGGATCATGATGTACGCTGCTCCTCTCTTGGTGCCTGCGTAGGTAGTCGTCTGCTGGGAGGCACAACAGCGCGCATCTTCGGTCAAGGTATCATACCGTTGTTGACTATGCCTTGCTCACCCGCAGGGCAGCAGCAGCAGCCATGGCTGTAGGTCGACTCCCCGTTCGAAACGATCGTCCCTCGTATTCGGCAGTCGTCATCGTCAGAGCGGGTCCTGGTCAGGCTTGACAACTGAACTACCAATTATAAAACATGCAAAGACCATCACCGAGACCCCCGTGGCGAGCGACGACCTCTAACTACACCACTTGAGGAGGTCGTCATGGCTGGCGAGCCAGTCACCATTGTAGAACGATACGAGCAAACGACTTCTCACACGTGCCAAGAATAGCATTTGAGGAGACTGTCCTCATACCCAGACGCCACCTGGAAAAGTGACCTGATCCTGACCTGACCCTCAAGCGAGGGTGGACGTGTCTCTGGTGTTTACCCGGGTCAGGTGAAGAGCTGGTAGTTTACTAACTTCATATAGTTTATGTACCGCCTCGCGCGGTGTGGCGCAGGCAGCACAGTGCAAGCACTCAAGGTGTTGGAGCATACAGAGTTATGGGTGAAGACGGGGGAAGGTCCGGGAGCGGGCGCACCGGGCGCGTGAGGGTGGTTAAATGAAGAGCCTCCAGATATTCTGACCGTGTTCTTCAGCAGAGTTGTTCTCCAGGAGAGTGTTCGCTAGCGGAGTGTTCTCCAGCAGAGGTGTTCTCCAGGAGATTGCTCTCCAGCGGAGGTACGGGACAAGTGGACGGGGGGAAAAAATCAACATAGTTATGGCTGGAACTGCACAATTCTGGACCATCATCATCATTATCATCAGCGACGTATTTCCACATATCATTTCCGATACTAATTACTGTATTAATTTAGTGTTCTTACAACAGTGGTTAGTGCCATTCCCCCTACAACATTACAACTCATTATTCCAGATGAAACATTGTGACGAGGTACCGGGTTGTTCATTTTGTCTGCACTGAATAGATTATAATGTTTCCCGAACACCGTAATTAGATAATTTGTTATATGACACACACACACACACACACACACACACACACACACACACACACACACGAAAATTATTAGCCCCAGATAATGATACATTCAGACTGCTGGATCACCAAACTGAAGCTTGGCTTTGAAATGTAACCTGGAATTCCTCCAACATTCATTCCTAACGAAGCTTCCTCGACAGGACTTCCCATAGCCCAGGTATCTTACGGGTCAACCTCTGCCAAATAGCCCGAAGTCGTGGAAGGTGATGGATACCAAGTGACGCAGGTGGCTCACTATCGCTTGTTTACTCTCTGTGTTTTTCTTTCCCAAGCTCCGTAAAGCGCCCGCAGAGCTGCTGACCAGGTCCAGTCCCTCGGCTCGCGTCACTCTGTAGTGTGGGGCACTTTGATGTAACACATGTCAGTTAAAAAGCAATTATATTCAGAGATATCGTTTTCGTGGACGATCCTTCATCCCTGTACTACTGTCTCTGACCCACCCCCCCTAGCACTATCCCTCACTCATGCACCATACCCCCAGCCTTGCACACTCCCTCACCCCTTCTGCAACCCTACTTTATCCCTTCTCCAGTAAAAAAAAAAACAATGAATCAATACCCAGAAAATTAGGAAGGGTTGGCTAGCTGTTGTGAGGTATTAAGACGTGAGTTTTGATGAATTGCTGATGCACCACTGTCACACCCGGTGCGTCCTCTCTCTCTCTCTCTCTCTCTCTCTCTCTCTCTCTCTCTCTCTCTCTCTCTCTCTCTCTCTCTCTGTAGAGCTTCACCTCGCCCTAGTATGATCAAGTTTGATAGTTAAATCAAAACACACACACACACACACACACACACACACACACAAACACACACACACACACACACACACACACACAAAGCGACGCCATCGACTCATAGAGAAGGTGTAGAGGAGGACAAATAAGACGGTACCTGAATCAAGAGAGCTGAGTTACATGGAAAGGTTCGATGCCTCAGTCAGTCATTCCAGCGTGGAGGCCTTTAGAAAGATGGTTTAGGTTTTGTATATAGTTTGTGAATGTTGAAAGCTCGTGGAGGGAAACTGAGAAAGGTGTGGAGGAAGCCGAATCTGCCAGAAAGCAGTGATGAATGAAGGGCAAAGAGTGTAGAATAAAGAACCTTGGCCAGGTGAGCTGAAAGGATGGTATGTATAATGAAAAGCAAATGCGGGTCTCAGCTGAAAGGAAAATGGGTAACTTGAAAAAGAGATCAGCGGGTCATTGTGTTTGGATGTGAGTGGAAGCAGAAAGGCTCTGCACGTGTGTAGGGTGTGACACACACGTTCATGAGATTGTTATAACAGAATAGGAAGTCTGTGGGAGATGGAGAGAATATACTTCAGCAACTGGTTGGAGATTATATTAAAAGACGCGTTTGTCACTACAGTGAGAACATAGGCGAAGAGAAGAGGAATATACGTGACAGTGGAAGTCAATACAAAGAATTCGATAGTAAGGGGAGGGTAAAGGATTCACTGAGAACGGGAAAAGCTGGGTGTACTAGATGGAGTGAGTGATGAGCGAGGTGGTGGATATTGGAAACGAAACTGGAGGGAAGGGGGTCTGGGAAGAGGGTATGGGAGCATGGGAAAGTGGTCAGGTGCTGACGACTGGACGAAGGCAGTAAGTATTCCACTGTATAAAGGAAAGCGAAGTGGACGTGAGTGTGAGAATGATGGGGGATATTAATTTCCTTGGTAGATCTGGCAGGGTGTACGGGAGGACAGTGATTGGTCGTGTTTAGATCACTAGTGAAGCCCACGTTGTCACGGGAAGAGGAAGATGAGTCTGAGAAGGGAAGAGGATGTCTGGATCAGATTTACATCTGGGCAAGTCATGGAGAAAAAGGTGTATGAAACATTAATGGATTTAGACAAGGCAAATGATTAAGTGTATACGAAAGAACTCAAGGATGCTCTAACCCTTTTTGCTGTGCATGGAAAGACTGGTGAATGCTGTTTGAAGCTTTTATAATGAAATGAATTTATATGTGAGGGTAAGCGGTGGTATGAATGAGTGAGCGACATAGATATGGGAGTGTGTAAGGGTCGTGTGCTGTTATCATTGTTATCAAATGTCTTTATAGATGGGGCGTTGTGTGAGACGAGAGGGTGGTGGGATGATGGAGGTGTGATGCTTAACCATGAAGAAACAACAGAAGTAGCCACCGTGGTAGTGACCCATTGATGCTCTGCTGTTTGTCAGGTTAGACGAAGAGTTGGAAAGCCTGTTTGGTCCAGTTGGATGATGTCAGGAGACAGAGGATGCTGTGGGCGAACTGTGAATGAAATCAAGACGTTAGTTTCTGAGAGGGAAGGAAGATGAAGAGTGTAATGTTGATTTCTCTGGTGAAGAACTGTAAAATGGGAACGAGTAGATTCAAGTAAAGATGGTCGTAGAAAAGCTGTGGTTGACAGTAGGGTCAGTCATAGGAGAAATACTAAGGGTTTACTGACACCTCTGGTACACGAGGGAATATTATATGTTCAGGAACCTTGCATGAAGGAGAGCTTGTTCCAACTCAGATGGACATATGTCAAACCCAACATGTATACAGGTTAGGTCAGATCGAAAAGGAAAACAAAACAGGTGAGAGGGATGATTTGTATAGTATTGTTGGAATTAGGAAGATAGACAGACTGATGAGTGAAAGTGTGTGAAGAGCGTGTGGTGTGAAGTTGGCATTATAAAGTCGCGTCGACGGTATGGTAATGTAGAACATGTATTATGTGTATCATGGTCAAGAATATGTATCATAGTCTACTAGAACGTAGCAGGAGAAGAGTGCACGGGGTAAATGAAACTCATAGGAATATCTTGATCACTCGCAAAATTGTGATCCTTTCCAATATATATATATATATATATATATATATATATATATATATATATATATATATATATATATATATATATATATCCCTGGGGATAGGGGAGAAAGAATACTTCCCACGTATTCCCTGCGTGTCGTAGAAGGCGACTAAAAGGGGAGGGAGCGGGGGGCTGGAAATCCTCCCCTCTCGTTTTTTTTTAATTTTCCAAAACAAGGAACAGAGAATTGGGTCAGGTAAAGGCCCAGTCCTCTGTTCTTAACGCTACCTCGCTGATGCGGGAAATGGCGAATAGTTTTAAAGAAAGATATATATATATATATATATATATATATATATATATATATATATATATATATATATATATATATATATATATATATATTACACCAAATTGACATTTTTACCAAGTCGTTTCGCGTGTTATCGCCAGAATACAATCACGAGGACTCAAGCCCCAGGCGGACCAATACACCAACAGGAAACTTTATGAAGTCTGGAGAGTGAGATGCAAAATGCATGCAATCTTCTCCAGTATTACGGGAACGGCGTATTCCACACCACACCACACCACCCTCTGTACCACAGCCCACACCACACCACCCTGTGTACCACAGCCCACACCACACCACCCTGTGTCCTTCATCCCACACCACAGCACCCCGCGCACCACAGCATACACCACAGCATCCCTCGTCTTACGTCCACGCCACAGCACCCCGCGCACCACAGCCCACACCACAGCATCCCTCGTCTCGCATCCCCACTCCACACCACAGCAGATACCACAGTAGACTGTATCCCACACCACGCCACACGTCACAGGTCATCACATGGCTGCCAACATTCCTGTGAAGACGTTGCCACTTACGTTCTCACCTGAGTGTGAGAAGGTCTTGTGTACCTGTACATACACTGTATGTGTTCATATAACTACATATATTGTATGTGTTCACATAACTCTACATGTACTGTATGTTTTCATATAACTCTACATATACTGTATATGTTCATATAACTCTACACATATTGTACGTGTTCACATAACTCTACATGTATTGTATGTGTTCATATAACTACATATATTGTATGTGTTCACATAACTCTACATGTACTGTATGTCTTCATATAACTCTACATATACTGTATATGTTCATATAACTCTACACATATTGTACGTGTTCATATAACTCTACATATACTATATATGTTCATATAACTCTACAGATATTGTACGTGTTCATATAACTCTACATGTACTGTATATTTTCATATAATTCTACATGTTCTGTATGTATTCATATAACTCTACATATACTGAATGTGTTCATGTAACTGTGTATATATCGAGAGGGGGGGGGGTGCCTAGGGGGGGGGCCCTTATGGCAGGAAAATCGGCAAAAGAAAGATAAGATCTGTGTATATGATACATATTTTCCGTCGTCTGATCTTTTACATGATCAACATTTCTGAATCTAATCTCCCGTCTTCCTGGCTCCCCAGAGGTCAGGACCCCCGGAGGTTTCACCCAGCATCCTCGCTGTCTCAGTGAGCCTTATATATTCCTATAAGGATTACAGGACCATTTTATTATGTAATGTATGGAGCGAGGCTGTAGCACCTCTACTACTTAATACATTAAGTAATGACTTCATTCATGCTCTAGTAACTCTCGCTCGTACATTCCATCTTTCAAGACTGAATGCGTTTTATCCTTCGTTGTTGGTACAGGAGAATCCTACATCTGTATTACTGTGGCTGTTAAGTATTCGTATCTGTCAATATTGTCTCAGCTACATCAGTTATTGACCATTTCCCTGGAGGGTTTACTCTTCGTGGTGTAGTGGTTAGCGTTCCTGACCGTGACGTATTCACGGGCCGCCCAGGATCGAGTGCTAAGTTCGAATCCTGGTTGCGGCAGTTGATCTACAGTCAACCCTGCTGTTCATCCACCCCTAAGGGGTTGGTCGATATGTGGTTACCTGGCTCAGGCTAGGGCGTATATATGAATGGAGAAAAACTGGAGGAAGTGAAGTGTTTTAGATATCTGGGAGTGGATCTGGCAGCGGATGGAACCATGGAAGCGGAAGTGGATCATAGGGTGGGGGAGGGGGCGAAAATTCTGGGAGCCTTGAAGAATGTGTGGAAGTCGAGAACATTATCTCGGAAAGCAAAAATGGGTATGTTTGAAGGAATAGTGGTTCCAACAATGTTGTATGGTTGCGAGGCGTGGGCTATGGATAGAGTGGTGCGCAGGAGGATGGATGTGCTGGAAATGAGATGTTTGAGGACAATGTGTGGTGTGAGGTGGTTTGATCGAGTAAGTAACGTAAGGGTAAGAGAGATGTGTGGAAATAAAAAGAGCGTGGTTGAGAGAGCAGAAGAGGGTGTTTTGAAATAGTTTGGGCACATGGAGAGAATGAGTGAGGAAAGATTGACCAAGAGGATATATGTGTCGGAGGTGGAGGGAACGAGGAGAAGAGGGAGACCAAATTGGAGGTGGAAAGATGGAGTGAAAAAGATTTTGTGTGATCGGGGCCTGAACATGCAGGAGGGTGAAAGGAGGGCAAGGAGTAGAGTGAATTGGAGCGATGTGGTATACAGGGGTTGACGTGCTGTCAGTGGAGTGAATCAAGGCATGTGAAGCGTCTGGGGTAAACCATGGAAAGCTGTGTAGGTATGTATATTTGCGTGTGTGGACGTATGTATATACATGTGTATGGGGGTGGGTTGGGCCATTTCTTTCGTCTGTTTCCTTGCGCTACCTCGCAAACGCGGGAGACAGCGAAAAAAAAAAAAAATATATATATATATATATATATATATATATATATATATATATATATATATATATATATATATATTATGGAATGGTCTTAATTAGGGCCTCAGCTGGCCGTGCCATCTCAGCTAACATAAAGAAGAAAGAAAGATTAAGTGCCATTCTTCATCAAGTTTGTTTGGGCGTTCAAGTGAGCGGCGAGACTAGCTGATGATTATTTTCGTAGCGTTCCACACACACACACACACACAGAGGGAGGTGTCGCCCGGGTCTGGTGCTGTTGCCAGGGGTCAACAGCAACGTACTTGGGGTCTGAGGAAGAGCCTTTGTGACCTCTGTAATCCCTCTGCTCTCCCCGTGCACAGGATGAGCAGTGGTGGAACAGTGACACATTCGCTGACAGCGGCACACATCACTTCAGGCCTTCCCTTACGCGTGCATGTGTATGTTTACCCTTAGTTAATTAACCCCTCCCTCCCCCCTCCGCAGCTGCATGATTTATGTATGTATTGGTAATGAAAATAATTAGTGTGTGTACCTCATGTTTCATTCGTGTGTGTATGTATGTGCGTGCGTGTGTGTGTGTGTGTGTGTGTGTGTGTGTGTGTGTGTGTGTGTGTGTGTGTCAGGGGACTGTGGGACATGCCCTCCCATGTGCGTCTTACCATAATACTGTCGGCGGCCACGACGCAATCTGCTCAGTCCTTAGATTTATGACCGGGACCCCCACGTAGGGACACATGTCCTCACACCGCACCTACAAATAGATTTACACACGTGTGTGTTGAGGCGTGAGGCGCAGCGGCTGGTGCACGAGCGGGAGAGAACGTGGGGGCAGGTGTTCCTCCTCCACGTTCCCCCTCATGACTCCAAACAATTAGGGCCGTCATTCACAAGCGACTGTAGAGGAGCATCGCCCTTGACCACCTTTTTAGACCTGCCGCATTTATGACTCACCCAGGGGAGCTCACACACCGCCCAGCCTGAGGATGAAGGGCAGGCAGTCAGCCAACCCAGCGTTAATGGTACAAGTCCTGAGGTCATCCTCGGAGACCCATCTCAGGCTGGCCATGGTGATTAACCGCCCACTGACGACCCCCCCCAGTTAACACAGGCACTCCTCCGTAAGAACAGCTTTGCTTCAATTTCCCGACGCTCTTCACGCACGCGTTCCACTTCACTTAGCCCTGATTGCACACAATCAACGCTGATGCTCTTCAACTGCTTCCAGATCCTGCCGTAAATGTTCCCAGAGTCAGGTGCTGTACTTCTTCATCCCCGAGAGATCGTGCGTGACACGTACGTACACCGGAAGAGCGTCATAACAACCCCTCCATAATCATAACCCCCCCTCCCTCTCCTCCTCCTCTCTCCTCCTCCTCCTCTTTCTCCGTCCCTTCTTCCTCCGTTAAACACAACAGTGAGAACAGCAGCCACTAAGGAGCTGTTGGAGGCAAACTGGGTTCGATCCCTCCCGAGCACCTGCAGATTAGAATTGATAATGATCTCGGGTGGCCCGTGAGGTGATTTGACTACCAAATACAATTCGCATCTTGTGGGAAGGCCATTTTGACACCGCCCTCACTGAGAGGATGGGTTCTCTCGGTACAATGCCGGCCATGTTATCATATGACCACCTGAGGCGCCGACTGGAAGTGCCTTATTCATAAGATAGTACAAATGCGTCGGCGCCATGCTCGACACTCTCCACACGACACGTACACGTTCGCCATACCACACAGACGTCACACACACACACACACACACACACACGTCAAATCACGCGTCTTTTCATGGGTTTATTTATGAAGTGGTCCGTCCCTCTCTGGGTATTGGATTGGTTTTATTTGTAGTGTTTGTCAGCGAAAGTGAAATATTTTTTTTCTGTGTGTGTGTGTGTGTGTGTGTGTGTGTGTCTGTGTGTGTGTGTGTGTGTCTGTGTATCTTGGAGGCGGGCCATTGCTTGGCTTTCACTCAAGTTCAGGTCATAGACGTTGATGTAATTCTTTCTCTTGCAGTCAGAAGGCAACAGCCTGGTGAGTGGAGACGGTACTGAACATACACACTAGGGTTCTCCTAGTACATGTGTCGTGAGCGTCCACGTTTTTGTTTGAATTAGCAACTCCATGTTGTCAGCGTCACCACGTGCAGCGGACACGTGCCTCCGTCTCTCTCCTCACTCGAGCTGTGACGACACTCTCAGAGTGTACGTATAAATATCCTACGATCTTCTGGCAGGAAGGAGTAATGCGGGAGGAATACTACAGCTTCATGATATGGAGTAAGACATCTTGAGGGACTTGGACACCTAAGAGGTCAGACCTCCTGGTGTCTCAGGTTTCCTTGTACCTGAGGCTTTATGGTTACCTGAAGCTACATGGTATCTGAGGCTGCCTGGTACTTCAGGCTGCCTGGTACCTGAGGCTCCCTAGTATTTAGGGCTCCCAGATACCTAAGGTTCTTACAACAGGTTATAATTTTTTATTTACACACACACACACACACACACACATATATATATATATATATATATATATATATATATATATATATATATATATATATATATATATATATATATATATGTATATATATATATATATATATATATATATATATATATATATATATATATATATATATGTATATATGCATACATATTTGCCATCTCCCGCGTTACCGAGGTAGCGTTAAGAACAGAGGACACACACACACACACACACACACACACACACACACACACACACACACACACGATGGCGGTATCATGTGTTTCAGACTTCTACAAGTGTTGGATCTCAGAGAAAGCAGAAAGAGAAGATTAACACGGCCACGCTGAGGCTAACCTGGGAATTCCAAGAGATCCTGGATGAAAAGGAAAACTGTAAATATTTGGAGAGTGTGATCTGGAAGTGCTTTTGAAGGGTGGGATCTGAAAATGCGTTTACCATGTGATTTGAAAATGCGTTTTGGAGAGATTTGTGTAAAAGAGTAAAAAGGTTGAAGTGCTCCGAGGTTTTTACATGGCGTGTGGCCTCTGGTGGTCATCTGTGGAGATGTGGTCTGTGGGGGTGATCATGTGGGTCATGATGTGAGGGTCAGTGATGGTGACCATGTGGCTCATGATGTGAGGGTCAGTGATGGTCATCATGTGGGTCATGATGTGAGGGTCAGTGATGGTCATCATGTGGGTCATGATGTGAGGGTCAGTGATGGTGACCATGTGGGTCATGATGTGAGGGTCAGTGATGGTGACCATGTGGGTCATGATGTGAGGGTCAGTGATGGTCATCATGTGGGTCATGATGTGAGGGTCAGTGATGGTCATCATGTGGGTCATGATGTGAGGGTCAGTGATGGTCATCATGTGGGTCATGATGTGAGGGTCAGTGATGGTCATCATGTGGGTCATGATGTGAGGGTCAATATGTGGGGGGGGGGGGGAGAGAGAAGCGATGTGACTCGAGCAGTCAGACATCCAGTCGTGATGCAGTGCAGGAGAGAGAGAGAGAGAGAGAGAGAGAGAGAGAGAGAGAGAGAGAGAGAGAGAGAGAGAGAGAGAGAGAGAGAGAGAGAGAGAGAGAGCACCCACTTGTCCACTTGCGATTGCCTCCTACAACGAGACTTAGCCATTAGGCAGGGCCATAATGAACGATAAAGTCACTTGAGTTACGTGTTGTCCATTGTTACGTTCGCGTGAGAGAGAGAGAGAGAGAGAGAGAGAGAGAGAGAGAGAGAGAGAGAGAGAGAGAGAGAGAGAGAGAGAGAGAGAGTGGAGTGACTGCCAGCTGCCCTCGGGTGGGTGTGGCGGAAAAGAAAGAGACAGAAACCTATGGTTAGGTTGGGGAACTTGACAGCCACTGAAGTAGTGGCTCACTTGACCGCCGTCGTTAACCATTCCCCACCTACCCAGGCAGCCGTGCCTCGGGCCGCCCTGGTGGGTGGCCACCTAGACTGTTATGGATTTGCTTATCACAACACTTTAGTGGTAATAACAAGATATACCTGAAATTTGACCTTTGTATCTTTTTATGTTCATTACGTCTGTAAAGCTTACCATATGAAACTATGTAATGTATGTCGTTTATGAATTGTAACATCTGACGTAATATCAAGCCACTGGGGTCTGACTAAGATCCTTTGTGACCCTTGTAATACCTTTGCGCTACCGCTCACAGGATGAGCATGGGGTGCACAGTATATTTTCCGGGGACACCGGCACAAATCAATCAATTTGTTTAAAGGTGTGTGTGTGTGTGTGCATGTGCGGATGTGTGTATGTATGTACGTAGTTCTGTGTGTTCTTATGCATGATTATGTATGTCTGTGTATGCATTCATGTGTAGTTTTGTATGTATGATAACCTTTTTGTGCTGTACGAGGAGGGGGTTTTACACTCATGCCCCTCCCCCGCCATCTCTTGGGTATATGTATATGTATGTGTGGTCTTCATATGTGTATGTACGTGTGGTCTTCGTATGTAGCTTCCGTCTTTCTGTTCAGCGATATTACACTGCACTGATAGAGCCGACCTGTGCACGCGTACCACAGAAAACCTCCTCTGCTGCACAGAAAATATGTCTCGTTTGCCCGTCGTATGCCACAGTGTCTCTGTGTCTCGCCTTACGAGGACACTCCATGGACCAGCGAGGCCTATTGTGCTTCCACTTCATCCGCCTGACGAATACGACACGCCATTTTTTTTTCTTTCTTAATGATGTGTCGAGACAATAGATACATACAATCTTGTTGACTGATCCTATGATGTGTCGAGACAGTAGATATATACAATCTTGTTGACTGATCCTATACATTACTCTGCTTCCGGGATTCAATCGTAGATTTGAGAGGAGAGATTCTGTCGCCTGTTGATGATCACATTGCGTTACAGATGGAGTGAGACGGAGTCAAGGGAAGCGGCTCTGGGAGCCTAACAAGGCGGATTTTTCCGTGTCCTCAGCGGCGAGGCGTGAGGAAGGTGGCAGGCAAAGGCCCAATAACTTAGTGTAACAAGAGGGTGGAAGATTTGGAGGAGCAGGAGGGATATTGTGGCCCCGCCCGGAGGGAAACAAGACTCCAAGAAGAGAGAAGATTTGGAGAAACGGGAGGGATATTGCGACTCGCCCCAGTGAGAGAGAAGACCAGCCCAGATGAAGATCTGGAAACGGACGAGGTTATGGTGCGCTCGAGAGAGAGAGAGAGAGAGAGAGAGAGAGAGAGAGAGAGAGAGAGAGAGAGAGAGAGAGAGAGAGAGAGAGAGACTCGAGGAGCAGGAGGAGGGGTATTCTTGCTTGCCGTATAAAGACAAGACTCTCCACCCTTCCCCCCCAAGATAAGGAAGATTTGAAGGAACATGAGGAATATTATGGCTCACCTGAGTGAGAACATTTCAAAATTAGGAAGATCTGGAAAAGCCGAAACATTACTGTGGCTCACCTGAGAAACTGAAGAGGAATATTTGGAGGAGCAAGAGGGATAACATGACTGGCCTGAGGGAGACAAGATTCCAGCCCCTAAGAGGACTTACGTCCACCCGTAAGACAGTGTAGACGAGGACTTAATACCAGTGGAGGCCGGCCCTCCCTCCCTCCCTCCCTCGAGCACTCAGCGTATAGGTCAGGCCTCCAGTTACTATCCACCATAGCGACCCTCCCTTTACGTGTCAGCCACCCTACACACGGCCAAGACCCAGCGATTGAAGATCATGGACACCCGACGCTTGAGGTCTGGCCACCGGAATTTTTTTGCCCGAGATGGATCGCTTAAGGTTATTGCTCAACAACGTGGGCCTCCCCCTCCTTCGGTGCACGGCAGCAGGGCTGAGGGTTTCAGACGAGAGAAGCGAAGTTCACTCTCAACAGCCTACCAATACTGGGAGACGTGCCCAACACACATGACAGACGTACCCAGAAGAGACCTTATCTCTCCTACCTTGTGTTACAGTAATGCGTCCTCTCCTCTCCAGAAAGTAATCCCATAAAGTGATCTTTATCGAGGTGCTTTCTCATATTCCCTCATGGGGGATGGGTGCGAGGATCACCATATTTCTTTGATGGACGTTTTCCATCGACGAGTCCTGAACGTTCGGTTATAACACAGGGAAACGAAGAAGGAAATTCCTGGAGACGTCTTCAGCCAATGGTTTGCTTCTTCGGGGAACTGATGAGACGCATCGCATGCCACCTCACCCAAGCCAGGCGCCAGACGAGAGGGTGAGAGATCTTCCTTCACCTCCGAGGCGGACAGAGCTATAATTGTAAGACGTCTGCAGTATTCTTGTTCAGTACCAGCCGGACGGATGGCAGGGAGTAGGGTCTGGAGCCACACCAAGGGGGGGGAGCCTGAGGCAAGGGAACTGAAGAAAATAAAGGCCGTATGGAGACTGTTTACATGCTCGGTTTAAGGACCATTAGATCCACATGGAGGGTGTTTACACAAGTCGCTATTCTTAGTCGTCTGGTGCTCACTTGCTGCCTTGTACCGGTGCGGTGGTGGTGCTGGGAGACACAGGTAATAGTGTGTATCTCGTTTTGTCTTGGTGTTAGGGTTCGATCCTTCGCTCAGATGCAAGCGATGCTCATGGTATGAGACAGTTATCGTCAAATTTTATGTCCTCTCTCACCAGTAGAACTCACTCTCTCTCTCTCTCTCTCTCTCTCTCTCTCTCTCTCTCTCTCTCTCTCTCTCTCTCTCTCTCTCTCGGAACATTTGCTTAACAACAGTTATGTAAACAGAGGCCAGCAGCATGGGTTTGTGCTGGGTAAAAACCCATCAACTTAACTCATAGTTCACTGCAATACCGTGTGTGTGAAAAAAAAAAAAAAACATTGCAAGGAAAAGGCATGGATACACGTTTTCTAGACTTTGCTGAAGCATTTGACAGGGTAAACTGCAGAGTTTCAGCGGAGGAAATAAATTACGGAAAAGGATCTAGAGTTTTCAACGAACACAAGATTCAGAGCAGTAGCAAAATTAACCCATCCGCCCGAGAGTACCACGAGTAATATAGTATTGTCTTGTGTTGTATTATTTGATAATGATGTGAGACGCTGATGTTTGCAAGTGACACGAGAGAGAGAGAGAGAGAGAGAGAGAGAGAGAGAGAGAGAGAGAGAGAGAGAGAGAGAGAGAGAGAGAGAGAGAGAGAGAGAAGGATCGGAAGAAGACGGAGAGAAACGATAAAATTGTCTTCAATAAAATTTACGAATTGGTAGAGAAGAACCTGATGGGATTTTTATGAAGATAGTATTGAGCAAGTACGTTGATAACTGAGATGGTATTACTCCGGTCAGTACTATGATCATAATCTTTGACATGATTAAAAAAAAAGTATTGATTCTTATACTATATTGATGTTGCTTAAGTCTAACCAGGAAGATCCTTACCAGTGTGGTGTGATGCCATCTCAGTTATCAACTCTAAACTCTTGTACCACGAGAAATATCACTGAAACTTCTATTATCAAATACACAAAGAATTGTAACATAAATATTTGTGAAGGTCTATATATATTGGATAACTTTATCGTTGATAAAATTTGTAAACAGTTCCCCCTCTTGTCCAAATGATATGTTTATGATTCGCATGTTGCCAGACTTGAACGCACCCGACCTCCATTCGGGTAGTCGTTTATCAAATGGCGTCCTAGCTGCATCTTCCCGTTGTATATATCAGCTGTTATGTTTTCCTTCTTGTATCTCCTCTGATGATGTGATTATTACACGAAAGTGCACTTGAGAACTTATCGTTTTCTGTTTCCCCGGGGAATCGTAGGAATATATTTGATCACGCGCTCAATTGTGATCCTTTGCAATATATATATATATATATATATATATATATATATATATATATATA
>NC_092240.1:17187280-17249780 GCF_036320965.1 Panulirus ornatus | reverse complement strand
TTAATCCCCTATCCCCAGGGATATATATATATATATATATATATATATATATATATATATATATATATATATATATATATATATATAGGGAGGCTCGTCCCTACACACGTTCACCCGTCTGTTTATTGTGTGTGTGTGTGTGTGTGTGTGTGTGTTTGTGTGTGTGTGTGTGTGTGTTTGTGTGTGTGTTTTCTGATGCAGGGCTGTGTTCGTGTGATGCAAGGTTGTGCGAGGGTAGTTCCAGTCGACTTGTGTTTACTCCTACGAGGGAAGAAGATTGTTCTCAAGTTCGTTGTTTTTACACTTCCACACCAGAGCAATGGTGTTAGATCATCTTGTTGTGTCTTGATGGTACGATGTGTGAAGTTCAGTCTTAACACGAGTCTCAGCAAAACGTCAATACAAATTACCAAATTGATGATTATAAGTAATTGATCTTATATGTAATTGATCCGCGAGGTTTCGTCATCTCTCTAACGCACGAATCTGTTCTTTGATTGTTTTAACAAATGGTTTTCTTGCTTTTGGGATAATACGAATTTCTTTTTTTTATGGTGACTGAGACGGCTTGGGCGAACGAATTCTCTGGACATGATTGTACGTACATATGTACGTACATTTCTGTTCTTTCTTTATTTTATGATTGATCGCCATTTCCAGTGTTAACGAGGTAGCGCCTGGAACAGACGAAGAAAGGCCACATTCGCTCACCGACACCACAGCTCCCTTTCCACATCCAGGCCCCACATACCTCTCCGTGGTTTCCCCGGCCGATTCACATGCCCTGGTTCAGTCCAATGACAGCACGTCGACCCTTGTATACAACATCGTACCAATTCACTTTATCCCATGCACATTTTTCACCCTCCGGCATTTTCAGGCCCCGATCACTCAAAATCTTTTTCACCCGGTTCTTTCATCTCCAATTTGGTCTCCCCCTTCTCCTTGCTCCCTCCTCTTCTGCCACATATATCCTCTTTCTTAACTTTTCCTCACTTATTCGCTACATATGTCCAGACCATTTCAGCACACCCTCTTCAGCTTTCTCCACTACGTATTTTTTTTTTTTTTCATATTACCACATATCTCGCTTACCCTTGTATTATGTACTCGATCAAACCACCACACACCACATATTGTCCCCGAGCAATGTGTGTCCAACACATCCACCCTCCAAAAAGTATACAAGTCGCGGGTATATATAAGATGCAGGTAAAAGTATACAAGTCGCGGGTATATATAAGATGCAGGTAAAAGTATACAAGTCGCGGGTGTATATAAGATGCAGGTAAGATGGAAATTATGGAGCATCAAGCGCGTTCATATAATTACATCATGAAGACTGAGTAGTGATAGAGAGAACCTGGATATGATACACCAGCCGCCACTGGGCGGGGCAGTGGAATGAATTATGAAACAGGTGAAGGGATTAGGGCACAGGTCACCCTTGACCACCTCACCTCTCTCACGTCACAAACTCAAGTTCACCTGTGTTCTGGGAAACATATTTACAATTTTTTTTTTACTTGTAAAGTTATAAAATCTTTTTTGTTACTTATAAAGTTATCTAATGTATATAAACTTAAAATTTTGATTAATTCTAATGTTTTGCTGTGTTTGATGAGAGTCAGTTCAACAATAATTCTACCCGTAACTGAGTTATTGTATTAGATAACCTTGATATTGCTCCATGCAGTTTGATGACCAAGTTTTTTAAGCTGGACAGACATTACACTAGATTCTTGACTATATTTAACCCTATTTATATGTTTTACCCTGACATTAGAAATTTAGATTTTAGACTGATCACAATCCTTACGTGGGATATTGTAAACACATCCCTTCTAAGCATAAGCAGTTGCAGAATATCTCGTAAGACTTTCCTTGACCGCATCATTATTGATGAAGACTGCGTTGATGTTATAAGTTTCTAACAAAACAGGAACTTCAAGCAAGTTCTCACAATAGGGTAACACCAACATGTTTTTTGTTCACAAATGGTTCTTCAGGTTGAACATTGTAAAAAGAGTTTCTAGCAAGATTACAAGCTGAATCAAGGAAATGTTTGGATACTGTAATTTTTTCCTATATATATATATATATATATATATATATATATATATATATATATATATATATAAATATTATATTTATTTATTTTGCTTTGTCGCTGTCTCCCGCGTTTGCGAGGTAGCGCAAGGAAACAGACGAAAGAAATGGCCCAACCCACCCCCATACACATGTATATACATATACGTCCACACACGCAAATATACATACCTATACATCTCAATGTACACATATATATACACACACAGACACATACATATATACCCATGCACACAATTCACACTGTCTGCCTTTATTCATTCCCATCGCCACCTCGCCACACATGGAATACCATCCCCCTCCCCCCTCATGTGTGTGCGAGGTAGCGCTAGGAAAAGACAACAAAGGCCCCATTCGTTCACACTCAGTCTCTAGATGTCATGCAATAATGCCCGAAACCACAGCTCCCTTTCCACATCCAGGCCCTACACAACTTTCCATGATTTACCCCAGACGCTTCACATGCCCTGATTCAATCCACTGACAGCACATCAACCCCGGTATACCACATCGATCCAATTCACTCTATTCCTTGCCCGCCTTTCACCCTCCTGCATGTTCAGGCCCCGATCACTCAAAATCTTTTTCACTCCATCTTTCCACCTCCAATTTGGTCTCCCTCTTCTCCTCGTTCCCTCCACCTCCGACACATATATCCTCTTGGTCAATCTTTCCTCACTCATTCTCTCCATGTGCCCAAACCATTTCAAAACACCCTCTTCTGCTCTCTCAACCATATATATATATATATATATATATATATATATATATATATATATATATATATATATATATATATATATATATATATATATATATATATATATATTGGAAAGGATCACAATTTTGCGCGTGAACAATTCCCCTTCTTGTCCACATAATAAGTTTATGATACTCTTGTTGTCTGTCTTGGACAAGTACTTGTTTACCACATGGCGTCCTAGATACGTATCTTCGTTGTATATCAACTGACTTATGTTTCTTTCTTGTATCTCCCCTGATGATGTGACTATTACACGAAAGTGCACTTGGGAACTTATCGTGGTTCGTTTTCCCAGTGGACTCATAGGAGGAAACCATGGAAAGGTCTGTGGGGCTTGGTTGTGGATAGAGTGTTGTGGTGTCAGTGCGTTGCAAACGAGAGCCAGAAAATAGATGTAAGCGAATGCGGCCTTTCACCGTCTGTTCCTGACGTAACCTCGCGAACACGAGAACTGCCGGACATTTAGTGTCTATTTCTCCTCACAGAGCTCATCATCTTCCAACAAATGTTCGTATTCTCCCTGCAGTTGCTGATACTCTCACACCCCAACTCTCATTTTACCTTATTTTTGACATCCTGGAGCTTTCTCATGTACATATCCCAGTCATTCGCACTTCTTCCCTACGGGTAACCCCCATACACCTCTCTTTTCTCTTTTACCAACATTACTTCCTCATCCCACTACTCATCGACCTTTCTCACATGCCTACATCTCACCTTCGCATGTCACACACTTCTCTCGCACATTTTAAGCACTGTTCCCCTAAAAACTTCCCATTCCTCGCCCACTTCCACAGTTTCATTTACTCGCACCTTTCTACCATTCTTCACCCAATCTCTCCTGCTATCCCCTCACACATGCTACTTTTCCAAGCTCACTTATTTCCAACACCTTCTTCCCACCCACATTATTGCTTCTTTTCATAAAGCCTTTACAAACATCCGCCCACACCTCCACCAAGAAGTGATCAGACATCCCACCAGCTGTCCCACTCTGTGCATCTACATCCAAAAATCTCTTTTCTGCACGCCTATCAATTAGTGTATGATTCAGTAATGCGCCCTTACCGTTAACCTCACTCACCCATGTATCCTTATGTATATATTATTTCATACTTGTTCGCCGTTTTCCCACGTAGCTCAGTCTTGTCGAGGAACCTCTGACTTCGGAGGAGTCCATCATTTCCCTGCTGCTGATAGCAGTGCAGCCTTGATTGTGAAGGAGCCCCATAGAATAGGTGAGAGAGAGAGAGAGAGAGAGAGAGAGAGAGAGAGAGAGAGAGAGAGAGAGAGAGAGAGAGAGAGAGAGAGAGAGAGAGATGCACTTGTAGATTCTGAAATACCAGAGAGGGAGAAAATATGTTTGTTACACCGTAGTTAGATATTTCAGTACAGTCAGAAAGTTGGACGAAACGCTGAACTAAAAACAAAAATGAGAATTCTCTTGGTGGAAGGCAGGACCGTCCGGACTTAAGACCAGCTACCCGAAGGCTCAGCTTGGCTTCAGCTTTAACAGACCATGGACCAGTATGCTCACCCCTGGCCTCGCCTCCGTCGTATATCTGCTTCAGGCTCGCCTCCCCCAACAAGCAGTCCCGTGTTGCATTATCCTTGCATGTCTGTGGGCGAGCCCCGCCGACCACAATGATTAGCATGGCATCACCTTCACCCGCTGGCTGGACCGTCCTCCAGCGAACTGTGCATTGCTCACCATCAACACTTTCCTCCTCTTCCTCCTCCTCATCATCATCATCATCATCCTTCACTTTCATCACTTTCAAGGGTTATTTTTTCCTATGTCTTCACGACCTCCATCGCCTTGATCTTCCTCCTCATCTTCAAGAACCCATCACTGTCTACTCCTTCATCACCTTCACGACCCTCAATTTCATCTCTGCCGTCACCTTCACGACCTCCCCTGTCTTCTTATTCATCGCCTCCACGACCTTCCCTCCCCCTGTCCCTCACACTATCACCCCAGCCATCACCTTCATGACCTTCATCATCCTTGCAATTGACTTACACGACCTTCATGATGCTCGCTGTCGACTGGGACGGCCTTAGAACCCCCATACTCCCCCTAGAGTCTCTGCCCGTGTTGACTAAACCATCTGATGTTAGCGGGAGCGACAAGATAATACAACAGTTGATGTGGTAGTGTTAAACTTCTTGATTATGAAGTATTGTGAAGTTATCTGCGTAAATCTTCACATTCTGGAGCATGAAGTAGACGAGCCATATTCCCCACTTCACTGATTCTCTGGCCATCAGCCAAAATTTGTGGTCTCCTTCCTTTGGAGACTCATCACACTCTAACCCGCTACAGTTTGCCCCTCAGCTGAACTTTTGGAAATCCTCTTCCTTCGTACCGTTTATCACTGCATCCCACATTAAATGTTAGGTATTATCAGGAGTAACTGTCTGTCTGTGTGATGATGATAAGAATTCTTCCACGCGCGGGGTCATGATGACTGCCATCTCTCATCATCGTAACCGTCGTAATGGCCATTATTCTTTTTTTTTTTCACTGACACTTTATGAGGTGTCCATAACCATCTTGGTTGCTTGATTATCCTCACTTCATATTCTCTCTCTCTCTCTCTCTCTCTCTCTCTCTCTCTCTCTCTCTCTCTCTCTCTCTAGCTGAAGCAGGATGTCTCCGTGGCACTACTACCCTGGCCATTCTCTTATACCATCTCCCGTCCTGCCCTTGCCAGTTCATAGGCTGCCGGGCATTAAGGTGATACACAACACCAGCGTCTCGGGTCGTCGGGAATTAGGTTTACCTGAGGTCAAGATCCCGTCTGGGTGAGGCTCTTGGTTAAAGCTGTATCATGAGAGAGAGACACACACGCACACACGGTGAGGACTCTGGGACTTGCACTCTCCTGGGCAACACAGTGTACAAACTTGCAGGTGGAGATGTTGTTGTTTGTTACCACAAATGTCACACTGAAATACCTGTGCAAACAACTGTAAAGGTTTAAGAAAAGAACATGATATTGCTGTCTTTGGTGGGAGAGCGGAGGGTATATATATATATATATATATATATATATATATATATATATATATTCCTATGAGTCCACGGGGAAAATGAAGCACGAAAAGTTTCATTTTCCCCGTGGACTCATAGGAATATCTTGATCACGCGCAAAATTGTGATCCTTTTCAATATATATATATATATATATATATATATATATATATATATATATATATATTATCCCTGGGGATAGGGGAGAAAGAATACTTCCCACGTATTCCCTGCGTGTCGTAGAAGGCGACTAAAAGGGGAGGGAGCGGGGGGCTGGAAATCCTCCCCTCTCAATTTTTTTTTAATTTTCCACAAGAAGGAACAGAGAAGGGGGCCAGGTGAGGATATTCCCTCAGTGGCCCAGTTCTCTGTTCTTAACGCTACCTCGCTAACGCGGGAAATGGCGAATAGTTTGAAAAAAAAAAAAAAAAAAAAAAAAATATATATATATATATATATATATATATATATATATATATATATATATATATATATATACATATACACGTGCTGTCAGTGGATTGAATCAGGGCATGTGAAGACGTGCTGTCAGTGGATTGAATCAGGGCATGTGAAGCGTCTGGGGTAAACCATGGAAAGCTGTGTAGGTATGTATATTTGCGTGTGTGGACGTACGTATATACATGTGTATGGGGGTGGGTTGGGCCATTTCTTTCGTCTGTTTCCTTGCGCTACCTCGCAAACGCGGGAGACAGCGACAAAGCAAAATATATATATATATATATATATATATATATATATATATATATATATATATATATATATATATATATATATATATATCGCCTGTTTGACCTCTTGACTTTATTGCCAACAACAGGAAAATGAAGATAAAACCAGACTTTCTTCTTGGAGATCCAGTTCGGGTAACTGTGTTTATTTATGCTGTGTGTGGTGAAGACGGACACAAGGCACAGGAGCGGTGGTGGCGTCCACGCCAGGACGGGTTCCAGAGGGCTGACCTTGCTGGACTTCTGGCAGCTCTGCGTCTAGGAGGAAAACAGAGCCAGTAATCATGAACTGGATCGTCTCAGATACCGGATCAAAAGCGCAGTGAGGCGGACGCTCTGTCACCTCGCTCCTCGCTGACATTATTGAGGATGGGTCGAGATGGATGTGAAAGCGAGTGTACCAATTCACAGGACGAATGTTAATGTTCTCTCTCTCCCTCTCAGCCCACGACTCAAGCTGCTCCTCAGGCACCACACTGGTCAGGCAGGCCTGGTTCGGTCAACTGGTGCTGGGTGTTGGGAGGAGGGGAGGGGTGGTTGTACCTGTCTCTTACGTCACCCAGCCTGCTGCTACTGGCCGGAATAATTTACCGAATACCTCTCATGTTGGTCATCACACACACACACACACACACACACACACACACACACACACACACACACACACACACACACACTCACACACACACACACTTTAGCCCCAACGTCACTGAGATGGAATAGGGAGGAGGTAAAATCCACTGAGATATCGAAAAAGGAAATTAAGAGATATTCAGTGCTCTTATGTGCTGAATATGTGTTAGGATGCACGAGAAAAAACTCTTGAAATAGTGTTCAAGATGTCGCCGGAGAAAGGCAAAGTGCCAAGCGAATGGAAAAAGAGACTGGGAAGAGGGGTTGAACTGCAAAGCAGTCTCATTGAGGAGTGTAGCATCTAAGGTTCTGTAAAAGATCATTTGAAAGCAAGTAGATGACTTCCGGAAGGTGGAGAGCAATAACAATAGTGAAAGACAACATGGTTTCAGGGAAAGAATTTCAAGCGTATTGAACTTCTTAGATTTCTTACAGGGAAGGAGCGCGTGTGATTGGGAGATGTACAAGAGAAAGCAGCAGGAGGTCGAGAGGAAGGAGTGGAACCTGCGAATGAGGGCAAATGAGAGTTGGGGTGAGTTAATGTTAGCAGACTTAAGGGATAAGATAATGTCTGGAAGGAGTTTGATAATGAGAGAAACAAGAAAACGAATGAGAACATCGGTGAAGGAGGCAAATAGATAACTAGCAATAGGCAGTGAAGTGAAGAGGTGGAGTGAGTACTCTGAAATGAATAAAGGCAGCAAGTATGAATTTTGTACATATGTATATGTCTCTGTATGTGTATATATATGTACACGTTGAAATGTATTGGTATGTATATGTGCGTGTGTGGACGTGTATGTATATACATGTGTATGTGGGTAGGTTGGGCCATTCTTTCGTCTGTTTCCTTGCACTACTTCGCTAACGCGGGAGACAGCGACAAAGTATAATATATATATATATATATATATATATATATATATATATATATATATATATATATATATATATATATATATATATATATATATACGCTAGGTGAGTGGCACAGTTGCATAATAGATGCTACCAGCGTTTACATCTGAAAGTCTCCCCCTAGCACCACCACCATAGCTATACATCACGATGGTAACTTATACCACAGCAGAGGGTGGCAGTACAGCCACCTGCTGCACTTATACCATCCTCATCTCTCACCTCCAGCACCAGCCTTATGGGCCTCCCGGTGAGGCTCTACCACTGTGCAAACAGCGACGCGGGTTGACATCCACATAATGACACGTACGTATGTCTCTTGTGGAACGCTAACCGTCCGCCATGTAGTGAGTGAACTTGAGAGGAACAGGACCAGTGACCACCATTGCCTCCATCATCCTCTCGTTACTGGAGATGAAAACAGGGTAATGTGATCGGTCACCTCTACACTGGTGGTGTTAGCGATTACCTCACCTCTGTCAATGGTATTACGCTTCTCCCCCCCACCCCACTCCCCCGTTCCCTCCCCTTGGGCTCCCAGCAACAACACCTCACCCGCACCGCTACGTCCTCGCTCATCATGGGCGGGGGACGGGACAAGCCTGCAGCTCTGTGCACCAGGTTAGGATGGACCAGCATGTCCACTCATCCCCCTAACTTACCCTCCAGCCCTTAAGTAACGCACTAGAAGCAACTGTCTAACATTCAAGGTGTTGGTGGTGATATTACGGATTTTTGATGTACTTGAAATAGTTACACACACACACACACACACAGTCGAAAGCAGTGAAGTGTGTGCGGCAACAGCGCAGGCAGGAACAGTGCCTGAGGCACGAGCGCTGTTTACAACCATGAGCCACCAGTCGCTCATTACTCTGGTGATCTGTTTGTTTGAGGCGCAGTGAACTGATGCTTAAGACACTTGGGCCTCCTACACCTTAACTCAGTAGTATCTACACAGCTTCCAGTCTTACTGAGTTCGCCCGAGCCTCCCCTGCCTGGTCGTCCTTCCTACTCACCACGTAGCGCTAAGTGCAGCAAGAGACGTGCAGGGATGAAGGCAAGATCATTCTCGGTCCCTCGGACGATATCTGTCAAGAGATACAACACACGGCTCCTCCCGGCTCTCCAGCCGTTACCTGAACCTCAGCCGACAGTTCTGGTGAAGCCTGCTGCACCATCCTTATTACTGTCGCCTTCTGCCACTAGAGATCTCGGAGATGTGGTTCGGCACCACAACGCCATCGCGTCCATCTGAGAGCGTATCGGTCGCCGCAAAAGCAGTCCAGTTCCTACCGCTGTGAACGTTTGAAAGTAGTTCATCATGACTGTGTAAGGATGGTCATTATTATCTCAGTATGTATACTCAGTCATTGGCTGAGTTGTTCAGGCGCATTGTTCTAAACCGTCCAGCTTCGCTGTGGTTGAGATTGGACTGGGGGGGTTTGTTACGGTAGCTCGGCCACCAACTTTATTTGGTCAACATTTAATGTGATGGCTGTCTCAGGGTGAGCTGCTGCTGCTGGCGCCGCAAGATCAGGATATGGGTGGAGGTGAGGTAAGCCGGTACGGGGGGCAGCAGGGCGTCGGGAAGTTGTGTATGAATCGTCGTTGTGTCGCCCGACGCGGAAGACGTAAAGGTGTGGTGGCTGGTGAGGCCTGGCGTCCCACGGGGAGGGTTGCCTAGCTTGGGTGTCGGGTCTGCGGTCGAGAGGAGGCGTCAGCGAACTCCTGGGTTCTTGAGGCCGGTTGTTGAAGTTTTGGTTAGTTCACGGCAGTAAGCGCATTCATTGTCCCGACTGACAAGCGCCCATCCGTGCCCCACGCTTGTCCTCCCTGATCCAGAAGCTCCTCCCGTCCTTAGCTTCCCATCTGAATCCCTCCCATCCTCCCAGCCCTGATCCATAATTCCCCTTCCGCTATCCTCCTCCCTTCCGAACCCCTTCCCCTCGGTGCCATCCACAAGCCCCATTCCCACCCAACAAGCGCCACCAGCCTCACGCTAACCGATGAAAAACCACGAGGCAAATATGAAGAATTAATGCCCAGAGCCGCGCGCTGGCAACGCTGGGAATGAAGTGTTCCCTGCCGATCATTTTCCCAACGCCGGGGTCGATGGCTCTCCACCACAGGCGACACACAAATGGAAGTTGGCTCTGGTGATGAGACCCCGTCATCCCCCACCTATCATATCCCTTTGATGGATCTTTTATTATTATTATTTTTTTTTTTTTTGCCATACAAACTTTTCCGCGGTGGAGAAATTATTTGAAAAGATCGGCGAGTTATTTGTGTGTGTAGTGGCAGCTGACCCCAGGAACCATTAGTCGTGGAGAGTTGATAGAGGCTTCCCTGTGGTGGTGTGACACACCACGTCCGCCTGTCTGCCTATCTGTCCGTCTGTCTGTCTGTCTGTCTGTCGTCTCAAACACGTCATGCACTGCTGCGGGCCACACTTACTGTATTTGCATAGTAGAAAGTGTGGTCTTGAGTCAATATGAACACTGTGGACAAGGTTCTCATCCTTTAAATGTCCCAAAATATCTTGTTTTGAAGGCGAAGATGATATTGATATTCTTTTTTGTTTATCCAAAATGCTCATTTACAGACGGAGATTAACATCTGCGCAGGTGTTTACGAACTTGAGAAGCTTGAGCTTGTGTCGTGGGCAAGACTGTCTTCATGTGGGTTCCAGGTCCTCCCACGGTGACCCACCTCCCACAGTCCCTGGGGGTTATGACTGAGCAACACACGAGTGTGATCTTGTAGTCTGAGGATGTGGTCATGAGGTACCATGTAACTCGTTTATGATGATTACACACACACACACACACACACACACACACACACACACACACAACGAGAACGAATTGGAGTACGGTCGCGTTGAGGAAATGCTCCAGAGGCGTCCATAATTTTCCTGCTCCTGCTTGGAGGGTAGCATCAGACCTGCAAGATACTTATAGAAATGGTTTTGGGGGTTATATAATCATATATATATATATATATATATATATATATATATATATATATATATATATATATATATATATATATATATATATATTTTTTTTTTTTTTTTTTTTTTTTGTCGCTGTCTCCCGCGTTTGCGAGGTAGCGCAAGGAAACAGACGAAAGAAATGGCCCAACCCACCCCCATACACATGTATATACATACGTCCACACACGCAAAATATACATACCTACACAGCTTTCCATGGTTTACCCCAGACGCTTCACATGCCTTGATTCAATCCACTGACAGCACGTCAACCCCCGTATACCACATCGCTCCAATTCACTCTATTCCTTGCCCTCCTTTCACCCTCCTGCATGTTCAGGCCCCGATCACACAAAATCTTTTTCACTCCATCTTTCCACCTCCAATTTGGTCTCCCTCTTCTCCTCGTTCCCTCCACCTCCGACACATATTCTCTTGGTCAATCTTTCCTCACTCATTCTCTCCATGTGCCCGAACCATTTTAAAACACCCTCTTCTGCTCTCTCAACCACGCTCTTTTTATTTCCACACATCTCTCTTACCCTTACGTTACTTACTCGATCAAACCACCTCACACCACACATTGTCCTCAAACATCTAATTTCCAGCACATCCATCCTCCTGCGCACAACTCTATCCATAGCCCACGCCTCGCAACCATACAACATTGTTGGAACCACTATTCCTTCAAACATACCCATTTTTGCTTTCCGAGATAATGTTCTCGACTTCCACACATTCTTCAAGGCCCCCAGAATTTTCGCCCCCTCCCCCACCCTATGATCCACTTCCGCTTCCATGGTTCCATCCGCTGCCAGATCCAGATATATATATATATATATATATATATATATATATATATATATATATATATATATATATATATATATATATATGTTTATGTATATGTATATATAGCACCAGAAAACAGACGTACAGCGGCCCATCCACTAATACACACACACACACACACACACACACACACACACATACACATATATATATATATATATATATATATATATATATATATATATATATATATATATATATATATATATATATATATATGCATACATAAGCTGTGGTTTCGGGCATTACTGCATGGCAGCTAGAGACTGTGTGAACAAATGGGGCCTTTGTTGTCTTTTCCTAGCGCTACCTCGCCCACATGAGGGGGGAGGGGGATGGTATTCCATGTGTGGCGAGGTGGCGATGGGAATGAATAAAGGCAGACAGTGTGAATTGTGTGCATGGGTATATATGTATGTGTCTGTGTGTCTATATATGTGTGTACATTGAGATATATAGGTATGTATATTTGCGTGTGTGGACGTGTATGTATATACATGTGTATGGGGGTGGGTTGGGCCATTTCTTTCGTCTGTTTCATTGCGCTACCTCGCAAACGCGGGAGACAGCGACAAAGCAAAATAAATAGAATATAAAATAAATGCATACATAAACACCCATACACGCACATGTACAAATATACATACATATACACATATACATACATATACATACGCATACACAGACATATACATGTATGTATTCATACTTGCCTTCATCCATTCCCGGCGCCACCCCGCCCCACGTCTACACACTTTTGTCGGGATACGCGATATTTCAGAATTTCCCATACTCTAGTCGGCGTCCGGGTGTTCTGGCCTTGTGTTTCAACGCAGTATATCAACTCGTACCAAAATATACTTGAAGTGCTTGACCCACCATTCATCACAGATTATAATTCCTTTTGCCCGTTCCAATGTTGAGGGGCATCACCTGTACATGACACGAAAACATTGCACACGACTTGCGAGTTGAGAACACTGCCCCGAGCAAGGATTTATCGCAGTCATACTTCATTCTTAAAATAGACCGTGAAAGGGGGGGAAAAAAAAGGTTAATTCGCTGAAAATACCAGCCATTTGTTGTTGGTTGAGGGAAGGATGAAGAAATAAGACGCAGGTCACTCGGGCAAGAGATGGAAGACGAGTTTGGTGCGTGTGGTTTTGTTCGCCTGGGGTTCTGCAGTGACTGGCTGGTCACCCAACACAGTTATCTGTCATCTTTTTTTTTTTGTTTTTGTTTCGTTTAATGTCAGTTGACGTTAAGTGATCCAGGACTTTAACTCCTTGAGCACGACGGCACGACCATTCAGCTTGGCGCTACGCTCTGTGAGGACGACTGTACCACCCGTAAGTACGATGACCGAGCCTTTGATCTGACCATTAAATGTCGGGTCATCAGGCAGGGTTAGATACCCAAGCGTCGTACCGTCGTGCTCAAGCGTCGTACCGTCGTGCTCAAGCGTCATACCGTCGTGCTCAAGCGTCATATCGTCGTGCTCCAGCGTCGTACCGTCGTGCTCAAGCGACGTACCGTCGTACTCAAGCGTCGTACCGTCGTGCTCAAGCGTCGTACCGTCGTGCTCAAGCGTCGTACCGTCGTGCTCAAGCGTCATATCGTCGTGCTCAAGCGTAATACCGTCGTGCTCAAGCGACGTACCGTCGTGCTCAAGCGACGTACCGTCGTGCTCAAGCGTCGTACCGTCGTGCTCAAGCGTCATATCGTCGTGGTCAACAAATTTTTTCGTAAAAGTAACTCATTCTCGATATTGCCACATGAGTTCCCACCCTCCCTCCTCTCTCTCTCTCTCTCTCTCTCTCTCTCTCTCTCTCTCTCTCTCTCTCTCTCTCTCTCTCTCTCTCTCTCTCACCACACATACGACTGATGACGAGTGGAAGTAGTAGGTTATCATCATCATCATCATCATCATCAGGTCCAGCCAGCCCACACAAACTGGCATGACCGGGTCTGTTAATAATATATATTGCCATCAAATGAATTGGACGATCAACAGTTAACGACCATGGGGGTCAGCTGATGTTTCACATGACCTCTCACAGCACTGCATGACACACACACACACACACACACACACACACACACACACACACACATGGGACAGCCTAGTGAGGTAAAATTAATGGCATTTCTGAGTGACAAACCAGCGCGTTATGTGCATAGTGATTATTTCAGTTGTAGTAATTTGTTTGGCCAGTTAGTGAACACAGGCGAACACACCACAACCTGGGACACTCTTAGTGCTGAGCTATTTACCTGTGTGTCTGTCTACTGACCTTACCATCTATCTCTCTATATCTGTCGTATATTTTTTGTTAATGACCTTCAGGAATAAGGATATATATATATATATATATATATATATATATATATATATATATATATATATATATATATATATATATATATATATATATTTTCTTTCATACTATTCGCCATTTCCCGCGTTAGCGAGGTAGCGTTAAGAACAGAGAACTGGGCCTCTGAGGGAATATCCTCACCTGGCCCCCTTTTCTGTTCCTTCTCTTGGAAAGTAAAAAAAAAAAAAAAAAAAAACAAGAGGGGAGGATTTCCAGCCCCCCGCTCCCTCCCCTTTTAGTCGCCTTCTACGACACGCAGGGAATACATGGGAAGTATTCTTTCTCCCCTATCCCCTGGGATACCTATCCCCTGGGATAATATATATATATATATATATATATATATATATATATATATATATATATATATATATATATATATATATATATATGAGTCCACGGGGAAAGTGAAACACGATAAGTTACCAAGTGCACTTTCGTGTAATAATGATATCATAATCACGTGTGTGTGTGTATGTGTGTGTGTGTGTGTGTGTGTGTGTGTGTGTGTGTGTGTGTGTGTGTGTGTGTGTGTGTGTGCAGGCTGCGTATATTTAGGCAAGCCAGTCATAGATTTCGTCAGGGTTCACGGATGTTACCAAATACTGAGTTCAACACTTTTTTTTTCTTTTTCTATGTTGAACCTCGTGAGTGTGTGGCATCTTTCTGGTTATAACACAGTCTACGTTGGCGGGTTGTGAGCGGCCCCAGCGCCACCAGGAACGCTGCTGGATGTAGCTACAACAATGTTGTTTGTGAGGAATTATGGGTCTATTTTTGAGATTGTATCCGAGGATTAGAAATTACAGGATCAATTGTGAGAATATATTAGAGGTATAAGTTGGTCGTATGTCATAAACAGTTCGCTGGGGGAGTGTAGAGTTTCCTGCCCTCAGCGTGTGTATCCGTCTGGTCGAGGGACTGGGCCAGCACCTGGGCGACCGACCAGCATCCCTCCTCCAGCAGACCACCTCGATCCACCGACCTCACCAAGCGCCCGAGGTTGGACGTAGTGACTCCCTCATTATCAAAATTTTTTTCTTCTTTGATTACTATTTATTTCTAATTCCAGTTACGCTAGTGTCGCGTTCTGACGTCCCTCCTCCTTCTCCTTCTCCTTCTCCTCCTCCTCCTCTTCCTCCTCCTCTTCTCCTCCTCCTCCGGTTCCTGGTTGGTTCCCGCCAGTCGCATTTTCCTGGGCTGTCTGGTCAGCTCCCGCCTTCCAGTCGTTGCTCTCGCCTCCACAGTGGTTTTCCCTCTTCCTCGACGTTCCCTCTCCCTCTGATATTTCCTCCTGCCTTTACATTTTCCCTTCCATCCAACGTTTTCCTTTGGCATTGATGTTTATCCTCTTACATACGTTTTCCCCCTTCAACGTTTTTTTCCAGTGCCTTGCTCTCTTCCCCCCACCCCCCACACCTTCCTACCAACGTTTTCCTCATCCCTCGGTGCTTCTAACGTTTTCGTCGCGAGTTCTCTCCTCCCTCCTCCCTATTACTAAACCTTTCCAGGCGTGTCACAAATTCACACTTTGTCTCACTTCACGACTGTTCCTGTTTTTTTTTTTTTTCCCCAGTCGACTCTCCCCTCCTGCCCTGGTCATTCCTAACCTCCACACTGGTGACACTCACATGCTCCTGAGTCTACTGGAGAATAGATAATTGGGAAGCATGTATTAACATTACACATTATTTCGTGTGTGGCGGGGTGGCGACGGGAATTGATGAAGGCAGCAAATATGGATTTGTACATGTGTATAGATGTATGTCTTTGTATGTATATGTATGTATACGCAGTAATGTATATGTATGTATACGCAGTAATGTATATGTATGTATATGTGCGTTTTTTTGGGCGTTTATGTATATACATGTGTGAGTGGGTTGGGCCATTCCTCGTCTGTTTCCTTGCGCTGTATATATATATATATATATATATATATATATATATATATATATATATATATATATATATATATTTTCTCTTTCATACTATTCGCCATTTCCCGCGTTAGCGAGGTAGCGTTAAGAACAGAGGACTGGGCCTTTGAGGGAATATCCTCACCTGGCCCCCTTCTCTGTTCCTTCTTTTAGAAAATTGAAAAAAAACGAGAGGGGAGGATTTCCAGCCCCCCGCTCCCTCCCCTTTTAGTCGCCTTCTACGACACGCAGGGAATACGTTTATGTATATACATATATATATATATATATATATATATATATATATATATATATATATATATATATATATATATATATATAAATGGGGAGGTGATAACAAGTAGTGGTGATGTGAGAAGGAGATGGAATGAGTATTTTGAAGGTTTGTTGAATGTGTCTGATGACAGAGTGGCAGATATAGGGTGTTTGGGTCGAGGTGGTGTGCAAAGTGAGAGGGTTAGGGAAAATGATTTGGTAAACAGAGAAGAGGTAGTAAAAGCTTTGCGGAAGATGAAAGCCGGCAAGGCAGCAGGTTTGGATGTTATTGCAGTGGAATTTATTAAAAAAGGGGCTGACTGTATTGTTGACTGGTTGGTAAGGTTGTTTAATGTATGTATGACTCATGGTGAGGTGCCTGAGGATTGGCGGAATGCGTGCATAGTGCCATTGTACAAAGGCAAAGGGGATAAGAGTGAGTGCTCAAATTACAGAGGTATAAGTTTGTTGAGTATTCCTGGTAAATTATATGGGAGGGTATTGATTGAGAGGGTGAAGGCATGTACAGAGCATCAGATTGGGGAAGAGCAGTGTGGTTTCAGAAGTGGTAGAGGATGTGTGGATCAGGTGTTTGCTTTGAAGAATGTATGTGAGAAATACTTAGAAAAGCAAATGGATTTGTATGTAGCATTTATGGATCTGGAGAAGGCATATGATAGAGTTGATAGAGATGCTCTGTGGAAGGTATTAAGAATATATGGTGTGGGAGGCAAGTTGTTAGAAGCAGTGAAAAGTTTTTATCGAGGATGTAAGGCGTGTGTACGTGTAGGAAGAGAGGAAAGTGATTGGTTCTCAGTGAATGTAGGATTGCGGCAGGGGTGTGTGATGTCTCCATGGTTGTTTAATTTGTTTATGGATGGGGTTGTTAGGGAGGTAAATGCAAGAGTCTTGGAAAGAGGGGCAAGTATGAAGTCTGTTGGGGATGAGAGAGCTTGGGAAGTGAGTCAGTTGTTGTTCGCTGATGATACAGCGCTGGTGGCGGATTCATGTGAGAAACTGCAGAAGCTGGTGACTGAGTTTGGTAAAGTGTGTGGAAGAAGAAAGTTAAGAGTAAATGTGAATAAGAGCAAGGTTATTAGGTACAGTAGGGTTGAGGGTCAAGTCAATTGGGAGGTGAGTTTGAATGGAGAAAAACTGGAGGAAGTGAAGTGTTTTAGATATCTGGGAGTGGATCTGTCAGCGGATGGAACCATGGAAGCGGAAGTGGATCATAGGGTGGGGGAGGGAGCGAAAATTTTGGGAGCCTTGAAAAATGTGTGGAAGTCGAGAACATTATCCCAGAAAGCAAAAATGGGTATGTTTGAAGGAATAGTAGTTCCAACAATGTTGTATGGTTGCGAGGCGTGGGCTATGGATAGAGTTGTGCGCAGGAGGATGGATGTGCTGGAAATGAGATGTTTGAGGACAATGTGTGGTGTGAGGTGGTTTGATCGAGTAAGTAACGTAAGGGTAAGAGAGATGTGTGGAAATAAAAAGAGCGTGGTTGAGAGAGCAGAAGAGGGTGTTTTGAAATGGTTTGGGCACATGGAGAGAATGAGTGAGGAAAGATTGACCAAGAGGATATATGTGTCGGAGGTGAAGGGAACAAGGAGAAGAGGGAGACCAAATTGGAGGTGGAAAGATGGAGTGAAAAGGATTTTGTGTGATCGGGGCCTGAACATGCAGGAGGGTGAAAGGAGGGCAAGGAATAGAGTGAATTGGAGCGATGTGGTATACAGGGGTTGACGTGCTGTCAGTGGATTGAATCAGGGCATGTGGAGCGTCCGGGGTGGGCCGTGGAGGGCTGTGTGGGTATGTATATTTGCGTGTGTGGACGTGTGTATGTACATGTGTATGGGGGGGGTTGGGCCATTTCTTTCGTCTGTTTCCTTGCGCTACCTCGCAAACGCGGGAGACAGCGACAAAGTATAAAAAAAAAAAAAAAAAAAAAAAAAAATATATATATATATATATATATATATATATGTATATAGATAGATAGATAGATAGATAGATAGATAGATAGATAGATAGATAGATAGATATCGATAACGGGATGTCCTTGATTAGGGCTTCAATTGCCGTCTCAGGTAACAAAAAAGAAAAAAACTCTCATCCAGAAGTTATAACGGACCGGGGCCAGACATGCGTGGTGAGAGTGTATGTACGTACGTATGTATGTATGTATGTGGTCTTCAGGTTAGCCTCAGTACCTGAGGTGGTTACAGATTTTACAGTTGTCGGATGTAGGTTGACGGTAATGGCCTCAGTGACCCTGACTCTTGATATCCTAATGCCCAGCCAGCCTACCAACCAACAACCTACCAACCAACCAACCAACCGACCAACCAACCAACCAACCAACCAACCAACCAACCAACCGACCCACCAACCAATCCACCCACCCACCAACCAACCGACCAACCGACCAACCGACCAACCAACCAACCAACCAACCAACTAACCAAGCAACCTACCAACAAACCAAGCAACCTACCAACCAACCAACCAACCAACCAACCAACCAACCAACCAACCAACCTACCTACCTACCAGCCAACCAACCAAACCAACCAACCAAACCAACCAAGCAACCAACAACCAACCAATCAACCAGATATATCAAATGCTATGTTTACAGACCCACAGATAATTTACAGATCAAGAACTATCCTGGGGATCGCCTCTGTAGTACAGATCACCATAACCAAAGCTGTTTACCTCTTAGTTGCTCTGAAGGATATGATCGCCTTGTGCTATAAGACACTTACATGACATCTTTAATTCACAACTTCTTTTCCGTTTCCATCAGTCTCCGCTGCCCCTCCTGTATTTTCTAGTAGATAACATGTGTCGTACACTTGAGCCAGGGTGTAAAGAAACACACATCGAGTCTCTGTCATGAATTTCGTCTGTGTGGAAATAAAAGTTTCACCCGAGTGTTGCATCCTTGATGCTGTAGCTCTCAACACTGCCTGTCAGTAATACTACATCCTCCACACCCAGTCACCCGCCCAGCCGCACCCACTCACTCCCTCCTCCCTCACACCACACCCAGTCACCCGCCCAGCCGCACCCACCCACTCACTCCCTCCCTCACACCACACCCAGTCACCCGCCCAGCCGCACCCACCCACTCCCTCCCTCACACCACACCCGATCACCCTCACACTACACCCCAATCAGCCAGTCACACACGCTGCACTACCCAGGCTCCGACAGGAAGGGAGTGACAGATCCATCACCTGACTCGTGTTCAACAGATGACTTAAGTCACTGTTAATAGCTTCACTGGCCCTTATGCCCCCCCTCCCCCTCCTCTCTCTCTCTCTCTCTCTCTCTCTCTCTCTCTCTCTCTCTCTCTCTCTCTCTCTCTCTCTCTCTCTCTCTCTCTCTCTCTCCCGGGCGAGCCGTCTGACGTAACGAGATGAATTTAAGACAAAGGCGTCGCTCGGGTCGTTGATAATCATCTTAATGAAGTGAGGACCATTTTTCTTTATTCGTCCTGTCATATCACCGCTCCTCTCCTGAAGGAGGGGCTGCTGCAGCTGTTACTCTGCCTTTGGAACGGGCTTCCATTTTCCACTCTCTCTCTCTCTCTCTCTCTCTCTCTCTCTCTCTCTCTCTCTCTCTCTCTCTCTCTCTCTCTCTCTCTCTCTCTCTCTCTCGACCCGTCATTCAGTACTGGGGGTAAATGTGAGGAGGTTCATCTTCCTGGTATGGCGATCGACACAAGACCTATATATATATATATATATATATATATATATATATATATATATATATATATATATATATATATATATATTCCTCACCCTCGGTCAGTCTCCCCAGTGTCGAGATATCATAAAATGCCAAAACTATTTGGTACTCTACGTGCCAGAGTTCCCTCACCCCGGGTCCAAGGCAGAGTTTGAGGTAAGGAAGTGGATCGCACTGGAATATTGATTCGCCTACGTTCGTTTTGGTGTGATATATTTTCCTTTTTTTTCTCTCTCTCTCCAGTGGGCAGAGTTGACCTGATGTCAGATTAGATTCATACATCAGACTTGTAAAGTCACCCGAAATTGCACCGTCTTGTGTCTTGTAATGAAATTAGTGAGAAAATAGTGTAATGAAATTCAGTGTTTTATCTCGTCTTCCAGCTGCCAGAACCGTCTGTCAGGAAATCCTGAACACAAAACAGAGTAATTAAGTTTAACGAAACACCTCACACAACCTGTGTCTCTACAGATGTTCAACGAAACGCCTCACAAACCTGTGTCTCTACAGATGTTCAACGAAACGCCTTGCACAAACCTGTGTCTCTACAGATGTTCAACGAAACGCCTTGCACAAACCTGTGTCTCTACAGATGTTCAACGAAACGCCTTGCACAAACCTGTGTCTTTACGTAAGTTTAACGAAACACTTTATACACAACCTGTATCTTTATAGAAGCTTAACGAAACACCTTATACACAACCTGTGTCTCTACAAAAGATTAACGTAACACTTTACACAACCCGTGTCTCTACAGAATTTTAACGAAAGACTTTACACTACCTTTATCTCTACACAAGTTTAACGCAACACTTTACATAATCTGTGTTTTTACATGAGTTTAACACAACGCCTTCCACAATCCTTACCTCTCAATCAGTTTAACGAAACACCTTATACGCAACCTGTGTCTCTACAGCAGTTTAACGAAACAGTTTACACCATCTGCGTCTCTTCGTAAAGGGTAGACGTAAGGATCATTGCAGAGACCAAATGAAAAACGTTAATTCTTGTCGCATTTCCTGTGTAGGTAAATTTGCTGGACCTTTATGTGTCCTGCCTCTGCTGTACACACTATGAGCACGGCTATACGACCCTTAAGCTCGACTGTACGACCCTTGAGCACGACTGTACGACCCTTGAGCACTACTGTACGACCCTTGGTAATAACGGAGTGGGCTTTGAGCAGATCCATAAAGGTCGGGGAAAAAGGTCACGCCATCATACCCAAGAATTGCACTGTCGTGCTCAAGGGTCGTACCATTGTGTTCAAGGGTCGTACCATTGTGTTCAAGGGTCGTACCATTGTGTTCAAGGGTCGTACCATTGTGTTCAAGGGTCGTACCATTGTGTTCAAGGGTCGTACCATGGTGTTCAAGGGTCGTACCATTGTGTTCAAGGGTCGTACCATTGTGTTCAAGGGTCGCACTATTGTGTTCAAGGGTCGTACCATTGTGTTCAAGGGTCGTACCATTGTGTTCAAGGGTCGTACCATTGTGTTCAAGGGTCGTACCATTGTGTTCAAGGGTCGTACCATTGTGTTCAAGGGTCGTACCATTGTGTTCAAGGGTCGTACCATTGTGTTCAAGGGTCGTACCATTGTGTTCAAGGGTCGTACCATTGTGTTCAAGGGTCGTACCATCCTGCTCAAAGGCCGTACCATCGTGCTTAAGGGTCATACCATCCTGCTCAAGGGTCGTACCATTGTGTTCAAGAGTCGTACCTTTGTGTTCGAGAGGTCGTACAATTGTGTTCAAGGATCGCACACTCCTGCTCAAGGGTCGTACCCTCCTACTCAAGGGTCGTACCCTCCTACTCAAGGGTCGTACCCTCCTGCTCAAGGGTCGCACCCTCTGCTCAAGGTTTGTACCACTGTGCTCAAGGGTTGTACCATCCTGCTCAAGGGGTCGTACCATTGTGTTCAGGGGTCGCACCAATGTGTTCGAAGGTCGTACCATTCTGCTTGAGGGGGTCGTACCCTCGTGCTCAAGGGTCGTACCGCGGTGCTCATGGAGTATCGCTGAGGGAGTATACCCCGGCCTCTGTGTAGCTGTGATAGACGCACCCTCCCACACATGACCACTGGGGTCTGATCCATCATCAAATGAACCAGTTAATCAGTGATTCCTAATGATTGTCTGACTTCACGTAATTAAAAAAAAGATTCACACGTTAGAAAAAAACGAAAACAAAAAAAGTCCATTGGTATTATTCGGGGACACTAGACTTAATTATGATTTTTTTGGAGAGCTGTGTGTGTGTGTGTGTGTGTGTGTGTGTGTGTGTGTGTGTGTGAGGAGGTAAGATAAGAGGGTTTCTCTGTGCATTCATTTGCCTTGTTTTAAACTTCTGAAACAAGGTAATTGTACATCCTAGTGTATGTTTATGGGTGAAAATATACTTTAACATCAAACTGACTCACATTATTATGCAACGTGTGGACATTTGTTCAGTAACATAATGATTAGTCTTCGAAATTATTTGGTTGTTACACCCATACACATCATATATCTCATAACTATTGGATACATATCACTTAGTGTTATTTAAAGCACTGAGATGATATGCTTGATTAATTGATTGATTAATCAGTTAATTAAGTCACGCCATCACCATCATTGATATTACAACAGGTCTAGGGTTATGATATCCAAACATCCTCGTATTGATAAACATCAGTCACCAGTATTGATAAACATCAGTCACCAGTATTGATAAACATCAGTCACCAGTATTGATAAACATCAGTCACCAGTATTGATAAACATCAGTCACAACTACATGGATGTCAGAGAGCCACACACACACACACACACACACTGGTCATGTAGTACGACTCAGGCCAGCAGTTAGCATGACTGTGAACTATAGCATCACCTCTGGTCAGTATCGTTCCTGGTCGTCGTCAACAACAACGGGGCAGGTGTTCAGGTGGAGTGTCGTTTTCATCTTCCTCTCCCCAAGTCGCGTGCTTTGAAGGTTGCTCATCATCCATATGTGTGTGTTTGAGAGTCCGTACACAACGCAGTGGCATGCAGGCAGATGGGATACCCCGGGACGTTTGCTTGACATTAATTCAAGAACAGCATCTGGAGCTGCTGCTCCTCTCAGCTACTCAGAGATAGGTTGTCTATCCTCATCCAGTTCCCAGCCACAGTCCTCAGGTCTGGGTGATGACCGGGTATTGCGCCAGACGTCGAAATCCACGAGAGATGATCGATCATTTGCTCTCGAGACGTGTAAGCGGAGACGGTCTTGGCGAGGTGAGGGAGGCGGTCCTGGCTCCGTGTCACCCCACTTGGCACGGGAAGAGTTGGTACGGCGTCTCGCTCACATCGGCGACGTGGCAGCGTACTGAAGGAGGACGAGCTCCCCCGGTATGTGGAGAAGACTTGCTGGTAACATCCACTGGTGTTCGGGGATCTTGACTCCACTGCGACATGCGTATTTTCATTACGCACAGTTTCCCGTCTCTCTCTCTCTCTCTCTCTCTCTCTCTCTCTCTCTCTCTCTCTCTCTCTCTCTCTCTCTCTCTCTCTCTCTCTCTCTCTCTCTCTCTCTCTCTCTCTCTCTCTCTCTCTCCACACACACACACACACACACACACACACACACACACACACACACTCAGGTACTCACCTCGAGTCGTGGTCAGTGAGGGTATGTGACCCCAACGCACCGGCACATAACCTCCTGACCCAGGCGCGTGGCTCATTTCCTCACATGATCGTATCTGAGTCGGTTCTTTGTGACTCACTGTGTTAAGAAACTTTCCTCCTGTTCTTCTGCCCAGTGCCAGACTTAAGATCAGGACAAGTGTGTCAGTCTGACATGATTACCCGCTGATTTTCCTGCAGTCTGGTCTGCATGGAGATGCCTCTTGCGTGTAATGATCTCTCCTTGTGACGTTTTTATAGTCATCTTCTTCATGGGTGACCTCCATGATAGACCTTGAGCATTGATCATCCCACGTAACATTCAGATCTCTTTATGTGCGAGCACTTCAAATGAATATGGGATCATGATGTGTCCACCCGTTCGAAAGAGACTTCATAATTACCATGCTTGTAGGCAGAGCAAGGTCACCATGCGCCTCCAGTGGTGGTGGCCTGTGTTGGAATATTAGTAAATATAGCGCCTCCAGTATTTGGACCTCTTCTCCCGCTCTCAATATTTTTTGATTGACGTGTCCGTATATCCGTCAGTCACCACATCCATACACGTACCTCCTGCTCCGGCCAGGAGACCCGACCTCGTTAATCAACATGATGTAGTCCAGCGTCAACAACAGAAGCAGCTGGGAAGTCAAGCCAGTTTGTTGCCATTAATGCATTCTCACCCCCTGGTTCATGGATTTTATACCAGGTTGATGGGAAATATAAATATGATATATGATATTCATATATCCCTAAAATGAATCCATAAAGGTAATTAATTTCCAGCGCTTGAACATTTGCCTTAAAAAAAAAAAATAGAATCATTTTGGTTGTCAGAATTTTGGCATTGTGTTACCTGGTGTCCATGTAGTCGTTCGTGCCACATTTCGTTCTGACACGGTACGTCTGGGTCGACTACTTCTACCAGAGGCCTTTTGTTTTGGACTCCTGTGGTGTAACGGTTAGCGTTCCTGAATAAGATGCTTTCACGAGCCGCCCAGGGTCGAGCGCATAGGCTCGAATCCGGGTTGCGGCAGTCGGTCAACAGTCAGCACAGCTGTTCATCCTTTTCCTAGGGGTAGGTCGATAAAATGAGTAACTTGCTCATATATATATATATATATATATATATATATATATATATATATATATATATATATTGGAAAGGATCACAATTTTGCGCGTGATCAAGATATTCCTATGAGTCCACGGGGAAAATGAAACACGATAAGTTCCCAAGTGCACTTCGTGTAATGATCACATCATCAGGGAAGATACAAGAGAGAAATATAACAGTCAGTTGATATACATCGAAGAGACGAAGCTGGGACGCCATTTGGTAAACATGCATGTTTACCAAATGGCGTCTGAGCACACACACACACACACACACACACACACACACACACACACACACACACACACACACACACACACACACACATATATATATATATATATATATATATATATATATATATATATATATGTTTGTGTGTATGTGTGTGTGTGTGTGTGTGTGTGTGTCAACTTCACCAATGAAACATATTACTTCTTATGCATCACCATCTTTCATTCATTAAGAAAGCCGTGTAGAAATTTGCTGTATAATTCTCAATATAAATACGTCCCGGAATGCTCAGCCTGAGTTTCAGGAAGCGATCAGTGTCATGCAGAACGTAGCATCGCACGAACTTAGCGAGGGAGAACTGAATCCCATTAGCATGAGCATTAGACTCTCTCTCTTTTTATCCAATCTCGTTCACGGGACAGTGTCATCAACTGCTCCTGAAACTGTATTTTTTTGGTCGTAAATCCCAGATTAAGGCTGAATGAGCTTGCCCATCCTCGCCTAATGAACATATTCATGAAGGAGGTTGGTATGGGGGTTGGGAGGGGTGGGGGTGGTGGGTGGGGAAGGGGAGAGGAGGAACGCTCCCTTTACTGTCATCTCCCACGATACAGACACGATAAGTATGTGTCGCGCTAATGGATCTCGGCTCAACATACTGACATCATTGGACGACTGATGGTGCTAATGTCCCGCCCACCCATCTCTCTCTCTCTCTCTCTCTCTCTCTCTCTCTCTCTCTCTCTCTCTCTCTCTCTCTCTCTCTCTCTCTCTCTCTCTCTCCCTCTCTGATTCACGTCACAGTGTGAGGTAACGCCAGGATGGGATGGTGACTGGTAATGACGTAGGTGTGATGGAAGGAGGTCAGAGGATGTTGTGGCCAAGCTTTGTGTCATAATGCCCTGCAGACGCACCGGTGCTCCCCCGCGCACGAGTGTTCTCCAGTCCTCCCACCCACCCGGCACATGCGACACTCAGGTAACACAAGATCTGGTGCTGTACGACGAGGTTATCTGCTGGAGTACAATGCAGGGGAAGAACAGGCAACAGAACACCTGACCTGACTGGTTATGACGAGGTCATCTGCTGGTGTACTGTAGTACAGGGGAAGAACAGACAACACAAGACCTGACCTGATGGGGTTTGATACGAGGTCATCTGTTTGAGGATAGTGCATACGAGACGTGGTTCTCTGCCACAGGATAGAATTGAGGAAAGCCACATAACAGAAGACGTGATGGTCTACGATAAGGTTGTCTGCTGGACGACAGTAATAGCATTCCGTATTCCTGATCTACATAGATGGTGAGAAGATAGTAAGGCAGGAGGCTCCTCCCCACCCATTACTCCCTTTGCCATATCAACCGGCAGGAAAATACCAGGTACTATAGAAAGTATATCCATAACAGTCTTATAGGAGAGAATAATCATATATATATATATATATATATATATATATATATATATATATATATATATATATATATATATACACGAATAAAGTGCATATGAACGCGCACCTTCATAGAACATACAAACCTCCAACAGCCAGGATCGAACCCGGGACCTCTGTTAGCCTAGCGGTTAGCATTTCCGCCTCTTGCATAGAGGTCCCGGGTTCGATCCTGGCTGTTGGAGGTTTGTATGTTATATATATATATATATATATATATATATATATGCGCATATATATTACGTTGTCTTTTTGAAACAGGCTAACTCACTCTTACGTTACATCACAACCATAATATCTGCCTCGACTTGTGGTAAATGTGCTGACAATCTTCTCTGAGACGACCTCTGGTGGTGGTGTAGTCGTGTTCCAAAACCTCTGACAGACATTTGGCCCCAAGCTTCTCATGGATCTCCTCTGATTTTGCACTTTTTTTCAGAAAGAGAATTTAATCTAAAAATTCTGAGTCTTACTTGAATAGGTTTAGTGAGAATGGTGGAATTAGTTTTCTTTGTATTCTTTGTTTTCATTCTAATTTTTCTTTTTCTTAGGGTAAGTGAGACTCATGTTGTTCCTGTGGTCTGACCAGGCAGGGCGTTAAGGGTGAGTATTGCTTCCTTCGTTATACAGTTTATAGTTCTACCTATGACACCTGACATTGTGTTTGTCTCATAATGATCATGTCCCTGGCCATGGCTTTGTGCATGTTAGGCCATGACTGATGAGCACTCCGAGCTGTTTTTCTGCATTTACGTTTAGCGGTGGCTTGCCCAACATACTGTAATGTATAATGTACGAATTTTGTTAACAGTGGAGCTCCATTTGCCTTGCCCCTGACCGCTCCATCAATCTGTCTAAATCTCTTCATCATTAAACAGTTTATTTTTTTTTTTCTTTCTTGGGGGAGAGGGGTGTGTGTGTGTGTTCCTGATTTCGAATCGTTGCGAAATTTTGAGAGTTTGAAAGAGAGTCCCGCCTGTTGATCACTGATACAGATGAGGAAGAATTAAAGAAACGAAATAGGTCTAGAATTAAACCTTGTGGTACCCCACTCGTCACGCTGAACCGATGAGGTGCTTCCGCCTCTTATTAATAATACCATTCGCTGTTTCTCGTCCATACGCCAGGGTGTCTGCCACACTCATACTCGATATCGTGTGTCTTTGTGATTCCATTCTACTTAACAGTCTTGTTTTTTCTTGTTTTTTTTTTAAACCTTTATGGAAAGTATGTAATGTCTGAAGGGGTATTTTGAATCTCAGGTATTGCATATGTGCCGAAAGAATTGTGCGTTAAACTCGTTCAGTATATTTGACTTTAACACATGTGTTGGTTTCAGCATATTTATCTCCACAAATATTATAGAAATTCTTCCTAACACTTTACCTTAATCTCAGAGTGAGACTTGTCGATCAATAATGTTTTGAGGGGCATTTTCTATCTCCTGTTTTGTCGATTGGTGTTTCAGTCGCGAGATTACAGTCGTTGGTCGGGTTTCCCGCTGGTGTTGATCCTCCACATATTCTGGTGGACGTAAATATCATTTTGTCGAAGAACTTCTTTCAGTCATGCGATTTTTGTTTGTGTGTCAGTCTTCAAACGCATAGTCTGTCCTCAATAAAGGGATCGTGTGCCATATATATATATATATATATATATTTTTTTTTTTTTTTTTTTTTTTTTTTTTTATACTTTGTCGCTGTCTCCCGCGTTTGCGAGGTAGCGCAAGGAAACAGACGAAAGAAATGGCCCAACCCCCCCCATACACATGTACATACACATGTCCACACACACAAATATACATACCTACACAGCTTTCCATGGTTTACCCCGGACGCTTCACATGCCTTGATTCAATCCACTGACAGCACGTCAACCCCTGTATACCACATCGCTCCAATTCACTCTATTCCTTGCCCTCCTTTCACCCTCCTGCATGTTCAGGCCCCGATCACACAAATATATATATATATATATATATATATATATATATATATATATATATATATATATATATATATATATATATGTACATATATATATATATATATATATATATATATATATATATATATATATATATATATATATATATATATATATATATATGTGTGTGTCTGTGTGTGTGTGTGTGTGTGTGTGTGTGCTTGTGTACTTATAGTTTGATGGAGTCTTGAGTTATCGTAATATAAGCAGGACGTCCCTGTGTACATGGCCTGGGACATCTGTGTGTGAGAGAGCGTGTGTTCCTGTGAAGACTTTGTGAGGAAATACGTTTCTGATACTGTGAGGAATTTTGAGTCTGCTGCGACTCCCTGATGACATCCACAGACTCCATACTGATTCATAGACTTCAGAAAGGAAGGCTTGAGATGAAAGACTGAGCGAGGGAAGGCCAGCTGGTGGAGAGAAAAGATTAGTCCATTCCAGAGTTTCGCTGTTTCGACGTCGGGTCCAGTTGGTTGGTTGCTGGAGCTTACTAAAGACGTGGCAACACAGCTTAGACGTGGCAACGCAGTCTTAGACGTGGCACCCAGTCTTAGACGTGGCAACCCAGTCTTAGACGTGGCAACCCAGTCTGGGTGAGGTATGGCGGCAGTCTAGCACTGAATTGCTTACCTAGCGTAGACGCTGTAACCCAGCTTGGACGTTAGGCCAGCTTAGGCGCACTAGCCCAGCTTAGATGAAAGGCTTAGGGCATCTTAGTCGCGGTGACTCAGCTTAGATGAGACGTTAGAACAGTTCGGATGTGGTAATGAAGCTGAGATTAGACATTAAGACTGCTTAGACATAGTATCCCAGCTTAGATTAGACTTTAGGGCAGCTTAGACGTGATAACGCAGCTTAGATTAGACCTTATAATCCAGCTTAATCTCTATGGCTGCTGGGATCTCTTTTTTCACGCTGGTGACATTCACATTCATGGTAGACACACATACACACACACACACACACACACACACACACACACCCAGCTTATCTTTGTAAAGCTTAACGAAGACCTCTGACATCTGGCAGGAAGTTGGTGGTGAGGTAAACAGCTCCAGCTGGTGGGCACCGAGTGCAGTGCCTCTGTCATGAACTCAGTCAAGAAGTAAATAGAAATTTGAGTCTCAATCGATGGTAGATGAATATAATCCCACTCCATTATTGTGAATATAATCCCACTCCATTATTGTAACTAGTATCCCACTCCATTATTGTAACTATAATCCCACTCCATTATTGTGAATATAATCCCACTCCATTATTGTAAATATAATCCCACTCCATTATTGTGAATATAATCCCACTCCATTATTGTAAATATAATCCCACTCCATTATTGTAAATATAATCCCACTCCATTATTGTAAATATAATCCCACTCCATTATTGTAAATATAAACCCACTCCATTATTGTAAATATAAACCCACTCCATTATTGTAAATATAATCCCACTCCATTATTGTAAATATAATCCCACTCCATTATTGTAACTATAATCCCACTCCATTATTGTAACTATAATCCCACTCCATTATTGTGAATATAATCCCACTCCATTATTGTAAATATAATCCCACTCCATTATTGTAAATATAATCCCACTCCATTATTGTAACTATAATCCCACTCCATTATTGTAACTATAATCCCACTCCATTATTGTAACTATAATCCCACTCCATTATTGTAACTATAATCCCACTCCATTATTGTAACTATAATCCCACTCCATTATTGTAACTATAATCCCACTCCATTATTGTAACTATAATCCCACTCCATTATTGTAACTATAATCCCACTCCATTATTGTGACTATAATCCCACTCCATTATTGTGAATATAATCCCACTCCATTATTGTAAATATAATCCCACTCCATTATTGTAAATATAAACCCACTCCATTATTGTAAATATAATTCCACACCATTATTGTAAATATAATCCCACTCCATTATTGTGAATGTGCAGTCTATGCAAAATGCCACGGTGAAATTACTAGCTACGGATATTTTGCCGACACAGACGATGAGAAAGAGCGTTATTTGGCCGTGAAACGCTTTGATGGTTTAAGGTCGTTATACGAAGACGCGGAGTCGATCCCCGTGATATTGTAGTATGACGTCACCGGCGTGTAGAGGCCTGATTGGATGATTGTGTGACGTCACTGGCGTGCAGCAGCGATTTTATTGGTTGATTGTATGACGTCACTAGCGTGCAGTAGTCTGGTTGGTCTTTCTCTGTGACGATGCATCATGGCGCCCGCTGAGGAAAACTCCGCCCGGCCTTTGATCTGGCAGTTAATAACTCTCCGTTTACCCCGTAGGTTCGTAGCGCCATTCCACGACCCCTGTCTGTCAACCCTTGGTAAATTTCCTTTGGCTGGTCTCCTCTCAAGGGTCGTGCCGTCGTGCTCAAGGGTCGTATGTCGTACTCAAGGAGTTAGCGTAGGGTCGAGAGGTCTTCCATTCACGTATCCAGTCCACAGTGCATACCCTAAGATGTCACGTCATCGTGACGTCATGAACGATCGTCCAATCAGGCTGTTTCTGTGAAGTGGAAAATAACGGATGGATATTCATCGGAATATTCGCAAACTCATTTTCAGCTATTGAAGGGGAAAAAATTAAATCTATTCGAAGAATGTTAAGGAAAGAAAAGAAATAGAGGATGAAGCAGGAGAACATAAAGAGTAATAATGTCAGCAGACGGGTATAATCTGCTTATCTTCTCGACTGAACCAAAAGTTTAATTCTGCCATTTTACTTATGTTACGAGTTGACTGTTTTCTTGTATGTGTGTGTGTGTGTGTGTGTACGTTTGTATATATATGTGTGGACGTGTATGTATATACATTGTGTATGGGGGTGGGTTGGGCCATTTCTTTCGTCTGTTTCCTTGCGCTACCTCGCAAACGCGGGAGACAGCGACAAAGCAAAATGAATAAATAAATATAAATATAAATATAAATAAATAAATATATATATATATATATATATATATATATATATATATATATATATATATATATATATATATATATAGGGGAGAAGTAATACTTCCCACGTATTCCCTGCGTGTCGTAGAAGGCGACTGAAAGGGGAGGGAGCGGGGGACTGGAAATCCTCCCCTCCAGTTTTTACTTTTCCAAAAGAAGGAACAGGGAAGGGGGCCAAGTGAGGATTTCCCTTTAAGGCTCAGTCCTCTGTTCTTAACGCTTTATGTACGAAGTCACACATTAACGCAGTCAGCACCTTACATACCGAGGGGGGGGGGGGGGGCTTCCGCATGACGTTAACCAGCAACGAATGTGAGGTTCAGCTGGTTGTGTATGACGTGAGTTAGACACGGGTAATGAAGCACCATGGAGACGGTCACATCCTCCTGTCATGAGTACATTATATTCTCATTCACAACACGTCGCTCTGAAGCTGCGGGATCCCACTGCCTTTGTCACCGGGACTCGGCCATTACCCTCGTGGAGGTGAACGGTAATTCTTCACTATCGAGGAATTGAATTTCTAAAGCTTTCTCGTTCCTCGTGCTGAAAACTGGAGAAAAACTGGAGGAAGTGAAGTGTTTTAGATATCTGGGAGTGGATCTGGCAGCGGATGGAAACATGGAAGCGGAAGTGGATCATAGGGTGGGGGAGGGGGCGAAAATTCTGGGAGCCTTGAAGAATGTGTGGAAGTCGAGAACATTATCTCGGAAAGCAAAAATGGGTATGTTTGAAGGAATAGTGGTTCCAACAATGTTGTATGGTTGCGAGGCGTGGACTATGGATAGAGTTGTGCGCAGGAGGATGGATGTGCTGGAAATGAGATGTTTGAGGACAATGTGTGGTGTGAGGTGGTTTGATCGAGTAAGTAACGTAAGGGTAAGAGAGATGTGTGGAAATAAAAAGAGCGTGATTGAGAGAGCAGAAGAGGGTGTTTTGAAATGGTTTGGTCACATGGAGAGAATGAGTGAGGAAAGATTGACCAAGAGGATATATGTGTCGGAGGTGGAGGGAACGAGGAGAAGAGGGAGACCAAATTGGAGGTGGAAAGATGGAGTGAAAAAGATTTTGTGTGATCGGGGCCTGAACATGCAGGAGGGTGAAAGGAGGGCAAGGAATAGAGTGAATTGGAGCGATGTGGTATACCGGGGTTGACGTGCTGTCAGTGGATTGAATCAAGGCATGTGAAGCGTCTGGGGTAAACCATGGAAAGCTGTGTAGGTATGTATATTTGCGTGTGTGGACGTATGTATATACATGTGTATGGGGGGAGGGGTTGGGCCATTTCTTTCGTCTGTTTCCTTGCGCTACCTCGCAAACGCGGGAGACAGCGACAAAGCAAAAAAAAAAAAAAAAAAATATATATATATATATATATATATACACACACACATATTCCTAAGAGTTCACGGCTAAAATGAGACACGATAAGTTCCCAAGTGCACTTTCGTGTAATAATCACATCATCAGGGGAGACACAAGAGAGAAATATAGCAGTCAGTTGATATATATATATATATATATATATATATATATATATATATATATATATATATATATATATATATATCAAAGGTGGATCATGAATTACAGATCTAGATTTCTTCTCTTTCTGGTGTGTGTAAGGATGTCGGGACCTCCTTCTGATCCTTCTGTTCGTCGAGTGATCTAGATAGTCTCTCCGGTGGAACCTCTCCCAGCATGCTGGCGGAGGCCGACTCCATCTCCTCGATGTCCTTTCATCCCTCTCTTTTAATTTGCATCACATCAGTCGGTGCGCGCCCTCAGCCTTCCTCGCTGGCTTCACCGGGACGATGCCAAGGATCCCTCTGTGCATGTCATCTCATCACGGGAGCGACGGCCGTCAACAATGCACCACTCCACTCTAGGACCCGATATGACCTCCTCCTCCTCCTCCTCCTCCTCCTCCTCCTCAGCTCCTCTAAGGTGTTGATGACTCCTGCTATACCGAGGACCCGGCGACATCCTTCATGGCTCTTCTGAGATGCTGCTTGCTGCACTTTAAGTCCCGGTGAGACGCCTTCTTGGTCGTTCTAAGACGATGCAAGGATTTCGTGGCGACCGGCACGCTGCTCCTCGACCTCCTCAAGGACCAAGTTTGCTGCCCTTCTTCACTGAGCTCCTGCTTGGTTCCCTCGCCGGGTGGTGTCATAGGTGTAAGGTGTCTGGGTGAGCTGTCTGGAGGTCTGTATGTCCGGAAGGGAGATGTTGGAGATGCGGGCGATGTGTGTGTGGGAGAGAAGTGATAGGAATGCGGGGGTATGAGAGGGAGACGTGCTTTGGGGAGGGTGACTGCAGGAGGAGAGAGTAGTGTTTTGCAGGGGGAGGAAAGGAGTGGGAGAGGGAAAAATGTTGGAGACGCGGTATGTGTCGCAGAGAGTGTTGGAGATGCTAGGGCCACGGGTGGGTGGACGGTTCTTCTTCGACCTTGGACCTAACTGGCCACGGCTGCCTCACTCCTGCGTTGTCACATCTCTGACTATTCTAAAGGTTTGGGTATCACAGTGGCACAAAGACACCTATGGCCCGCCTTGTTATTGATTCTCACGACCCTGAAGCAGCGTGGCTCAAAATTTCCTGACTCTCTGTATCTTTGCCTTTATGTTTCGTGCATTTTCTTTAAACTTTTTTTTTCACAGCCATAAGCTGAAATCTCATATGCAAATTTTTGACGTGTCCAATATAAAGGTTGAGTCAGCTGTGTTCAGGATGATCCTGGTGGAGTCAAGGTCTGGGATGATAGTGAAACATCCACCACTCGTTCATGATTGTCATCATCACTCCTGCAACACAAATGTACCTCATTTTTACCTTTTAAACTTTCCTTCTTTATAGAAACCTTTTCTATGCCTCTTTAACATCTTCAAACCAGTGTATTATCTCTGTTACTTCCACCCAAGCCAGTCCACCCATAGTTTCCCTCTCGAATCACCAACATTGGCAGTTTGGGAAGTGCTCACTTATCTTCCTTGCGCTGCTGGTATCTTTATACTAACTTTCCTTGGGATCAGTACTGCCTCACTGGCCGGGATACCTGCAGGTGTGCTGACCACATAGCGGAAGCTATATTGGCTGGAAAGGAGACCTACGTCTGTCATAAATCCCTATTCTCACAGTCATAATGTTATTGTTCTTATTCTGAAGTTTATCTCATTAGGGACAGAGTGTAGCAAGTCATGGAACTCTTCCATTTTCCGGAAACTCTTCACCTTTCCAGAAGTTTGCTCTTTCTTCCTTCCCTTATTTTTTTTTTTTTATTCTTGCATCTTGAACAATCTAATACACCTAACTCTCTTATAGAAGTCCTTTTTTTCAGCACCTTCTGATCTTTCAATTCTGCTTTAGTTAGTTCCACATCCAGCTCTCCTCCTCCTCCTCCTGCCCTTCCCACTGATCCTGTCTTCTCCTAGATTCTCCATCGTGCACGGTCTCCCGAGCGCCCTCCTAGCTGTAGGTGGGTAAGGCATATGGTCGGGGATGGCTTACTTCCTCGTGTCTTCAAGGATTGTGCCTCTGAGGTATGTACTTCTGAACCTTACTCAACTATTTCGTCTTCTCCGAGAACCCAAACTTCTCCATCTTGGAGACGTGGCTTGGTTCATCCCATACTTAAACCAAGAGAAACAAAACCTAACCTAACACCATCCAACTATCGCCGTATCGTTCTCACTCCTGCTGTCTCCGAAATCTTAGAATTTCATCCCTTTCCTACGACCAACACGCCTTTTGTGATGCGAAGTCAAACTGGTGACCTTCCCCACCTGCGTGACCCACCCTGTGTCCTCCTGAAGTAGGAATTTTGGTCAAACTCTTCTCGTGGTGGTCGAGACCTCTAAAGTATACCACAGTGTGTAGCATGAGTCTCTGCTTTCTAAACTTCCTCCGTTTGGCTCCTCGTTCGTGTCTGTTTTCTGATGCAAACTCTCCCCTCAAGTCGTTCCCTCACAAATTGTCGTTAATGTGGAACATCTCCTCCCTCATGAACCTGTCAACAGTCGTGTTCCTCAGGGTTTCTGGTCCGTTGTCTACCTTCTTTCTTCTCCTCGTAAAATGATCTTTATTATTTCTTCACCTTCCAACCCCGTTCAGCCTTACGTCGATGATTCCACTCTGATTACTTCAACTCTCTCTCTCTCTCTCTCTCTCTCTCTCTCTCTCTCTCTCTCTCTCTCTCTCTCTCTCTCTCTCTCTCTCTCTCTCTCTCTCTCTCTCAACACACCGTATGAAGTACTGCCAGCCTATCTTGGATGGTCCTCTGCCTTGTTATCACCGCGCTACAACCATCCCTTTTCGCTCCTTGTTGTGACTGACCTCACTTTGTTCTGTGGGTTTTATTTCAGCTAAAGCTATTGTGAGTTGTTTGCATGTTTCTCAGCCACTGAGACGGCGGCATGTGGCTGACTGCTGCTTCCCATAGTTTCTGTGTGGAGGCCAAGCATGCGAGGATTGACCCTCATGATGCCTCCTTCTTTCCTCGAACTTCTAAAGTGTGGAATTCTCCTCCGTCTTCCGTTCTTCCCTGTTCATATATTCTTTTCACTTTTAAGGAGCAGTTCTCCAGATATCTTAGGATACTCAATTAATCTCGTTTTTTTCCTTTCATAATGTTTTATTCTCCTTTTATCCGACATGGCCAGGTTTAGGATATATTTTGGCCGTGCCATGTACGGTTATAGGAAAGAGAAATGTGTTGTCCGAGATGTGTAGTAGGAGTGCACTACTGAAGATGCAGGAGGCATATTAAGGGGAACGGTGTTGGAAATGTATGGGAGGACAGTGTTGGAGATGTGATGGGGATGTATAGGAGGACAGTGTTGGAGATGTGATGGGGATGTATAGGAGGACGGTGTTGGAGATGTGATGGGGATATATAGGACAGTGTTGATGTTTTGGGGATGTATAGGAAGACGGTGTTGGAGATGTGATGGGGATATATAGGACAGTGTTGATGTGGTGGGGATGTATAGGAGGACGGTGTTGGAGGTGTGGTGGGGATGTATAGGCCAGTGTTGATGTGGTGGGGATGTATAGGAGGACATTGTTGGAGGTGTCGTGGGGATGTATAGGAGGACGGTGTTGGAGATGCAGGTCAATATTATAGGCGGGCGGTGTTGGAGATATGGCAGATATTTATTTTTTTTCCAGAATGACCCCCACCTGTCACGGGTAAACACGCACCAGTCCGAGCTCATCTCGTGTGAAAGAAATGAATTGACAGAAAAAAAGTAGAAATGAATCAGAGTTCCGCAGGTGTTGAGAGATCGAGTGTTAAAGGCAGAACAGTTATACGAAGAAGGAAACACAAGACGAGGAAGAGAAGGTGTCATAACGGTCAGGTCCCGAGTGACGGATCACCACACACAAACTGTGGGGAAGCAGCAGCCAGATGGTCGCCTCGCCTCCAAGCCATGGATGTAGGGAACTCATAAACATAGCGCACTGACACAGTGGCCAGTATGATACCTGCAGAAGAGAGAGAGAGAGAGAGAGAGAGAGAGAGAGAGAGAGAGAGAGAGAGAGAGAGAGAGAGAGAGAGAGAGAGCAGTAACACGGCGGCGTACGGGAAGGGATGAGTTGAGGAGGTGATGCCACGAGAATTAAAGAGACGGGAGACTTTTCACTCCACTCTAGTTAATAAAGCGGCGGAGGAGGAGCCACCCATCCACCCCGCACATGTGGGAGCGGTGCTCCACACTCTAGGGTGGTGGAGGAGGACCCACCCACCCACCACGTACATGTGGGATCGGTTCTCCACACTAGGGTGGAGGAGGAGGAGCCACCCACCCCGTACATGTGGGATCGGTGCTCCTTGCTAGCGTGGAGGAGGAGCCACACACCCACCCCGTAGAGTGGGAGCGGTGCTCCTTTCGTACATACTGGGAGAAATAGCCACGACTCCTCCTCCTCCCACATGAAGGTTTCGGGAGAGGCATAGCCCTTGTGAGGCTGATCACGCGAGTCTTCCTGGACATATCAGAGGCTGTTATCTGAGATATGATCTGAGATACGAGGGAGAATATTGAGACATGGCGAGGGGTCGGTTGTGGGCCGTCTGTCCCCCCTGCTTCCCTTCCTCCGCTGGATGCGTGACCCTCCCAGCGCCGGCAGAAGCCCTCCAGGACCCCGGGCTCTCGTACGGTTAATAAGAAGGTATTCCAGGAAACGCTGCGTCACGCACAAAGAGAAGATACGGAAAAAAAAAGAATGGTCCCCTCATGTGTCATTATCCACTTGCACAGTTCGTGTGTGTGTGTGTGTGTGTATGTGTGTGTGTGTGTGTGTGTGTGTGTATGTTTTGCCACATATAGTTCCTAAGCAATAAAGCTATCGAGACAAAAACAGATTATGTATGAGTGAATTTATATATATGCTAAGGTATGTCTTGCTTATGGACAACCCCAGTTCACCATCACATCATCCCTTGGTCCATTCAAGCTGCCTTATGTTACGAGTGTTACTCTCGTAACGCTTCCTTGTGAGAGGTCGGTCACGTGTGCAGGACAAGGTTCATGTCACGTTCTACCTTCCTGTTCATTTGTTCACGATTGCAACTTCTCATTTCGTGATGATTCTTATCTTGACACACGTCGTCCTCGTCGTCTGCCGGGGGGTCGTGAGGACGTGGTCGTCCTCCTCCGTCGTAGGGTCGTGGCGGGCGACGCACGTCAGGTGAGGCAGGTGTGGCTGCTGCCACCGCTGCGTCAGGACCTCCGTCGGGAACACCTGAGTTAATGACGTTGTTCGTACCGGTTGCGTCAGCAGGGGCGCCGACGTGAAGTTCAGAGGCGGGAGGGCTGGGCAGCTCTCGAGGGTAAGAGCGAGACGACCTCCAAAGTGTGTGGAGGGTCAGCTCAACAGAGAGACAGACAGACGAGACAAGACAGACAGACAGTTTGGAGATCTGAGGCGCATCATAAGCACGGGAGAACAGTTCACCGTCTGCAGACAGAGAGACAGACAGACAGAGAGTGGGGCAACGTAGAAGCAGAAGAGAGATTATCTCAGGGTATATTTACACAAGTTGCAAAGAGAGACAGAGAGAGAGAGAAATAACTTACAGCCAGGGAGGTATCGTACAGAGGAGGTAATGCACTGACGAAGCGGTGATTTTCGGAGAGAGAGAGAGAGAGAGAGAGAGAGAGAGAGAGAGAGAGAGAGAGAGAGAGAGAGAGAGAGAGAGAGAGAGAGAGAGAGAGAGGTAACATAGTGAGGTTACTTACAGACAGAGAGGTATTTTAAAGACAAGAGTTAACTGACAGCCATAAAGATAACTTGAAAACTGGACTGGCTTACAGACTGAGTGATTTAAACACAAACGTTGTTTACAGACGAACGCATTTTACAGAGATAAGTAACTCACAAACACAGGTGCCTTGCTAGGGTAACTCACAGACCTCACAGACATAGAGGTAATTCACAGACTCAGGAGAAGGCATCCGAAATAGCTGTCACTTACCGTACAGACAGAAGGCAACGATTACATATAGGCAGGGAGAGGTAGTTGATGGACAGGGAGAGACAGCTCACAGGAAGGTGGAGGCTGTCCACAGACAGAAGGAAACAAATCAAAGAAAGACAGAAACGAACCAGATTCGTGCAGTCCCTCGTACGCTGTGGCTTACGACCATTTGGCGACTCTCTGACATACTGTAATGTTTATGACCAAAAGCTATAAACATTTGACGCCGCCTGTGTGCCTGCTATACTTAATAAAAAGATATCTAAATCTAAAATAGAATGTAATGGATTGTCATTGAGAACTGACGAAGAATGATTGACTTAAGGGGAAAAATATACCTGGAATGATATTTTACACCAAGTTTTACTTGGATTTAATAAACCAGTTTTTCTCTAAAACCAAACGCCTGATGATGTTTTACGTGGATTTGATAAACCAGTTTTTCTCTCTAAAACCAAACGCCTGATGATGTTTTACGTGGATTTGATAAACCAGTTTTTCTCTCTAAAACCAAACACATGATGTTTTACGTGGATTCAATAAACCAGTTTTTCTCTCTAAAACCAAACGCCTGATGATGTTTTACGTGGATTTAATAAACCAGATTTTCTCTCTAAAAAACAAACGCCTGATGATGTTTTACGTGGATTAGATAAACCAGTTTTTCTCTCTAAAACCAAACGCCTGTTGATGTCATCACCCGACATCACATACGTCATCACCCTGTTGCTGGGGGGTGACCCCCCCTCCCCTCCCTTCCCCTTCCCTCCCTCCCTGCATCCCTCCCTTCCTCCCTGCCTCCCTCCCTGCCTCCCTGCCTCCCTGATACCGTCTCCTGGTTGTCCGTGCCAGACGTGAGGCTTCCCTCGCCTTGATGGCACTTCCAGGCTCCGTCGTTTGATGGTAGTTCACTGGCTTCCTGATCCTCTCTCTCTCTCTCTCTCTCTCTCTCTCTCTCTCTCTCTCTCTCTCTCTCTCTCTCTCTCTCTCTCTCTCTCTCACACACACACACACACACACACACACACACCGTGAGTGTGTACATGCGTGTTCGTGTACACACACGTAAGCCCTCATTGTACATAACGTTATCTACTTGGAGAACCCCAGACATCACCCCAGTACCGACACTTACAACCCCCAGACATCACCCCAGTACCGACACTTACAACCCCAGACATCACCCCAGTACCGACACTTACAACCCCCAGACATCACCCCAGTACCGACACTTACAACCCCAGACATCACCCCAGTACCGACACTTACAACCCCCAGACATCACCCCAGTACCGACACTTACAACCCCAGACATCACCCCAGTACCGACACTTACAACCCCCAGACATCACCCCAGTACCGACACAAGACCCCCTGAACTCCTGCATCAGGTACATCTGACCCCCGACAATAACACGAACTACGGAAAGCCCGGATCAGCTCGCGGAGACCTGCTCAGTGTTGGTAGTGGTGATGGTAGTAGGTGCCATCATGTCTACACTCCCACCAGCACCCGCCCGTCCAACACTCTGGGTGACCACTGGACCCAGAGGAACGTGACTGACCACTGGACCCAGAGGAACGTGACTGACCACTGGACCCAGAGGAACGTGACTGACCACTGGACCCAGAGGAACGTGACTGACCACTGGACCCAGAGGAACGTGACTGACCACTGGACCCAGAGGAACGTGACCACTGGACCCAGAGGAACGTGACCACTGGACCCAGAGGAACGTGACCACTGGACCCAGAGGAACGTGACTGACCACTGGACCCAGAGGAACGTGACTGACCACTGGACCCAGAGGAACGTGACTGACCACTGGACCTAGAGGAACGTGACCACTGGACCCAGAGGAACGTGACCACTGGACCCAGAGGAACGTGACTGACCACTGGACCCAGAGGAACGTGACCACTGGACCCAGAGGAACGTGACTGACCACTGGACCCAGAGGAACGTGACTGACCACTGGACCCAGAGGAACGTGACTGACCACTGGACCCAGAGGAACGTGACTGACCACTGGACCCAGAGAAAACGTGACCACTTGGACCCAGAGGAACGTGACCACTGGACCCAGAGGAACGTGGACTGACCACTGGACCCAGAGGTAACGTGACTGACCACTGGACCCAGAGGAACGTGACCTGACCACTGGACCCAGAGGAGCGTGACCACTGGACCCAGAGGAACGTGAGCCACTGGACCCAGAGGAACGTGACTGACCACTGGACCCAGAGGAACGTGACTGACCACTGGACCCAGAGGAACGTGACTGACCACTGGACCTAGAGGAACGTGACCAACTGGACCCAGAGGGAACGTGACTGACCACTGGACCCTAGAGGAACGTGACCCACTGGCCAGAGGAACGTACTGACCACTGACCCAGAGGAACGTGACTGACCACTGGACCCAGAGGAACGTGACCACTGGACCCAGAGGAACGTGACCACTGGACCAGAGGAACGTGACCCACTGGAACCCAAGAGGGGAACGTGACCCACTGGACCCAGAGGAACGTGACTGACCATGGACCCAGAGGAACGTGACTGACCACTGGACCCAGAGGAACGTGACCCACTGGACCCAGAGGAACGTGACCACTGACCCAGAGGAACGTGACTGACCACTGGACCCAGAGGAACGTGACTGACCACTGGACCCAGAGGAACGTGATGACCACTGGACCCAGAGGTACGTGACCACTGGACCCAGAGGAACGTGACCACTGGACCCAGAGGAACGTGACTGAACCACTGGACCCAGAGGAACGTGACTGACCACTGACCCAGAGGAACGTGACTGACCACTGGACCCAGAGGAACGTGACCACTGGACCCAGAGGAACGTGACCACTGGGACCCAGAGGAACGTGACTGACCACTGACCCAGAGGAACGTGACCTGACCACTTGGACCCAGAGGAACGGACTGACCACTGGACCCAGAGAACGTGACCACTGGACCCAGAGGAACGTGACTGGACCACTGGACCCAGAGGAACGTGACTGACCACTGACCCAGAGGAAGACGTGACCACTGGACCCAGAGGAACGTGACTGACCACTGGACCCAGAAGAACGTGACCACTGGACCCAGAGGAACGTGACTGACCACTGGACCTAGAGGAACGTGACCACTGGACCCAGAGGAACGTGACTGACCACTGGACCTAGAGGAACGTGACCACTGGACCCAGAGGAACGTGACTGACCACTGGACCCAGAGGAACGTGACTGACCACTGGACCCAGAGGAACGTGACTGACCACTGGACCCAGAGGAACGTGACTGACCACTGGACCCAGAGGAACGTGACTGACCACTGGACCCAGAGGAACGTGACTGACCACTGGACCTAGAGGAACGTGACTGACCACTGGACCCAGAGGAACGTGACTGACCACTGGACCCAGAGGAACGTGACTGACCACTGGACCCAGAGGAACGTGACTGACCACTGGACCTAGAGGAACCCGCGGTAATGACCACTAGTTCGTGGGAGACGCGCGATCTTCGCCATGTTGTTGATCCAGCTCCTTTGAATAGACCATTAGATCCCAAGACTTCGAGTCTGTTGTTCCTCATTTGTTTCCGATGAACGACGACTTAAGGTGGTGGTGATGGTGGGGGGGCGGAGGGGGTCCGAGACTTCACAGTGTCTGCAGAGAGTAGATGGGCAACACAGTCCTAATTATCTGCTGTATGATCGCTAATTGCATTGAGTATAACCAGTGAGCAGTGTTCGTAACAGCCAGATTGCCCGGATATTTCAGGGTAATGCGATTGGTAAACCATGTGACTCGCAGTTATGAGGATTTATGGGCAAGAACGATGGAGTGGAATGGAATAACTTGAGGAACAGCGCCTGCTAGCAGTGTGGGTTGACAGAGCGTTGGTTGATGTACTGCGCGGGTTAAACATTACCTGCTCTCTCTCTCTCTCTCTCTCTCTCTCTCTCTCTCCCTCTGGTGGGTCGTATCGTCGTCGTGCTGAAGGGGTCGTAATGTCGTACTCACGGGTCGTTCAGTCGTACTCATGGGTCGTACAGTCGTACTCACGGGTCGTGCAGTCGTACTCACGGGTCGTGCAGTCGTACTCATGAGTCGTGCAGACGTACTCACGGTTCGTGCAGTCGTACTCACGGGTCATGCAGTCGTACTCACGGGCCATGCAGTCGTACTCATGGGTCGTGCAGTCGTACTCGTACTCTCTCTCTCTCTCTCTCTCTCTCTCTCTCTCTCTCTCTCTCTCTCTCTCTCTCTCTCTCTCTCTCTCTCTCTCTCTCTCTCTCTCTCTCTGTTTCATCTTTCTCGTAGAGAGTTGTCTGTAGGCAGCCTTCTGTTATCTTCTTTCTTCCTCAGAGCCTTCTATTGCTGTTTGCCTCCTTAAGAGCTTGTCTGTTGGCCGTCTTCTGTTGCCGTCTCTGTCCTGGAAAGCTGTCAGCTGTCCTCCTTCTGTTGCCATCTGAAACCATCCTCCCCAACCAGCTGGGTCAGGTTAGCCTGGGACTGTGTACTGTGAGTGTTGACACCTGTTTGGATACACCACAGCGAGAGGGATCCTATCCATCGTTAACTAGTCCAGGGATCCTCCGCGCCCACCACCCCACGCCTTCGCTGCATCTGTCACGGCCGTCCCCGCCACCCACACCACTGCCGCCCCCGCCACCCACACTCACCTTGCCACCCAGTCATGCAGTTATATCACTGTGAAGTCCCATGAATTTAATATCCTAGTTGGGAGGATGGACACTATCTCATGCACCATGTCTGGACGCACGTCCCTGGGCTCTTATCTCTGCCGGGGGTCCACGCCTGACCTCCCGCAGGAGCAATTACTGGCGCCCGCCACCTCTGTGGAAGGTATTGGAAACCACATCTCTATTAGTTACCTCAAGCGGCAGAAACTGAGGTGATGTGACTCGTTTGAGTCTTATCACATGGTCTTTCCATCGGCTTTTTCCCTTGATAAGGAGAGCATCATGGGCGCTGTGTGTGCTCTGAGTCGCTTCCGAATTATTACGGTCCTCTCTGGGGTCTGTGTACTTACCGACCTGCCTTCCAGGTAGCCAGTTGGCTTTAGCCTAAGTATGTCAAGTTTTCATACCCGTACTTTCTCCTTCCTTCATACCCCCCCGCGCGCGCCCCGTTGAGCCCCTGGGCACGGTGGTACGACCTTTCAAGTCAAGATGGGACGATCCTTGAGCGTGATGATGGCCTCGCCCTCAACCTGATACCTGAAGACCGTCGTACCCGAGGGTTTGTACCGTCGTGATCAAGAGTCGTAGCGCCGACCACAAGAGGTTGATTATGGCCTTCCTTCTTCAGGTGTGATCCACAGGTGTCATGGTGGCCGGCCAGCTGGCTGACACACATGAGCATTGCACATCCCGTCCCTTGTTTTCCCGTGGTAGTCACGGGGATGATGGATCGTTGTTATCTTTCTGTTGGCCTTCTGGATACCCCATCACCCCCTGTGCTGGTCCTGTGGGTAGTGCAGCCCACTTTTGCTGGCCTTATGGCCATCACAGCTCCCCAATGCTGGCCCTCTGAAAATCAGAACCCCGTTTGCTGGCCATAATCATACCACAACCCTATGTGCTGGCCTTGTTCACACCACAACCCCCGATGTTTGCTCTCTACAACCCGTCGACGTCCCTCCCTGCGGGGGAAGTGATTGATGTCCTCCGGTAATTAACATCATCTTTGTCTTCATATTTCTGGAGTTGTGTCCGGTTGATTGGTTGTCATTTGAAAGGTTTCCCCGGGTGACCTGACCGATTGCATTACTTTGACACTGTGTGGCCTCTGACCCGTTAATTACCTTACATGCGAAGGGTTTCCTGGGTGACCTGACCTAATGCCTTCCTGTGACCTTGTGTGACCTCTGACCTCCCTTCTCGATTGTTTTTCATCGTGAATTTGGCGTATAGTGTATGAACTAGGATTGTCCTTTTGACTAGTTCATTGGCTAGAGAAGTAAACGCGTCATGTTTCGACGCAAACAGATTCAGTGACTCACTTTTATAAGTGATAAAACGCACGAGGACCATACTGTCAGCCATAAGGGAGTTCATCATTCATCTACTTGACACTAATATACGAGCAAAATACATGATACGAAGAGTGAGTACGAAAGCCTCCTGCTTTCAGTGGCCACTTGCATAACTTATCCAGCCAATCCGTAGCCTTGATTGACTCGGGTGTCTAAGCGATCAGGGAGTCCATGGACGTAATCCGACACTAAGATCTCTTGGTTGATGTTTACCGTCTCACGGAAAGACAGAGGAGTCCAGTCCTGTGTCTCACGCCGGCCGGTAAGGATCAGATGCCCTCGGTGATGGGCAGTCTCTTTGTGAGACCTTTTGACCGTAACATCCTGCCTCCGTGCCGCAGTGCACGATCGGGTTTCGCTCTTTGGCTCTTTGAACACGGCGGTGAGTGCGTTCGCTGAACACGGCGGTGCGATACGTGAGCACGGCGAATCTACGAGCACGACGGTGCGATCCGTGGGCAAAACTGTGCGATCCTCAAAGAAGACTGTGCGATCATCCTGGAACACAACGGTGAGATCCTTGATGACAACGGTGTAGGGTAAGTCTCCTTTAAGTCTTCACCTGAAAGGAGGCTCCATCAAGCTGCATGTCGCCAAGAAACGTAACACTACGCTCACACGTTAGGCAAATCTTAGATCTACAATGATACTACGCCGTGAACAGTTCACAAGACGTCTACATAACGCCATAGGAACAACAACCTAAAATTAACAACCAGAACACGGGCCAAGACAGGATATTACAACTACATGCTCCATCACCACGCAACAGCCAATGAGCATGTAACGCTCCATTCACCTTCGCCGACAGACCCTCCTGCTTACTTCGCTGATCTCCCTACACGCTTCTCCATATGATTCAGTTGATAAAGAACGAAACGTAACATAGAGATCACCCTTGAAGGTATCATACACAGCCATGTAAGAAGACATATGAGACATTTGAAAGTTTCAGAAAGAATCTGATAAAAAAAAGATAATCTTGGCAATTTAACTGAATATGTGTGTGTGTGTGTGTGTGTGTGTGTGTGTGTGTGTGTGTGTGTGTGTGTGTACAGAATCATCAATATGAAAAGGATACACGAGAATCCTGAACGCTTTCGTGTATTACCACATCTACGGAGGATTAGTTACAGAGTCTCAGGATTGTCGTGTTACCTTTTCCAAGTGGAGATTCTCCATTTGTGAAGTCATGCGTTTAACTGTGATTCTATATATTATATATATTTATATATATATATATATATATATATATATATATATATATATATATATATATTTTTTTTTTTTTTTTTTTTTTTTTTTCATTATTGTACTTTGTCGCTGTCTCCCGCGTTAGCGGGGTGGCGCAAGGAAACAGCCGAAAGAATGGCCCAACCCACCTACATACACATGCATATACATACACGTCCACACACGCACATATACATACCTATACATCTCAACGTATGCATATATATACACACACACAGACATATACATATATACGCATGTACATAATTCATACTGTCTGCCCTTATCCATTTCCGTTGCCACCCCGCCACACATGAAATGACATATATATATATATATATATATATATATATATATATATATATATATATATATATATATATATATATGCTACCTGGTGTGTCTGTCATGGGTTACATGACACATAACCCTCCCTCAACCCCTCTGACGTAACCAGGACCTCCTGTGTTTACACTTGAGTCTGCCGATATCTTGGTCCCTTCCCCTCACATCGTAACCCTCGGCTTCACTGCTAAAATATTATTTCATCTGTGAAAATCGCCTCCCCAACTGCCCCCGAGGTGAGACTTACCGTTTGGTCTTTGATGCTAATGGGAATTCATAATACAATAAAGGAGATTCATAGAGGGAATAAAGGGGTGAAAAGGTAAGGTTTCGTTTTAGATGAGATGTCTGGGACATTCATGAATGTACTGGGGAGAAATAATACTGCCATCCCATGTATTCCCTGCCTGTCGTAGGAGGCGACTAAAAAGGGAGGGAGCCGGGGGGGCTGGAAATCCAACCCTCCAGGTTTTACTTTAACAAAAGAAGGAACAGAGAAGTGGGCCAAGTGAGGATTTTCCCTCTTAGGCTCAGTCCTCTCTTCTTAACGCTATCTCGCCAACGCGGGAAATTACGAATATATATATATATATATATATATATATATATATATATATATATATATATATATATATATATATAAATATATATATATATATATATATATATATATATATATATATATATATATATATATATATATATATATATAAGGTCAGAGTAAAGGTGATTCATGAGGTTATTTGGCCAGGGTGAGGACCCGAGGTGGCATCATGGTGTCTGGAGCGGGAGTGTGTGATCACGGTGGCTGGGCGGGGATTTAAGGCAGGAAGATTGTTGTGTGAGACGAGGCGGCGGAGGCTGTGTCTGGCGGGTCGTCGTCGGCAGAGGGGTCGTGGCCGTCCTGGTGCAGGTGGTCCACCATCTCTCTCTCTCTCTCTCTCTCTCTCTCTCTCTCTCTCTCTCTCTCTCTCTCTCTCTCTCTCCAGATTTGCTGTCAGGATAAATAGTTACGGGGGGGGGGGGGGGTTATGGCACCAGCGGCAGGTGCACTTTATTCCACGTGAATTGGAGGACCTTCTTGATGTATAAGAATTTGTGTTGGAGGCTGGTTGTTGTGTCGGCCCCACTCTGTAAACTCCTGGCTCTCTCTCTCTCTCTCTCTCTCTCTCTCTCTCTCTCTCTCTCTCTCTCTCTCTCTCTCTCTCTCTCTCTCTCTCTCTCTCTCTCTATATATATATATATATATATATATATATATATATATATATACATATATATATATATATATATATATATATATACATATATATATATATCTGTGCATATAAAGACTGAGGAGAAATAGACCACCCACACTCATACGGCCCACCACACTCACAATTCCCATAATACACTTACTGTGCCAAAACATACACACACGTACACACACCCACACCACACACACACACACACACACACACACACACACACACACACACACACACCAGTGTTCAGGAGACGGGCTGGCGATCATCAAATCATCGTACTTCACATGACTTGTCCCTCTACACGAAATTAGCAATTTTCTTGGGAAGTTGTGAGTGAGAGGAGGAGGAGGAAGGAGGGAGAGTGGGGATGGGAGAGGGGTGAGGGTTGAGTGAGTGGGAGAGTAATCGAAGAAGAGATGGAATGCGAGTGAAGGAAATATTGCCTGAGGTGGAAGCGAGAGAGGCGGGATGAGAGACGAGTTGGCATGTGGAAGGGAGATGGAACAGAGGACGGTAGAGATAGCGTGGAATGAGACCTGGCATTATGACCTCTCATGATGGCACTTGTTGCCCCCTCATAATTTTACTCCAGTTTCGTGTGATGCTTCCCCCCTGGGGCGGCATTGATGCCCCCCGTGGTCAGCCTCCTGCAGTAATACCCTCTGTGCCTGCCTGACATAATGCTTCCCTCTCATGGTGAGTAGCAGTCATGACCACGTATCCAATCCCGTAGGTGATCCCAGGCCAGAGCCTCTCTTATCCCGTGTCCATTACGAACTGCGTTTCAGGTTTACCTGTTTGCAAACAGTCACATTGGGAAGTTGTAACGAGAGAGACTATTGTGCTTACTATTTACACTTTTCATCCTAGGTAAGGTTATATATATGTCCTGTTTTATCAAGTTACATGTAGGATGACTTCTCCTGTATCAAGTATACGCACACACGTAGCGTCTCCAGTTCGATATATATTTCACGAATTCACGTTTTTTTTGTAAGTTTTTGAGACATGCTGCAGCATTGGTGTGACGCTGGACTGACTGAAGCTATTGCGGCACTACCCAGCTGGAAATGAGATTATGTGACGTTCGTCACCACAAAAGCTGGGCTAGAGTGAGTGGGTATGGGGAAGAAGGAATATATCTACATGTTGTCGAACATGGGAACATCCAGTGATATGTATGCATGTTGCCAGACTTGCTAGCCAAAGGTAGAGGCGTATGTCCCCCACTGATGCAAGGGCATGTACACTACGAATGTATAGGTGTATGGATACCATTGATGTACAAGAGTATGTATACCACTGATGTATAAAAGTATGTATACCACTGACGTAGAAAAATATTTATGCCACTGATGTATAGGAGTATGTATACCAGTGATGTAGAGGATTCTGTATACCTCTGATGTATAGAGTATGTATACCAATGATGTAGAGAAGTATGTATAGCACTGATGTAGAGGAGTATGTATACCACTGATGTATGGAGTATTTATACCACTCATGTAGAGGAGTATGTATACCACTGATGTAGAGGAGAATGTATACCACTGAAGTGCGCATACTTCATGATAACGACATCAACCATTCGAACAAGACGGTACGACCCTGGACCTCAATAGTACGACCCATGAGCACCGCGGTACGACCCTCACCTATGATGGACTGACTGACACATGACTTGATTCTTCAGGTTTAAAGTCGAAGGCCAGACCACCGAGGTCAGTGATGGCGTCCAAGTCGTCCCGATGGTTCCACACACGTAGGAAAATCTGTTATCCTGTCTCTGGTTTTCTCCTCCGCGCCTCCCTACCCGACGTCAGGGTTCGGTGTTGCCCTCGGCAGCGGCTGATAGGATATTGTACTCCGGTCTTTGGCCTCCCCGCCACACCGCGCCCTCAGGGGGCACACACATAATTAGGTCTCCAGTGTCGCCCTGGTTGCAGCGTTCTCAAACCCGGGCACCCGTGGCTGGGCGTGGGCGCCAGAGACACGACTCACGTGGGGTGCGGGTGCAGCGGTGCTCTCTCTCTCTCTCTCTCTCTCTCTCTCTCTCTCTCTCTCTCTCTCTCTCTCTCTCTCTCTCTCTCTCTCTCTCTCTGGGTGTTGGCAGTCTCATTAACGGATATGGACTGAGCCGACACTTACGGTGGCTGTCGAGTGTCACTCCTTTGGCCTCACCCACACGCGGACAGCTGGCTTTCCGTGCACATACATACAGTCGTCTCTCCATCCCACACGTAACGACTCGTTCCTCGTAACTGTGGATTTTCCTGCGGTGAGCGCTACGCGCTAGGCCGGCCTTTTTGTGGCAGAATCTCGTGGTCAGAAATTGTGAATAAGTAAGTAACTCTCTGTTCCTCTCAAACACAAGGCTGCCATATTTTCCCCATCAGATGTATAGACTTGTTTTGACCGTAATTCTTTGCCTTGCCATTCGTCGTAACACTCCAAGTTATGGTAGTTCGTGGCATCGAACCCCTCGTCCAGCTGGAGCACGGTTATCTTAGAAGGGATCATCAGCATAACAACCTGTCGATACAAGAATAACAAAACTGAACGCGACAGCAACTGAAGGCGTGGTCACCTGCCACACAGAAAGGGCCACCAACATTATGGAGGTGCATCCTCAGTCTCCCCCCCCCCACCTCTCCATAAATCCTCATCATCATAGTCTCTCTCTCTCTCTCTCTCTCTCTCTTCTCTCTCTCTCTCTCTCTCTCTCTCTCTCTCTCTCTCTCTGAGAGGGAGCCTGGCTCTCGTGGGGAGCCGGGTGGGATAACAAGCGTGACTCCCTCTCTTAGGCCAAGTGCTTATGTCCCTCACCACCACCGGGAGGCCGGGCCGGCCGCCCTAGATCATAGGGCCTCGCACCTCCTGAGTTGTAGGGAGGTTTAATCTCAAATAACAACTCCTCTCTATCGTGTTTATTGACCACCCTTACACTCTACTCTGGTAATTGCACTCGTAAGCTTAGTCTACCCTTCCCGGCAGAGCGTTGCTACAAAGTGAGACTTTTGTGGCGTGTGGAGGATTGGAGACAGATTAAGACGGGAGATGACGTCGGTGTGGCAGATCCTGCAGCGGAGGATTATTCCGAGGTGCGATGAAGAGAGAGTAACACACCTCCGCGGATCATATTCTTATTCGTCTTAATAATGTGTACCTTAAATCATTATTATCCGCTGACGTAATTTTTTTTTCTAACTCTTTCTGAGGAGGAGGGATTGAACGTCATTGGAGTGCCTGTCGGTTCTCTGTGTTCGAAGTGATAGGTACCTCCACGTAAGCCACTTCTGCTTTATCTCTCACACACTCTCTCATGCGGCACACAGCACCTAACAATGATTAAAACGGTACACATCTCGCGCACGGCAATGTATATGGTTTTGCAGTTCGTGTTGTGTCCCTCATGACCTACGTGGTGACCTGAAGAGATTTATTTTTTTTCTCAGTTATTTAATACAGAAAGTTGTCGACGGCGACTTAAGTACGTGACGTGACTGTGGCAGCGACACAGGCTTGTGACGCCACCCTGACAGCAACACAAACCAGGTGCGCCTGACTGACAGCAACACAAGCCAGGTGAGCCTGACTGACAGCAACACAAGCCAGGTGAGCCTGACTGACAGCAACACAAGCCAGGTGAGCCTGACTGACAGCAACACAAGCCAATTGAGCCTGACTGACAGCAACACAAGCCAGGTGAGCCTGACTGACAGCAACACAAGCCAGGTGAGCCTGACTGACAGCAACACAAGCCAGGTGCGCCTGATTGACAGCAACACAATCCAGGTGCGCCTGACTGACGGCAACACTAGCCAGGTGAGCCTGACTGACGGCAGCACAAGACAGGTGAGCCCGACTGACAGCAACACAAGCCACGTGAGCCTGACTGACAGCAACACAGGCCAGGTGAGCCTGACTGACGGCAACACTAGCCAGGTGAGCCTGATTGACAGCGACACAAGCCAGGTGAGCCTGACTGACAGCAACACAAGCCACGTGAGCCTGACTGACAGCAACACAGGCCAGGTGATCCTGACTGACAGCAACACAAGCCAGGTGAGCCTGACTGACAGCAACACAAGCCAGGTGAGCCTGACTGACAGCAACACAGGCCAGGTGAGCCTGACTGACAGCAACACAGGCCAGGTGAGCCTGACTGACAGCAACACAAGCCAGGTGAGCCTGATTGACAGCAACACAAGCCAGGTGAGCCTGACTGACAGCAACACAAGCCAGGTTAGGAGGAGGGGTAGGAGGGATGTTGGCGCTGATAAATATTAAAGGATCAGGATCGTGATTTGAACACCAAGATAACATAAGTCAAGATAAGGAAGCAGAACACACACACACCTTACTCTTACCAGCCTCGCCAGGCTGTTGTTATCAGCCCCCCATTCCCATCCCTACCCTGCCACCCTCAGACCACCACGTCGTAATCAGACATGAGAGCCAGCATGAGGAACAGCGTCATCTAGTGTCATGAAACCCAACGAAAATCATTTCTGGACCGTATTTGCATATCACGACGCCTGGAGCTGCAAAGCCAAGAATCCTCAAAATAGCTGGCTGTCAGGACCCAGAACACTCCTTCTTGGATCAGAATTACCTTTGGAAGTTCATCGAACGTCAGGAATAGGATTGAACTCCTTGTACCTTCAGTCTACTTGCGGAATAAGGCCTTGTCACCTCGCGGGAGGAGCGACTGCCACAGCACTCCATGTGACGGGTGAGAGGATGTATCCTGCCCCTAACAGCAGCGTCGCTGGTTTATTGTGCAGGACTCGCTCACCCTGTGAGGCGTAGCGGAGGAGGGTTGGCAGAGGTGTGGAGGACGAGCGTTCACCCTGTCAGGCGCAGCAGAGGACGAGCGAGCCCTCCACCCACCATCCTGGGTCACATTATACCCTGGCAAACCCCCCTACCTCCCTACCTGTTGACCTCCGCCGCGAGGCTCACATACTCGATCACAAATTTTCCTGTTGTCCTCTACAGTTACAAAGGGCAAGTGCGGCTGCTGCTGCTAGCAGCTGTGGTCGTTCGATTCGCCAGGTCCGTGTCGTGCACGACAGGAATCCGACGAGCCAGGCTCAGACCTGGCGAATCTAGAACACGACAGCAACTGCTGCTCCACTTTACACTTTTAGTTACCAACGTAAAAATTGTGATCCGGTTTGTGAATCAGGCTAAGTAAGGGGCTGCCAAAGGATAGGGTTCCGAGGATGGGGGGAGCTGAAGAGGTGAAGGATCAAGAGAAAATAGACGAGGTGACATATCACTCAGGGTTGAACACCCCCTCCCCCGTCACAAATAAAGTTTAATAACAAACTCTTCAGAAAGACTTGAAGGGTTCATATCTGAAGTCGTGGGCCGTAAACACCTCCGAAGAGGACTTATACCGTGTAATGTCGACGCTGAGTTCGTGTTGAAGTCGCAGAAGAGAACAATAAATGTAGGTATGATCACCGACACGATCACTGGCTGTCCCAGATTTCTCTTAGGCAGTGATGTTCGAAGTCTATCAAACACCAAGTGAGAGGCCGTCCGAGGCTGGTCGTTCTCACGTTCCGAGCCCAGCTTTGCGCTAGATGAGAGACGTTCTGAGGCCGGCGATACTCCCCAGACACAGACGTCGAGACGTAGAAGAGTTCTAACTCATATTATGGGAACGTGTCAGAAGGTGGGGAGGAGGGGGACGGGTTCGAACAGGTGGAATGAGTTCGACACCTCTCGCAGCACCGAGGTGTGTGACGTCATGTGTTGACGTTATGAGGGGTTATCTCTCCCAGAAGGAAAAGAAAAAAAAAAAGATGACCAATCAGAGGGAAAAAGATAACTAGACGAACTATTTGTTTCAGTAGAAAATATATTCTTGACTTTCTGAGTGATGAGTTGCGTATAAGCATTGGTGGCGAAAGCCATTATTTCTGTTTATATTACCATGAAGTTACGTCATATGTAAGGTGGAGATGGTGGCTGAACGAACCGTCCTCCAGCCGGGAACTGTGAGCTCCCCTCAGCACGACATTACGGCACCTTGAGCACGACGAAGTGGACGACCCGTGAGCACGGTGGCATGACTCCTCGGACATTGATAGCCTGACATACGATTCGAAACCTTAAGGATCAGTTCCGAGGCCAGACCATCATCCCTTACGGTCGTACCGACGCGTCGCGCTCAAGGGTCTTCTTGTCCACTGCGCTCAAGAAATCGAATCCCACAACAACATACACCTTGCTGTTGGTGGTCGTCAGGCCGCTGGCACACATCATCACGACTTGACCCGTTCCTTCCTCCGTCTGCCTTTCCTTACTTTAGGTAGGCACGTACGTCCTCCCCTGTACACCTGAGGACACTCAGTGGAAAACAAATGATAGATTTTTTAAAATCATAAATGGTGCTGTAGAATCAATGGCTGCCATTCCGCAGTGCAATTACTACATTCTCTTCAGTTTATTCCCTTCATCCACCATTCTTATTCTTAAAAAAAAGTCCTTATATTCCTTCTTGCAAGTTTCTTCCTTGATTTCATGTCATGGCCTCTGGCTGTACTCTGCCTGCATCTTTGGAACCATTATGCATCAATAACATCATCATCTGGTCATCCACCTCTTTCCGTTCCTCCCTGATGGGCAAGTTAAAGGCTTCTTGCCTTTCCCTGTTGTAACCCAGCCCCCCTTAATCCCGGCACCATCTCTATCCTCTGGATTTTCTCTGTTACCTCTATGTGCTTCTTTAGCTACGGTGACCAAGCTTGAGGAGTATGTTCTAGTCTCCATATGTGTGATGTGAACAGCTTACTGAATAATTTCCAAATCTATAAAAGTGAATGTTGTTCTTATATTTGCCAGCAGACAGGGTGTCTCCTATACTATTTTCCTGATATAGGATTCTGGCAACAGGTTAGGGACAAAGTCGACTCCCAGGTTCCCTATCCTCTCTTGTAAGTTGGTGCAGTGTTTCTCGCTTTCCACTTCCCTCATGATCTTTGCATCGTCTGCGAGCATGTCTAGGTAGGAGTCCATACCTTCAGGTAAGGTTGTTCGTGTAGAACAAGAAGAGTAACCGACCCCAAGACAGGTCCCTGCGGCACTCCAGCGGTGACCTCCACCCATCTCGACATGAATCCTCTGACATCCGTCCTCTGTTCCCTTCCACTGAGATAATCCATCCATTCAACGATTCTTCCCTTCCTTTCTGCCTAGTGATCCAGGGTCTTAATCAGCCTCCCATGCGAAGCCGAATCAATTGTATTCTGGCAGTCTGGATACAAACAGTCCACCCAGCCGTCTTTCTAGTCTGCATCCGAGCTCACTCTCTCGTAAAAATTTAAGAATCTCGTTACACATGAACTCCCTTCTCTGACGCCATGTCGTGCCTCACTCATATAATTTCCCTGATGTAGAAATCATCTCATTCCATTCTGATTATCTTCTTATCTACTGTCGTTGTCGTCGTCGTCTCTCTCTCTCTCTCTCTCTCTCTCTCTCTCTCTCTCTCTCTCTCTCTCTCTCTCTCTCTCTCTCTCTCTCTCTCTCTCTCTCTCTCTCTCTCTCTCTCTCTCTCTCTCTCTCTCTCTCTCTCTCTCTCTCTCTCTCTCTCTCTCTCTCTCTCTCTCTCTCTCTCTCTCTCTCTCTCTCTCTCTCTCTCTCTCTCTCTCTCTCTCTCTCTCTCTCTCTCTCTCTCTCTCTCTCTCTCTCTCTCTCTCTCTCTCTCTCTCTCTCTCTCTCTCTCTCTCTCTCTCTCTCTCTCTCTCTCTCTCTCTCTCTCTCTCTCTCTCTCTCTCTCTCTCTCTCTCTCTCTCTCTCTCTCTCTCTCTCTCTCTCTCTCTAATGCTGGCTGCCTGTGGTGTCAGCCGTATTTTTTCCACAGCCCAACGCTGAGCTTCTGGTCTGAGAGAGAGAGAGCTACATGTTTGTTCTGTGTGCTCCAGATTGCTAGTGGTTCCTCATCTTTGCATACGACATTGCTTTTAAAGTTGCTCTCCTTAACGCTTGCTTTGACGTAGACTTCGTTCTGCTGTGCGGCTCGGCCTTGTGAATTACTTCTGTCGTATAGAACAGAAGAGGATGAAAAAAGACACGTTCTCTGATGTGTGTAAAATTGCAAAAAGTCCCTGGCCGTTTGAAGTTCACAGTTTGACAATCTTCGCAGCGCTCACTGGACACAGCCAAGTATGCTCGGACTGGTTCGCTACACGCTATGAATTTTGATATTGCTCTGGAGGCCGAGAAAACTGGAGTCATTTACATATTCATTGATCGGAGGGACAACGAGACCCCCGGGCGGCGCGAGGCTCCTGCCAGAGCATCAGATAACAGGTACTGGACGGTCGCAGCCATCACCACGGGTCACTGCTTCCAAACCCATCTGAGACTGGGATCTTTACCTGGCCTGTATTCAGTTTCACCAGGTCTCCTATTTTTGCCAAACGGTTAAGATTTCTGGTTTTATATTCAACGTTCCTTTTATTGATTGTGCGAGCTCTTTCTCTTGTCTTCTGTAGATGCCTCAACCTGGTTCTTGCTGTAGTTTCTGGTCATTATTTCCTCGATTAGGTGAGTTAGGTCTCTTAGGTATTATATGTGGATGAGTTATTACTGATGATAACCAATGGTCACTTATTGATGTATGTAGGTCATGAGTTCCTGTACCTTTCATGTACGTTATCAGTCACTAAGATAACATTCATTCCAACTTGTCTGTACCTCAGGGGTCTTCAGTAGAAGGGCCACTATACACTCCTCAGCTGTTGCTCTGGTCTCGCTCGCTCCGATGTTTCAGTATTAAAGAAAACTCTGGAACTTCGGGTTCATTTCGAAGCTCTTTGACTGAGGTGTAAGAGACACAAGAGAGTCAAGAGCACCATTGTATAAGATCATGGCTGACCTCCTGTCTTCCGTCATTCCCTGGCTCACCACTCGCACGGCCCGCGCCCTTCACACTACCGTGGTGATGACCGACCTCACAGTCCCCCACGAGGCAAGCTCAGATCCCTTCACTTAAACTTCTGAACCTTCGTGGAGAATTAGATTATAACACAAAGGGTTTATCGTAGTAGATAAGACACGTGTCCACATGTACTGCGGGCTGTGTGTTTTGTTGATCACGTCTCTCAGAAGCTAAATTGGTTCCAGTTTGGAAAGCTGTTCGCTGGAAACGAAATGACCCTATGTAAGGTCATCGTATTCCGCCACACTCAGGTCTTCCAGTCTCACAGATGTTAGCGAGCTCCTCCCGTCTCGTCTGCTTGGGGATGATCCACCTGTACTAGTCGTCCCTTGACACGTCTCAAACACTCTCCCACTCTGGATGAAGCCGTAAGCGTACCTGCTATAGAAGCAAGCCCATGTATTAGTGATCTGATGTCGTGTTTGGGCGAATTCGTCTGGGAGAGAGAGAGAGAGAGAGAGAGAGAGAGAGAGAGAGAGAGAGAGAGAGAGAGAGAGACGGAGGAGTTGGTCGACCTATAAGCCAGCATCACTCCCAGATCCCCCACACTCTCAGTGGTTCCAATAGATATATTAACAAACTTGTGGCAACAGTTAGAGAATAATTGATGAGGTTGAACACAGGATAATCAACGCGGGACGAGGGGTGAGGAAGTTAGTGGATTTGCCTCTTCAAAGTTGCCTTATTATTTTCCCAAAGTTTGACGACAGAGAGCATTAGGTTTGGGGGGGGGGCGATCCCATACAGCACGACGCTACGACCCTTGATCACGACGTTACGACCCTTGATCACGACGTTACGACCCTTGAGCACGACGGTGCGACCCTTGAGCACGACGGTGCGACCCTTGAGCACGACGGTGCGACCCTTGATCACGACGGTGCGACCCTTGAGCACGACGGTGCGACCCTTGAGCACGACGGTGCGACCCTTGATCACGACGTTACGACCCTTGATCACGACGTTACGACCCTTGAGCACGACGGTGCGACCCTTGAGCACGACGGTGCGACCCTTGAGCACGACGGTGCGACCCTTGAGCACGACGGTGCGACCCTTGAGCACGACGGTGCGACCCTTGAGCACGACGGTGCGACCCTTGAGCACGACGGTGCGACCCTTGATCACGACGGTGCGACCCTTGAGCACGACGGTGCGACCCTTGAGCACGACGATGCGACCCTTGAGCACGACGATGCGACCCTTGAGCACGACGATGCGACCTTTGAGCACGACGGTGCGACCCTTGAGCACGACGTTACGACCCTTGAGCACGACGGTGCGACCCTTGAGCACGACGTTACGACCCATGAGCACGACGGTGCGACCCTTGAGCACGACGGTGCAACCCTTGAGCACGACGTTACGACCCTTGAGCACGACGGGACGACCCTTGAGCACGACGGTGCGACCCTTGAGCACGACGGTGCGACCCTTGAGCACGACGTTACGACCCTTGAGCACGACGTTACGACCCTTGAGCACGACGGTGCGACCCTTGAGCACGACGGTGCGACCCTTGAGCACGACGTTACGACCCTTGAGCACGACGTTACCACCCTTCAGCACGAGGGGACTACCCTAGACCACGGTGGTACGACCCTTGAGCACGACGGTACGACCCTTGAGCACGACGGAACGACCCTTGAGCACGACGGAACGACCCTTGTGACATCAGTTTTTGCAGTTATCGCTCGTCCTTTCAGAAGGGTTCAGAATTTCAGACGTCACTCAGAACAGGACTGGAAACATGTTTAGTCTATCATATGTAGACAGCGGAGGTGAGATCACAAGGCCCAAATCCCGTGAAGAGCTTATAGACTTTCGTTTCACTGGCTGTCTTGCTCTGCAGGATAATGCGTTGCACCAACACACCATCATCTTTGAAGTAGATCTATTCATTTATCACCACTTGATATTTACTAACATATCGAGTGCCAAGTTTATTCTCTATCAGCTTTAGTTAAAGACAACAGTAATTGTTTCAGTTTTGTGGAGGCAGGGTTGGTGATAGTGAGTGTTGGTAGCGTTGGCAATGTTTTAGTGATGGTGAGTGTTGGTGAGAGTGATGGTGAGAGTATTGGTGCTGGTGAGAGTATTAGTGATTGTGAGAGTGTTGGAGATGGTGAAGGTGTTGATGATAGTGAGTGTTGGTGACGGTGAGAGTGTTGGTGTTGGTGAGTGTTGGTGATGGTGAGAGTGTTGGTGATGGTGAGTGTTGGTGTTGGTGAGGTATCAGCTCAACAGCAGTGTGTGTGTGTGTGTGTGTGTGTGTGTGTGTGTGTGGAGACCCGTCAGTCAACACTATGCATCCTCCACCAATGTTTACACTTCCTAATTTTTGATCGTTTTCTGTAGTGGGACACTCCTTCAAGGGGATCCTCTTACAAGTGGCCGACTTGTTACCCATAAGGCTTCTGATGGACTTTCTCTATTCCTCGTGTAGGGCTGGTACGAGGTACACAGACACCAAGGTCACCTCCGCAACTCTCTCTCTCTCTCTCTCTCTCTCTCTCTCTCTCTCTCTCTCTCTCTCTCTCTCTCTCTCTCTCTCTCTCTCTCTCTCTCCTCGAACTTCCCATAGCACCAAATGCTCGAGAAAACATTAGGGATCTACGGTATGTATGAGGGTATGTATACAATAGTGGGTGGTAGACATTTCTCTATGTCAAAAGGCATCCTGCATTCGTTTCCCGATACAATAGTATTCACTTTGGATGGATTGTCTTCTGATCTTCATTATTCATTCGTTTATGTATCGAATTACGCACCTAATGTTATATTATAAAGTTTTTTTAAAACATTCAAAACTAAACTAACATGAAGCTAAGCACCGCAGGATGTATCTGGCAACATTTGCCCCGGACTTCATCTCGTTTTCTTTACATCAGCCCAAGAAACTTTTTTTTCTATACTTTAACTTGAGACACAAAAGTCGCATAAAAACTTTTAAGAAGCAAAAAAAAAAAAAAAAAAATGTAGACTTAGTGTCTTGGATCCGCGCGTTGCGAGATGAAAAGGGAAGTAGTTCTGTGAAACGAGGAAAAAATATGAGACAAATAGCGACCATGGCAGGGAGCGAAGTGGTGGTGTTACCGCAAGGGAGGAGGGAGGTCTCGTGGTGGTGATGGAGTTGGTACCGCGAGGGAGGAGGGAGGTCTCGTGGTGGTGATGGAGTTGGTACCGCGAGGGAGGAGGGAGGTCTCGTGGTGGTGATGGAGTTGATACCGCGAGGGAGGAGGGAGGTCTCGTGGTGGTGATGGAGTTGATACCGCGAGGGAGGAGGGAGGTCTCGTGGTGGTGATGGAGTTGGTACCGCGAGGGAGGAGGGAGGTCTCGTGGTGGTGATGGAGTTGGTACCGCGAGGGAGGAGGGAGGTCTCGTGGTGGTGATGGAGTTGATACCGCGAGGGAGGAGGGAGGTCTCGTGGTGGTGATGGAGTTGATACCGCGAGGGAGGAGGGAGTTCTCGAGCTGAGCTTCTGTCGTCATGGAAGGAGACTATCGTCTGTGGGAGGTGGCGCAGGGGAGGAGGACACACAGTATACACAATATCCATGAGGCACCGAGAGCCACAGTGACTGAGGGACGTCACCAGCTACATGATCAGTGAGCTGATTGTAGCGGACACAGCGGGGACGGTTGTCAAACTACCTGGGTCACACATATGAATGAAAATGTTTTTAATCACACTTTCCGTGTGGTGTGCGCTGGGGGGGGGGGTTGGTTTGCGCCCTGACGACCTCCACAATGGCCGTCCGAGGTCATTAACTCGGGAGGCTCATTTGCACTGAGGAAAAGTCACACGTGTGAAAGTTTGGCTATATCGGCCGGGCGAGGTGGACACGCCCAAGGGTGACGTGGACCAGAACCTGGGAAAGAGAGGGAATAACACACCAGGGAAGGAGAGAGAGAGAGAGAGAGAGAGAGAGAGAGAGAGAGAGAGAGAGAGAGAGAGAGAGAGAGAGAGAGAGAGAGAGAGGATGAGATTAGTGATTGAAAGACTTTTTCTTCACAGAAATGAATTAGTTATTCAGCGAGTGGCAATGCCCCTTTCGGTGAGGCTACAGTGTCGTCAGTGGACGGAAAGGAGTACAGACGCATCGCGAAATTTTTTCACTTCGAAGGAAACTGACCATCATTTTCCCCGCTCATGGTTGTGCTGAAGCCTGGAAGATGGACGGTCCTGGAGTTGTGTGATTCATGAAGAAATACACAACGTTGAAGCGTCGGCATGTTGCTACGGAGGACACGACTTTCATGGAAGATGAGTTCAGTCGATGAATGGTCATGACTGGTAATGAGATTCACTGTAAGACTGGGGAAGGGAGGCGCAGTATGAACAGTGGAGGGAGGGAAAAGATAACAGGACCTCAGCTTAGAAAATGAGGATGGATCCAACTGGTCATGTTACAGTGGAAATGTTGCAAGACGACGAGGCGCATCAACCAGACACCACATCTGGTCTTGATGGGGAAAACACTGCTGTACATGGCTCAAGGGCAGTGTTACCAGCAGCTGGGGTGACACACGTACGTGGCTCAGGTCCTCCAGTGTTACCAGCAGCTGGGGTGACACACGTACGTGGCTCAGGTCCAGTGTTACCAGCAGCTGGGATGACACACGTACGTGGCTCAGGTCCTCCAGTGTTACCAGCAGCTGGGATGACACACGTACGTGGCTCAGGTCCTCCAGTGTTACCAGCAGCTGGGGTGACACACGTACGTGGCTCAGGTCCTCCAGTGTTACCAGCAGCTGGGGTGACACACGTACGTGGCTCAGGTCCTCCAGTGTTACCAGCAGCTGGGGTGACACACGTACGTGGCTCAGGTCCTCCAGTGTTACCAGCAGCTGGGGTGACACACGTACGTGGCTCAGGTCCAGTGTTACCAGCAGCTGGGGTGACACACGTACGTGGCTCAGGTCCTCCAGTGTTACCAGCAGCTGGGGTGACACACGTACGTGGCTCAGGTCCTCCAGTGTTACCAGCAGCTGGGGTGACACACGTACGTGGCTCAGGTCCAGTGTTACCAGCAGCTGGGGTGACACACGTACGTGGCTCAGGTCCTCCAGTGTTACCAGCAGCTGGGGTGACACACGTACATGGCTCAGGTCCTCCAGTGTTACCAGCAGCTGGGGTGACACACGTACGTGGCTCAGGTCCTCCAGTGTTACCAGCAGCTGGGGTGACACACGTACGTGGCTCAGATCCAGTGTTACCAGCAGCTGGGGTGACACACGTACGTGGCTCAGGTCCTCCAGTGTTACCAGCAGCTGGGGTAACACACGTACGTGGCTCAGGTCCTCCAGTGTTACCA
>NC_092240.1:17174780-17182280 GCF_036320965.1 Panulirus ornatus | reverse complement strand
ATATATATATATATATGTGTGTGTGTGTGTGTGTGTGTGTGTGTGTGTGTGTGTGTGTGTGCGTGTTATGTTTCTAATAAACAGTACAGGTTATTTTCCAGCTCAAAAACCTTTTTATTTCAAAACTGAAACAGCATATTCAAACACTTCTATTCATGAAATTATCCTGGCCAGTGTATCATAATACTCTCAGTCACCGATAGATATCCAGTAAATACAATGCAAATGATCAGATAATACTTTAAGAATATCTTCGTTTAACACCTTAATTAAAGGTCGTAAAGACGACCAAAGTATATTTCAATCCCCCATTTGTGTTCAGCATGGAAAATACTCCTTATATTGAGGTTTTAAAGAAAGTCTATTTTTTTTTCGAGAAAAATACGGAAAATTGCCTGGTAGTTTTCAGCTGAAAAATGTTTTTATTATAAAATTGAAACATAACAAATTCAAATACTTGTGGGAGCTTAATGGTGAGGGAGTTTCAATGGGAGGGGAGTGGGGTTGTGATAAGAAGGTTATGGATAGGAATATTTTTTTTTTTTTTTTTTTTTTTGTGTGTGTGTGTGTGTAGATATATGCTTACATGTCACAGTAATGTTTGCCTAATGTTCATGAGGAGGGCGCGTGCCTCTTTGATTTTGATACGTGTTAAGGGAAAGGCTTGTGTGCATTCATTTCTCTCGTGCATTGTGTCAAGACTGATAGCAGGAGGCAAGACGTAGCTCAGTTGAACACTGTGTCTATTCAGCGTTGTCTTCACTTTGCTTACCTCAGTGTACGTCACCTGCCTACGACCCGTTCCGTCTTCCCCAGGATAACGTAAGGTGGAGGTAATCCTCATCCCTCTGGGTAGGACCACGTCACAAGGAGAATGATTGACCCCATAACTTGGAACTGTTCCTCCACGCGCTTATACGGTTGTCCACACAGTGCAGACTTGACCTCTTGACCTCGAGGCTGCGATCTTTGACCACAGCGACACTACCCTTTGGGTATGATGACCTTGCCTTTGATTCTGATCCGTTAGGTAAAGCGATTAGAGGATTTTTCAAGAGAGAATGAAATGGATTATATGTACGTATGTACTGTACTCTCTTCGTCAGTTCTGCTTCACGGTGGTATTGTACATTACTCTAGCGGTGGTTTGAGTTAGGTCATGTCATTAGCTGAGACTGGAATGAAATTGGAAAAAAATGACAACCATAAATCCGTGCAAAGTTCTTCCTTCTTTTCATCAATCACCTGAGGTGATGAAATGTTTATCTCTCCTTTCACGATGTTTATTGGTAACTTGCCTCAGGGTTGAATGGTTATATTTGCCACGGTATTTCCCACGTTTAGTATTGCATCTCTTGTCTTTAAGTCTGATTTTATAGGCATTGTATTCCCCTTGTATTTAATAAAAAAAATCGTGGTTTGTATTGTAAGATTTTTATTCTGAATTTTGAAGATGTATCTCACGCAGACGATATTTTTTGTCTCAAATGAGATAAGAGAGACCGAGTCTTATTCACCTCTCATCATGAATTAGTTTTCTCAAAGATGGAATTAGTTTCGTGGTTCTTCTGTCTACTTCTTCACTTCTTCAAGTTCTTCTTCATGTATGAACTTCCGGGATCCAGAACTCGATTGCAATTCAAGGTGTGGATTACCGACGCTTTGGGAAGAGTCAGGATTGTTTCCTCAGTATTCTTGCTACGCGTTGTTCAATATACACCACACATTGTTGTTCAATATACACCACACATTGTTGTTGATAACAACCGTGGTATCGTTTTCATTATTTTGGGGGAAGGGAATTCGTAAGGCGTTTGATAGGCGTGGTCAGCATTCTTATCTCCGAAGTGCGTAACTTTACATGTATGTTATCAAACGCCTTTTCAGGATCTGTGTGTTTTTTTCTTATATTAAGAAACTTCTGAATCCCGGGTTTCATATATAACATTTCAGAATTATAGAAGATTTGTTAGACTTTATATTCTACCGAGAAAACCATATTTGTTGTCTGTTATTACATTGTCACCTTTTTGGAAATATTACTTTTCTGTCTCACTTTTTTTTTTTTTCTCTCCCTATCACTTCACCTGGAAGCGACGTGGAGGTGATTGGCCCAATGCTTTAAGGCACAGTTGTTGTCTCCTTTCTCGTGTACATGGACAATCATTGCCAAATGTCCAGTCTTCCCGGTCCCCTGAGGACACAGAAACAATTCCTCTGTCCATACTGTCTTGAGAAATACGTTATCTGGCCGTTGTGGTTGTCAGGGGTCTTGTTCGCTGGTGAGCGGTGCTCTGGGGTTAGGTAAATCTCGGGAATTATTTTGTTCTCGGAGTTTTCTGGAGTTCTGAGGACAGGTCGTGTAATCACATGGATTGTTGACGAGGCTTTGCTTGATCTCCCATGAATTCCACGCAAGCGTTGGAGGTGACTCGACACACTAAGACTTACCTGGAGGTGCTGTGATGCAGGGTGTGTGTGTGTGTGTGTGTGTGTGTGTGTGTGTGTGTGTGTGTGGTGTCCACCATCTGCTGAGGTGTGAGAGCAACATCTGACCACGTATAATCACACTAACATTATTTTTTCTTCTTTCAAGTCTAGCATCAGTTGACTGTTCAGATCTGACATTGCTGAAGAATGATTTTAATCGACACAATAGTTCATCACACTTCATACTAATGTTGTTGATACCGTGTGTGGAGGACATAGTTGAAACTGCAGGATTACATAAAAGGAATATGTTTAGCTATATATACATGATGTATATATATATATATATATATATATATATATATATATATATATATATATATATATATATTTTTTTTTTTTTTTTTTTATTCTTTTTTTATACTTTGTCGCTGTCTCCCGCGTTTGCGAGATAGCGCAAGGAAACAGACGAAAGAAATGGCCCAACCCCCCCCATACACATGTATATACATACGTCCACACACGCAAATATACATACCTACACAGCTTTCCATGGTTTACCCCAGACGCTTCACATGCCTTGATTCAATCCACTGACAGCACGTCAACCCCGGTATACCACATCGCTCCAATTCACTCTATTCCTTGCCCTCCTTTCACCCTCCTGCATGTTTAGGCCCCGATCACACAAAATCTTTTTCACTCCATCTTTCCACCTCCAATTTGGTCTCCCTCTTCTCCTCGTTCCCTCCACCTCCGACACATATATCCTCTTGGTCAATCTTTCCTCACTCATTCTCTCCATGTGCCCAAACCACTTCAAAACACCCTCTTCTGCTCTCTCAACCACGCTCTTTTTATTTCCACACATCTCTCTTACCCTTACGTTACTCACTCGATCAAACCACCTCACACCACACATTGTCCTCAAACATCTCATTTCCAGCACATCCATCCTCCTGCGCACAACTCTATCCATAGCCCACGCCTCGCAACCATACAACATTGTTGGAACCACTATTCCTTCAAACATACCCATTTTTGCTTTCCGAGATAATGTTCTCGACTTCCACACATTCTTCAAGGCCCCCAGAATTTTCGCCCCCTCCCCCACCCTATGATCCACTTCCGCTTCCATGGTTCCATCCGCTGCCAGATCCACTCCCAGATATCTAAAACACTTCACTTCCTCCAGTTTTTCTCCATTCAAACTCACCTCCCAATTGACTTGACCCTCAACCCTACTGTACCTAATAACCTTGCTCTTATTCACATTTACTCTTAACTTTCTTCTTCCACACACTTTACCAAACTCAGTCACCAGCTTCTGCAGTTTCTCATATGAATCAGCCACCAGCGCTGTATCATCAGCGAACAACAACTGACTCACTTCCCAAGCTCTCTCATCCCCAACAGACTTCATACTTGCCCCTCTTTCCAAAACTCTTGCATTTACCTCCCTAACAACCCCATCCATAAACAAATTAAACAACCATGGAGACATCACACACCCCTGCCGCAAACCTACATTCACTGAGAACCAATCACTTTCCTCTCTTCCTACACGTACACATGCCTTACATCCTTATTTTTTTTAATTTTCCAAAAGAAGGAACAGAGAAGGGGGCCAGGTGAGGATATTCCCTCAAAGGCCCAGTTCTCTGTTCTTAACGCTGCCTCGCTAACGCGGGAAATGGCGAATAGTTTGAAAGAAAAAAGAAAAAAAAATATATATATATATAAATATATATATATATATATATATATATATATATATATATATATATATATATATATATATATATATATATATATATCCCTGGGGATAGGGGACAAAAAGTACTGCACGACGTATTCCCGGCGTGTCTCAGAAGGTGACCAAAAGGGATGGGAGCGGGGGGGCTGGAAATCCTCTCCCCCTGTTTTACCTTCCAGAAGAAGGAGGAGAGAAGGGGGTAGCAGTGCCCGCCACTACCAGGATGATGAAGTTCCGCGGACATCTGTCTAAATCTATAACATGCACTAACACATGAAGTCGATGTAGACTATTTCACCCATATGTAACTGGGATCGAACCCGGGATCATTTGTAGGACAACCAGTGAACGAATCATGGGACATCTGTTACACCTGGGGACACCTGCTACATCTGGGACACTTGGGACATCTGGGACACTTGGGACATTTATCATCAGTGGCTGGGAAATAAGCCTCCCATCAGAGTGTCTTTCATGGACGATAGCATCTCGACTCTTTAAGATATTTTCCGGGTATGGACAAGGTCATTGTCCCCCGGGGTCACACCGTCTCGACCACCGGGGTGTCATTCAGGGTCATGATAAGGATGAAAGAGAACTAACATGTACGGTAGTTGGAATAGCATCATGTCCTACCTATTTGGAAATGATTACCCTCATCTTCATCATCATTCTGTCATCACCATCATGATGATCATCTTTATCATCATCACAACCAAGCATTATACTCTGTCTGGTGTGACAGTACGAGAGCACACCGGGACCTGTCTCAATTGTAGACGGGAAACGTCCCGTGACCAACCTTTGGGTCACGTCACCTCCTCCCACAGCGGACAGACCGGCTCTCGAGGCGGGTTAGGCTGGTGACGGGTTCCTGAAGCCTGTTCAAAACACATATTTTCTGTACATTATAACTATCGCGGTCAGGTGCCTGCGTAAACCCTTTGTGACCTGTTTATCATCTTCCGCGCCACCGGCTACAGGGTAGATAAAAAGAGCACATTAAACTTAGTGATTTTTTTTGTGACAGATCACAGATGTTGCGCTAAACTGCCGTCAGTTTGACAGCAACATCGCTGTTCTCTGTGCCCGTCAGTGTATCCGGGAGATCCAGTAGTGTATAGTGGGGCTCTCTCTCGTCTGTGTGTGTGTGTGTGTGTGTGTGTGTGTGTGTGTGTGTGTGTGTGTCTGCGTCAACACCAGATGTTCCTGTTTGGAGGAGCAAGCACAAGCAAACAATGGCGTCGGATCCCAGCTGCGGACGTGCGATTAAATCCTCTCGAATTCCCGTCGACGATGCTTTGGCGTCTCGGGTCTGGAGATGCGATCTCCCTGGCAAACAAACTCGCGTTTCATGTTTACGGGTCTCCCCCTACCATCGTCCTAATGGTCGACGCTGGACTATCTCTCTTGTGGGTTTTGGCGCTCCGGAGGATATTCTGCTCGTCCACTACCGATGAAACATACAACCACCGTGTCCGCCTCACACCCTCCCTCCCTTTCTCTCTCTCTCTCTCTCTCTCTCTCTCTCTCTCTCTCTCTCTCTCTCTCTCTCTCTCTCTCTCTCTCTCTCTCTCTCCCTCTCTCTCTCTCTTTCTCTCTCCTTCGGCAATAAGGTGATGGGCACCGACATAGATGAGGTAACGTCCAAGATGCCAGTCTGGAGCACTCGTGTGAGGGAATTCCTTCCTACTGCGGAGGGGCAAGGCGGCCGCTTGGGCTCGTCCGGGATGCCTCGCCTCCTTAGGTGTGTGATGAGAAGCTATCATCACTATGAGTGACTCCTGCCCTAAACACTGGCGATCCCCTGAATTGGTGTTCCCCTGGACAAGGCTCCTAACCCCGTCAGACATCTCCAGGCTTGTCTGTCCCAGTCTGCTCTCCAGTGACCCATCCGTACTATATATATATATATATATATATATATATATATATATATGTAATGCAGTTGCTTTAAAGAATGTGTGAGATATGTTTAGAAAATAGATGGATTTGTATGTGGCATTTACGGATCTGGAGAAAGCATATGATAGGATTGATAGCTGGTTTGTGGAAGGTCTTAAGGCTATATGGTGTGGGAGGTCAGCTGCTAGAGGCAGTGAGAAGTTTTTATCAAGGGTGTAAGTCAGGGATGTGTGATATCCCACTGGTTGTTTGATATGGATGGGGTAGGAGAAAGGCAAGTGCGACGGTCTTGGAGAGAGGGGCGAGTATGCAGTCTGCTGTGGATGATAGGGCCTGGGAAGTGAGCCACTTGTTGTTTGCTGATAATACAGCACTGGTGGCTGATTCGAGTGAGAAACTGCAGAAGTTGGAAACTGAGTTTGGAAGAGTGTATGAAAAGAAAAAGTTGAGAGTGAATGTGAATAAAATCAAGAATATTAGGTTCAGCATTGTTGAGGGACAAGTTCGTTGCGATGTAGGTCTGAATGGAGAAAACTGGAGAAAGTGACTGAGTGGAATTGACAGCGAAGTGAACGGTGGAAGTTTCCACGCGATAGTGATTAGGCCTCCCACCATCTGCCCCTCTCAGTACATTTACATCCAGAAGCCAGAAGTCTCTTTTTTTACTCGCCTATAAGTTAATACGTAATCTGATAATGCCAATTGACCATTTCTCCTACTCAGATACATATACGTGTGCATATCTTTCTGTTTAAACCAGGTATTCCCAATCACCAATCTTTTCCAGTACACAACTCCACAAGCTCTCCACCATTTCCATTGATAACACTGAATACTCCATACGCACCAATTATACCCTCAACTGCTACATTGCTTACCTTCGCATTCACATCTCCCATCACTAATACCTGGTCTCGTCCACCAACCTGCTGACACCCTCATTCAACTGCTCCCTAACCACTTGTCTCTCATGATCTTTCTTCTCATGATCAGCTGCATAAGTACCAATAATCACCTATCTCTCGCCATCCACTATCACTTTTACTCACATTAATCTAGCATTTACTCCCTTACACCGTATCACACACTTCCACAACTCCTACTTCAGGAGTAGTGCTACTCTTCCTTAGCTCTTGTCCTCTCACCAACCCCTGACTTTACTCAGAGCCAGAACTTCCAGGTTATTTCCTCAAACATACTACCTATCTCCCCTCTCTTCTCATCTTAGTTACATCCACACACATTCAGACATCCAAATCTGAGCCTTTGAGAATGATGAGCACTCCCCACTTGGCTCCATCTTCTGTTTCTTCTTTTAGAAATTGAAACACAAGAAGGAGAGGATTTCCATCCCCCGCTCCCGCCCCCTTTAGTCGCCCTCTACGACATATATATATATATATATATAT
>NC_092240.1:17137280-17169780 GCF_036320965.1 Panulirus ornatus | reverse complement strand
TGAAGGCAAAGGCCAGTGGACGCGAGATGGTTGTGTTCGACAGGTGTGGTGGTGTTGGAGTGTGGAGGTGTGGATGTGGCGTGAAGATGATACAGTCAATACAGACAAGATGGTTGTGTTCGACAGGTGTGGTGTTGTCGGAGTGTGAGGTGTGGATGTGGCTTGAGGATGATACAGTCAATACGGACGACGGAGGAGGGGGTTAAGGCATGTGGTAGAGCCCCGAAAGACACGCATGAAGAAGTTAGACCTGTGTTGTACATACAAACATGCGCCACACAGCGATGAGGTGCAATATTCAGGTGGAAATGTAGACGAATTCTCGAAGGTCTATAAGCACATTGCAGTGCAGTAACAACATAAGACTAACGCATCAGAAAGTCAGGATGTACGTAGCTAGAATTTAGGGGTGTCAGAAGGGGAAGGGAGAGACCCGAGGAAGAGATGGAGGGATGGACTGAGGGAAAGAGGCTCTGGTAAGGGTGAGGCTTGAGTCCTCAGAAGGGAGGAGAGGCGTGCGTGGACCAGAATGTCATACCAGGGTAGTCTGCAAGGGTCGAATGTTTGTCTCTGTTTTCGGAATGTTACACACGACACCTGCGGACTGGATACACGCAGACGGGGCCGCTGTTTGCATGTCCCAAACGCTGCGTCACTGAATCAGGAAAGGGAGTTAGAAACGAGAAAATAGAGAATTTATTTATCTCACTAATTCATCAACACTAGGAAGCAGAGGGAATAAAGATAAATAAATAAATGAAGCCATACTGAGTATATGTTCATGGTCTTGCATTTGAGAAAAAGAACTGCATTCAGTAGCTCATGTGACTCTTCTTGTGCATTCAGTAACTTATGTGACTCCTGTGCATTCAGTAGCTCATGTGACTCTTCTTGTGCATTCAGTAGCTCATGTGACTCTTCTTGTTCATTCAGTAGCTCGTGTGACTCTTCCTGTGCATTCAGTAGCTCAGGTGACTTCCAGTGCATTCAGTAGCTGATGTGACTTCCAGTGCATTCAGTAGCTCATGTGACTTCCAGTGCATTCAGTAGCTGATGTGACTCTTCTTGTGCCTTCGGTAGCTGATGTGACTCTACTGTTGTCTGATCATTTGCCACGTACACAGCATCACCACAACCTGCCACTTCACAAATTACCAAAACAATTTCTTTCCCTATTTTTTTTTTTACGTTTTATAAGCAATTACAAAATAATCTGCTTCTGTGCTGGTTAATTAACTAAAATTAAATGAAATTCATTTCCATGAGAGAGAGAGAGAGAGAGAGAGAGAGAGAGAGAGAGAGAGAGAGAGAGAGAGAGAGAGAGAGAGAGAGAGAGAGAGGGGGAAAGCGATCGTATAAAGCAATTATTCGGGCTCCATCCTCCCCTCCCTACCCCTACCCCACCCTCGCCATCACACCCACCCCCTCCCCCCGGAAGCCAATCAACTGCTGTATGTTGAAAGTTTCAGCTGAAATATGAGGGAGGGAGAGTACAGCAGTGTGGTCTAAACTATTGCAAAATTTTAGATGTGGGGAGAAAAAAAAAGAAAATCTGTGTGTGTGTGTGTGTGTGTGTGTGTGTGTGTGTAAACAAAAAAGGGGTATTTTCATCATTCCATTACGCTGCCTTTCGGATGATGTGACCAGATTATGTATATATATATATATATATATATATATATATATATATATATATATATGCACTTTATTCGTATATATATATATATATATATATATATATATATATATATATATATATATATATATATATTTTTTTTTTTTTTTTGCTTTGTCGCTGTCTCCCGCATTTGCGAGGTAGCGCAAGGAAACAGACGAAAGAAATGGCTCAACCCACCCCCGTACACATGTATATACATACGTCCACACACGCAAATATACATGCCTACACAGCTTTCCATGGTTTACCCCAGACGCTTCACATGCCCTGATTCAATCCACTGACAGCACGTCAACCCCGGTATACCACATCGATCCAATTCACTCTATTCCTTGCCCTCCTTTCACCTTCCTGCATGTTCAGGCCCCGATCACACAAAATCTTTTTCACTCCATCTTTCCACCTCCAATTTGGTCTCCCACTTCTCCTCGTTCCCTCCACCACCGACACATATATCCTCTTGGTCAATCTTTCCTCACTCATTCTCTCCATGTGCCCAAACCACTTCAAAACACCCTCTTCTGCTCTCTCAACCACGCTCTTTTTATTTCCACACATCTCTCTTACCCTTACGTTACTTACTCGATCAAACCACCTCACACCACACATTGTCCTCAAACATCTCATTTCCAGCACATCCATCCTCCTGCGCACAACTCTATATCATAGCCACGCCTCGCAACCATACAACATTGTTGGAACCACTATTCCTTCAAACATAGCCATTTTTGCTTTCCGAGATAATGTTCTCGACTTCCACACATTCTTCAAGGCTCCAGAATTTTCGCCCCCTCCCCCACCCTATGATCCACTTCCGCTTCCATGGTTCCATCCGCTGCCAGATCCACTCCCAGATATCTAAAACACTTCACTTCCTCCAGTTTTTCTCCATTCAAACTTACCTCCCAATTGACTTGACCCTCAACCCTACTGTACCTAATTACCTTGCTCTTATTCACATTTACTCTTAACTTTCTTCTTTCACACACTTTACCAAACTCAGTCACCAGCTTCTGCAGTTTCTCACATGAATCAGCCACCAGCGCTGTATCATCAGCGAACAACAACTGACTCACTTCCCAAGCTCTCTCATCCCCAACAGACTTCATACTTGCCCCTCTTTCCAAAGCTCTTGCATTCACCTCCCTAACAACCCCATCCATAAACAAATTAAACAACCATAGAGACATCACACATATATATATATATATATATATATATATATATATATATATATATATATATATATATATATATATATATATATATATATATATTTTGGAAAGTATCACAATTTTGCGCGTGATCGATATTCCTATGAGTCCACGGGGAAAATGAAACACGATAAGTTCCCAAGTGCACTTTCGTGTAATAATCACATCATCAGGGGAAACACAAGAGAGAAATATAAGTCAGCTGATATACATCGAAGAGACGAAGCGTCCTAGTACAAGTGTATTATGTATACAAGTGTATTATGTATATGTCTGTTTATGTATATGTATGTATACGTTGAATTGTATAGGAATGTATATGTGTGTGTATGTGGGCGTTTATGTATATCCATGTGTATGTGGGTGGGTTGGGCCATTCTTTCGTCTGTTTCCTTGCCCTACCTCGTTAATTTGGGAGACAGCGAGTAAGTATAATAAATGAATAAATAGATAAATAGATAAACAAAAATCTATCTATATCTATCTATATATCTATCTATCTATCTATCTATCTATCTATCTATCTGTCTCTCTGTCTCTCTCTCTCTCTCTCTCTCTCTCTCTCTCTCTCTCTCTATATATATATATATATATATATATATATATATATATATATATATATATATATATATATATTAAAGTAACATGTTTCCTCCTTTCTTTTTCCCAAACTCTTCTCTGTTGCTAAAAAGTGAGATATGTGGCCAACCTCTTATGTAAATTAGATTAATAAAGTTGAAGATATATAAGGGCAAAGTTATAACCCTACAGCTGAACAACTTATTAGTAGACTTTACTTTTTTCCAGGGACCCAAAGTTGGGTGAAGAGGGACTTTACCACCAGACGTTCCCCTTACTGTTGAAGCCTTTCTTGTACTTACTGTTGAAGCCTTTCTTGTACTTATTGTTGAAGCCTTTCTTGTACTTATTGTTGAAGCCTTTCTTGTACTTATTGTTGAAGCCTTTCTTGTACTTACTGTTGAAGCCTTTCTTGTACTTATTGTTGAAGCCTTTCTTGTACTTACTGTTGAAGCCTTTCTTGTACTTATTGTTGAAGCCTTTCTTGTACTTACTGTTGAAGCCTTTCTTGTACTTACTGTTGAAGACTTTCTTGTACTTATTGTTGAAGCCTTTCTTGTACTTACTGTTGAAGCCTTTCTTGTACTTATTGTTGAAGCCTTTCTTGTACTTATTGTTGAAGCCTTTCTTGTACTTACTGTTGAAGCCTTTCTTGTACTTATTGTTGAAGCCTTTCTTGTACTTACTGTTGAAGCCTTTCTTGTACTTATTGTTGAAGCCTTTCTTGTACTTACTGTTGAAGCCTTTCTTGTACTTATTGTTGAAGCCTTTCTTGTACTTACTGTTGAAGCCTTTCTTGTACTTACTGTTGAAGCCTTTCTTGTACTTACTGTTGAAGACTTTCTTGTACTTACTGTTGAAGCCTTTCTTGTAATTACTGTTGAAGCCTTTGTTGTACTTGCTGTTGGAGCCTTTCTAGGGCTTACTGTTAGTGCCATCCTGGGACATACTGTTGTTGTCTTCCTAGAACCTACTGTTGGAGGCTTCACGGAACCGTTGAAGCCTTCGTGAGACTTATTGTTGGAACCTTCCTGGGACTCAGATCCTCCCATGACTTACATCCTTCTTACGTCACAGATCCCCAGAGCTTAGTTCCCTAAGACACGTCTCCGAAGACTGTGATCCTCCCTTGGACTAAGTCAGCTCCCATACGACTTAGATCCTTCTTTAGATATAGATCCCTAAGGATTTAGGTAGAATATAGATACCTTAAGATTTTGATCCCTGAAGATTTAGATCTTAAGGCTTAGATCCTTCCTAAGATCGAGATCTTCCTCAATACTTAGCACCTCTCAGAAGTTTAGATCCTCCTCCTAAGATATAGATCCTCCGGTGAGTCGATCCTTCTCAAGATTTTGATCCTGCCTGAGATCTAGATGCCCCAAGGACCTAGCTCCTCCTCCCTAAGATCTAGACGAAGACTTGTTGTGGCTGAAGCTCTCGGCTCGGTTAGAGGTTTCTCCTTTCGTCTACACATGTCCAGGAAATTGTTCTCGCACGTAGTTCGTAGAAAACTTCGACTTCACAAGGAATCAACATCGTGCAAACGTGTGTGATAATTGAGAACGGAATGAATGATGTGGTGGATTAAGGGCCTTCAGTGATCTCTCTCTTCTTGGATCTCGGACGTCATTACACACGCCGCGAGGCTGTCAGAATTGCTTATAATTTCCCCAAACCAGAAGTGAGAAATCACTTATACTTTTCACGCTAACTGTGTTCGTTTTATTGGTCTATATATGGTTTAGGACTTTATTTAGGTAAGGTACATGGTTAAAGGAGGCTGTTACTGGAGATTCTGATACGTACACATTTATGAATGATGCTAAATATCATCATTGTACAGAAACATGGCTTCTGGTAGTCATGGAAATGGGATTCTCGATGGTTGATACTGAAGCGCCGTGTGGACACAGCCTCCTACTGAACACCCTTCTAGGTAAGGTGGAGGTCAGGTTCCTGGCGTCATAGGACGAGCAACTCAGCCAGCATGACACCAGCTGGTGCCACAAGTGGCCCTCCCTCATGTAACTCCTCCTGAGTTACAGGTTGCGCTCAAGTTACTCGTCCACATACTGTGTGTATAGGGAGGGACGATCGGGGGCTTGCGTTGGTCGTGGTCTGTCCGTTAGATGGAGGACGTGGTGATGTGTGGCGAAGGATCTTGGTGACATGCTCGATCCTTGGGATCACTGTGCACACACCCACAGTCTCTGATCATAGGTCAGGTACTAGACTCGTCGTTCCCAGGACTGGCTGAAAGTAGCCACCGTCCTCTGGGACGGCTGAAAGTAGCCACCGTCCCCCAGAGACTAGCTGAAAGTAGCCACCGTCCCTCAGAGACCAGCTGAAAGTAGCCACCGTCCCCCAGAGACTAGCTGAAAGTAGCCACCGTCCCCCAGAGACTAGCTGAAAGCGGAAGAGTTCCTGGGTCACTTAAGTAATTCCGGCCGGACGTACCTCCTTAACACGACCGCGAGAGTCAGTTCTGGCCGTAAGTGTAGACACAACGTAACCACACACAGAGACGCAGCCTAACCCAACACAAGGTGCAGGCACCACCAGACGCCTTTAAGCTCTCTCTCAAGCTCAGAATCCACGAGTGTTGTTGTGCTTCTCCGTTGCCAGTTTACCACGACGTGGGGACTGTGTATACCACCCAGAGGAGGGGGAAAATAAATCAGCTTCGGGTTGACGTGTAGGTAAAACAAGGGTGGGAGGGAGGGAAAAAAGATTAAAGGCACCAAATTTCCGACTGCATGAGAGCGGGTCAACTGCCCGGGAATAATTCAGCGGAACGCGACAGGCAATTCAGCGACGCAGCTTTAGAAATCACATGACGGGGCGGAGGGAGTGTGGCTGGTACCGTGAATCACGCCCTTGGGAGGGTTGTAGCGCACAGTACTGCCCCACGCAGCGTCCTCCCCACAGGAGCTGGAAGGCTATCACTGCTGGTGTATTAAGCAGAGAGACCTCTTGAAGGATCCTGGACGTGGGAGCAGTGCACCCAGGCAAGCTCAGGTGAGCGGCAGCCAGTTGGTGGTGTAGTCAAGGGCGACATCATCGTGTTTCCTATTAACCGAGAGGAGTGCACGAGACGGTAACATGAGACGACAACCTGGCCAGGTAATGAGGTGTGGCCCGACTCCTACCCTTAGGTCATGAGGTGGCCACCCTGCCAGGTAATGAGGTGTGGCCATGAGACGTGGCCATCATGCCTAAGAATCGTGCTTTCGTGTTCAAGGGCTGCACCATCGTGTTCAAGACCGGACCGTCGTGTTCAAGACCGGACCGTCGTGTTCAAGGGCAGTACCGTCGTGCACGTAAAACAAAAAAGAATCGAGGCAGCACCCGGCATCATAACCGACCCTTGATCAACCTTAATGTTATCATCACCTCGAACGTGAGGGTGTGAGTGTGGCTGATGTGTGTGACATAACTGTGTGAAGTGTGTGTGTGTGTGTGTATGTGTGTGTGTGTGTGTGTGTTGTGTGTGTGTGTGTGTGTGTGTGTGTGTGTGTGTGTTTGATGTGTGTGGGTGTGTGTGTGTGTGTGCGTGTGTGTGTGTGTGTGTGTGTGTGTGTGTGTGTGTCTGACATGACTAACAGGACGCATCATCGTCGTTATCAGACGAGACCATTAACTTAAAACGATCACCAGATCCCCGGAGCCTGTAGGAGGCGGGACCCACGGTAGTGAGTGTCGTCGTCGTGTGTAGCCAGGAGTTACCACAGTCAGGTGACGTCGTCTGCTGTGTGTGTATGGGGTGGGGAAAAAGGAGTGCGACATTTTGATGCGGGGAAAACTAACCTCTCGCTATGACTTCTTCCTCATCTACCGTAACCTTTAACTTACTATATTCGATGTTGACAAGTGCGATTGACTGTCGATAGATGACTATACTAATAGTATAAACCACGAATAACACGTTCATTAACTTTAGATATCAAAATAGTCGATTAAGCATGGAAAGAAACCTTGCGTAAGCCAGACTACATTTTTTTTTCTCATAATCCGCTTGAAAAGAGGTTCGCGTTGCTCCTCAGTAACAAAACCTCGTCGAACAGGCAAAACTTTGCGAGTATGTGATGGGTAATGTTTGAGTTAGTCTTCAAAGCGAAATAGAAAACTTTACTGCAAACTGGAGTTGTGGATCATTATTTACATGAACACGGTAAGTGCACCAGAGCCTAAAGGTGATGACCTGACCTTTGACCTGATCGGTATGGGTCACTTCATGGGGCATTCAAGTCACACCCAAGGGTCGCACCATCGTACACAAGAGTCGTAAAGTCGTACTTAGGGTCGTGCCATCGTACTCAAGGAATTTAACAGTGTCTATAATGTTTATGAAAAAATATGGGAAAAGATCCTTACCCTAAATTGTTTTGAATCAGTGCCACACACAAGGCTCAGCCTGTGTGTATGGCGTGCTCCCCTGGCCATTGAGGTGAAATATGTTGGAATGAATATCATAACTCAACGTATTTGCTGACTGTAACACACCGCCCACTGCAGTGTGCCTCTATACAAGACGTGCACAGCTCTTGTAAACATAGTTATTTACCAAATGGCGTCCTAGCTACGGCTCTTCCTCGTATATCAACTGACTGTTATATTTCTTTCTTGTGTCTCCCCTGATGATGTGATTATTACACCAAAGTGCACTTGGGAACTTACTGTGTTTCATTTCCCCTGTGGATTAAAAGGTATATATATATATACATATATATATATATATATATATATATATATATATATATATATATATATATATATATATATATATATATATATATATATATATATGGTGTGGGAGGCAAGTTGTTAGAAGCAGTGAAAAGTTTTTATCGATGATGTAAGGCATGTGTACGTGTAGGAAAGAGAGGAAAGTGGTTGGTTCTCAGTGAATGTAGGTTTGCGGCAGGGGTGTGTGATATCTCCATGGTTGTTTAATTTGTTTATGGATGGGGTTGTTAGGGAGGTAAATGCAAGAGTTTTGGAAAGAGGGGCAAGTATGAAGTCTGTTGTGGATGAGAGAGCTTGGGAAGTGAGTCAGTTGTTGTTCGCTGATGATACAGCGCTGGTGGCGGATTCATGTGAGAAACTGCAGAAGCTGGTGACTGAGTTTGGTAAAGTGTGTGAAAGAAGAAAGTTAAGAGTAAATGTGAATAAGAGCAAGGTAATTAGGTACAGTAGGGTTGAGGGTCAAGTCAATTTGGAGGTAAGTTTGAATGGAGAAAAACTGGAGGAAGTAAAGTGTTTTAGATATCTGGGAGTAGATCTGGCAGCGGATGGAACCATGGAAGCGGAAGTGGATCATAGGGTGGGGGAGGGGGCGAAAATCCTGGGAGCCTTGAAGAATGTGTGGAAGTCGAGAACATTATCTCGGAAAGCAAAAATGGGTATGTTTGAAGGAATAGTGGTTCCAACAATGTTGTATGGTTGCGAGGCGTGGGCTATGGATAGAGTTGTGCGCAGGAGGATGGATGTGCTGGAAATGAGATGTTTGAGGACAATGTGTGGTGTGAGGTGGTTTGATCGAGTAAGTAACGTAAGGGTAAGAGAGATGTGTGGAAATAAAAAGAGCGTGTTTGAGAGAGCAGAAGAGGGTGTTTTGAAATGGTTTGGGCACATGGAGAGAATGAGTGAGGAAAGATTGACCAAGAGGATATATGTGTCGGAGGTGGAGGGAACGAGGAGAAGTGGGAGACCAAATTGGAGGTGGAAAGATGGAGTGAAAAAGATTTTGTGTGATCGGGGCCTGAACATGCAGGAGGGTGAAAGGAGGGCAAGGAATAGAGTAAATTGGATCGATGTGGTATACCGGGGTTGACGTGCTGTCAGTGGATTGAATCAGGGCATGTGAAGCGTCTGGGGTAAACCATGGAAAGCTGTGTTGGTATGTATATTTGCGTGTGTGGACGTATGTATATACATGTGTATGGGGGTGGGTTGAGCCATTTCTTTCGTCTGTTTCATTGCGCTACCTCGCAAACGCGGGAGACAGCGACAAAAAAAAAAAAAATATATATATATATATATATATATATATATATATATATATATATATATATATATATATGGATATGGATATTATGCAAAACAAACTGAACCACATATACGTACATGTATACAGAACTGCGGAAATGGAAATTCAAAAAATTGTGTTCATGCACAGAAAACGGGCACTGTCTGTCAGGGTTCTCGTTAAGAGCATATGGGTCACTCTTGTGTCTACATGACTCAGCCCAGGTTGACCATCACTCGATGAATACATTCATGCAGACGGTGATAATCATTCCTTGTCCCAGTAGCACAGCGGAAATATTCCTTCCCTTTCCTGCGCCAAGAAATAGGAGCAGACTCCCAGCAACAGCAGAAACCTCTCCGCCTCAGTAATGCATTCGTTACGGGGATGGATCTTGGAAGGGGGTTTCGAAGGCCGTCTGATTCGCACAGCGTAATGTGATAGAAGTGGATGCCCTGCGTGTGTGTGTGTGTGTGTGTGTGTGTGTGTGTTTAGGAGGGACGTATACCCTGTCTTATATCTTCCTTGTGGATGGTCGTCCAAACCCTTCCTCGCCTGCTAGTGGCGTGTCTTCTCGTGTCCCGAAGGAAACATGTACCTTAGGACGCTTGCTCTGTCTCTGTACTTCGTGGTCAGAAGCCATGGTGCAGCCCTGCCCCGGTAAATGAAGGCCGTTTTGATCCTTCTAACTATCGCCCTACTCTCCTCTGTGTCATGTAAACAACCCCGCGTAATGAGCGTCACAAACTTTGTTTCCCTAAAGCTGAGGACGATGTGTGCTGGCACCGCAGTTAGGTCTCTCGTGAGCAGACTTTTCCATATCCATAGGGGTTCCAGTCAGCCTAGTATGAGAGTGCTTCACGCCTCTCTGGGATGGTTCGTCTTCCACCACTCCTGCCGCACCATCACATCTCTTCAAGTATCTCTTCTCGTCTGCCATATTACTGCTCTCCTCTCTCTGTTGTACAGTTCATAACACAGCCACTCCTTGTGTGAACTTTCTGAATATGTACGACCTAGACCGGCTGCACAAGTCTACCTGCTGCTTCCCATGGTTTCTGTGTTTAGACTAGGCTACACGAGGATTGACCGTTATGATGACTCCTTTCCTCGTACACCCAGGCTGTGGAATTCCCTCCTTTTTTGTTTCTTCCCGTAACCCTTCCAACTTGAGGAATCAGTTCTATAAGTCTCTCCGGAGCCCAAAGTGAACATACCGTACTTTTTTGTTTCTGTCTTCAAACTCAATATTATATCACCATTCATCGGAGATTACCACTATTTTTGTGCATGACTTGTCGCTTATTATAAAAAGAAATACGTTCGTGGGGATGGGAAACAAAATCCTCCAAGGATAAAAATACGTTATGGATCAAGTGGTATTGACGAACGAAGTCCACTTAATCTCTCACATGCTTAGGTCACACGGGCGCTCTGCATTGAATGTAGCAGATGCAGAGCTGAGCCTGACTGACTGAAGGGTCCGTCTCTGGGCCACAGACAATACCTACACTAACTTGCATGGCAGCTGAGTGGTCGGCACTATTTATATTCTTCAGCTGTGTTGTCAGCTGGAAGTGTTCGCTAGTAAGCCGGCCTTGTTCCCTCGGCCTTCACGGATCATGGGAATCACAGGTTTAGAATAAATCCGACTTTGAGGTTTATATTTGATAGGGATTTGATCTTTTTTCTTTTGGTTCGGTTAAGATTGTTTTGGTAAAGTGTTTGTGTATGGTGTGTGTGTGTGTGTGTGTGTGTGTGTTGCTTTCATGCATGTGTGCGTGTTTTTGTCTGTATGAACTTTCGCATAAGTATATTGTCTTAATCTTTCAATAAAAAAAATATTACTCTTTGATACGATAGCTCAGACATTTCTTAGACGCTCGTGTGTAGAATTATGAAAACCATGACCCCACAAATGAGTTCGTTACCAATGATAAACAAGGAATTCATTACCTTTTTTTTTTGTCTTTTTATCTCATAGTTCCATCTTTTACTGCCTTAATGTTCCAGCACGACAGTTAAAAAAAATGATGATCATGTATTCAGAACCTGTTTAACTAAAACTAAATGCCATAAAAAAACCAGGAATTTGTCTTGAAGACTGCTAGTGGCCGCTGCTGTGGATCCCACGGAAAAGCGGAATCCGCCGTTGATTGGCCGGATGAAATGAAAGCTGGGCGTTGATTCGACGGATGAGTTTAAAGCCGAGCGTTTTGTGGCCTGATGAAGCAAAAGCCGCAAGATCATTGGCCGAATGACGTATTATACTATGGCTATGATTGGTCTGTTGGGCATTCGTTGCCGAAATATGTGATGTCAGTTTTCATTTCATTTCTGTTACACTTGATAGGCACGGTGTCCGCAACATATTTTTTGTCTGACATGGGTGTGATGTAAACTGACAAAACATGAGACCTGTATACATTCATTTCGGAATAAAACCCGTCCACATTGGCTGTTGATTAATAATTTCGGCCACGTAGACAGCTACAAGCGACCGTTGCTAGGGAAAGGTCGCTAGCATCAAACTGACAACAGACAGCGGCGATTGTCGAAAATATTTACGTGATTGGTTGCATTTTAACATCATTTTAGCCATGGAATTCATAAGGGATCTTTGATATATATATATATATATATATATATATATATATATATATATATATATATATATATATATATGTATATATATATTTATTTATTTATTTATTTTGCTTTGTCGCTGTCTCCCGCGTTTGCGAGGTACCGCAAGGAAACAGACGAAAGAAATGGCCCAACCCACCCCCATACACAATGTATATACATACACGTCCACACACGCGAATATACATACCTATACATCTCAATGTACACACACATATATATATATATATATATATATATATATATATATATATATATATATATATATATATATATATATATATATATATATATACACACAGACACATACATATATACCCATGCACACAATTCACACTGTCTGCCCCTATTCATTCCCATCGCCACCTCGCCACACATGGAATACCATCCCCCTCCCCCCTCATGTGTGCGAGGTAGCGCTAGGAAAAGACAACAAAGGCCCCATTCGTTCACACTCAGTCTCTAGCTGTCATGCAATAATGCCCGAAACCACAGCTCCCTTTCCACATCCAGGCCCCACAACTTTCCATGGTTTACCCCAGACGCTTCACATGCCCTGATTCAATCCACTGATAGCACGTCAACCCCGGTATACCACATCGATCCAATTCACTCTATTCCTTGCCCGCCTTTCACCCTCCTGCATGTTCAGGCCCCGATCACACAAAATCTTTTTCACTCCATCTTTCCACCTCCAATTAGGTCTCCCACTTCTCCTCGTTCCCTCCACCTCCGACACATATATCCTCTTGGTCAATCTTTCCTCACTCATTCTCTCCATGTGCCCAAACCATTTCAAAACACCCTCTTCTGCTCTCTCAACCACGCTCTTTTTATTTCCACACATCTCTCTTACCCTTACGTTACTTACTCGATCAAACCACCTCACACCACACATTGTCCTCAAACATCTCATTTCCAGCACATCCATCCTCCTGCGCACAACTCTATCCATAGCTTATTATATTATTATAGAGTTTATTGAATATGACGGTGTATGTATTGTTCATTATTTAATGATTAATTTGCAACTTTTTAGTCCTTTCTTCCTGAGGACATAGGAACACCACAGATCGGTAATACCGATATTGACATTAAAATTGATAGATAAATGAATAAGTAATCATGTACCACCACTGTACTATACAGCAGGAAGTCCGTACCAATTGTATTGTGAGAGCATCATGCCATCTGCTTGGTAAAATGATCAGAAAGTTGTTAGATGCATTGTGAAACTGAGATTGCCGACCTAATGATCCAGAGGACAATACCAATTTGTGTGTTTATTAACCAAGTGTGACACCGGTTATTGTGTGCTCTGATCTGATGATGATAGTTGCACTGGTCACACATCAACGACGTTGTCAACAACAGTGGCGTCCCATTTGCAAGAAGGAAGAGGCCCAGAGGCATCTTCGGGAACAACACCATACCATCTTTAACTAGGGATCAGATGATAATTATTACAAGACTTTTACCAACGTCGGAGGATAAAAGAAAACTTCAAATCCTTGAAGTAGTTGTTACTTAAAGGATATTGACCCCTTAATTTGATTAAGTTACCGCTAGGGTTACCCGTTGTCTGTATGGTAGACAACCAGCTACACCAGGAAACAACAACCGTACCTTGCGGAATGATCTCGAAGGCCAGCCGGGAAGAAGAGGACCTGGCGTCGGTCGTGACACCCCCTGCGTCCATTTAGACCAGAGGGATGGATGGGCAAGTGTCGACCTCAGTCCCTCAAACGACCGCGGTGTGTTTATGTGGCCTTCTCATGTCTTCGTTGTTCGGTCTTTGTGCTTCCTGTAGCGCATTGGCCCAATTTAAAAGATGTATTCTAGTTATGGCTTTACTGTTCGATGTAAATAGTTTGTTGATTATTACCTCGTCCGTTTACATGAGTACGAGTGTACTGTTTGCCAGCAGATAGTCTGTCTCGCTTATAAGTCTCAGGTTAGACCCCCACAAGTCCCTCTGTCACAGAGTCTTCCGGCTTACTTACTGCTTTATGGTGATCGGATCAAGGCCTTTTTCCGCTGTCTTCCATCGTCATTATCTTTTTTTTTTTTGTTGAGTTTCATCAACCGTGTACTAGACTCCCTTTTGGAGTTTGTCGAGGTTCCCTTGTGAGTTGATGCAATCTTCAGGACTCTTTACGTTCCTCATGACCATAGCATGCAAGTCTTTCGCGTCGCAGATCAATGGAAGCAATGGTCCCAAGGCAAGGACGCCCCTGGTGACCCCAACCCATTTTAAAAAGTGTGTGTGTGTGTGTGTGTGTGTGTGTGTGTGTGATCTCTAGGATCCGAGTCTGAGGCGTTTGTTGAGGCTCTCGAGTAATAACCATCCAACGGTCGAGAGCCATTCATCATAAGGTGTATTTCGTTGTCCATTTTGCTTGCTGTTCGTGGTCTACACCTAATATACAACCGAGATGTGGTGAGGGAGACGAGGTACAAAGGCTCTCAGATAAAGAGTCTGTGGGAGATGGCGAGACGTGGCCACCAACGGAGAGAGGAAGTAACCGAGGCGTTACGAAGGTGTGTTGCTGGCTGGATCCTCGCATGTCGAGTGATCACAAGCTCGTCCCGTCTCCTGCCTCTTCCTGCTCCTGCTTCCGCTCCTTCTGCCACAGCTGCTGCTGCTGATGATGATGATGATGATGCTTCCGCTGTTGCTTCTGCCGTTGTCGTTGATGAGGTTGTACGTCGCTCGTGTTCCTATTGTTTCTACCGTTGCTCTTAGGGCATCTGTTGCTGCTGCAAATACTGTTGCATTTGTTGTTGTCGTAGTTGTTGTTGTTGTTGTTGTTGTTGTTCCTAATGCTGCTGCTTCCATTGCTGTTTCTACTTCCGCTGCTTTTTCCGCTGCTGTGTCTATTTCTGCTTCTGCTGCCGCTCCCAACGCTGTCCCTTACTTCTGCTTTTGCTGCCGCTACAGCTGCCTCGACTGCTGCGTCTACTGTACGAAAAGAAACTTGAGAGAGAGAGAGAGAGAGAGAGAGAGAGAGAGAGAGAGAGAGAGAGAGAGAGAGAGAGAGAGAGAGAGAGAAGGAGGAGCGGGACCAGTGATGGAGATGAGAACAATAACCAGCTACAGTTTTCCTCCAAGAAAATTTCTCCCCCATTTATCTCTCTTGTTGACAGTTATCACATGTTGTGGGATCTGCTGCTGCTGCTTCCCCGCTACACACACACACACACACACACACACACACACACACACACACACACACACACACACACACTTCCTCCCTCCTCTCCTGCAGTAATATGCTGGTTTTTTTCTTCTTTAAAGTGGATACTTAGGGGGGAGAAGAAGAACGGGGAGGACAGGGGAAGATATAGTCCTGAAATGGCATGGTGAAAAAAGAGTGAGTGATGTATGATGTAGGTTTATACACCCCCGGCCAACTAGGGACGACGGTGGATGTTGATGTAACAATGTTGAAGCTTGTGGGTTCGTGAGGGAGTTTAGCTGAGCCAAGCGAAGCATGGTCCGGTGTGTTCATCTCTGGATAGCCGGAGCCTCCCTTAGCGAGCGTTCTGAGGCTCCGTGAGAGCCAGGCATACTTCGCGTGGGACAATGTCCACAGTCCGTGTCATCGTTGTCCTCCAGCCTCTGCCAGAGTTCTTGCGTCGCTTCTCTTCACGTATGCGTCAGTTGGGAGTGGTCATTAGTCGTCGTTCGTGATGTTCTTCGGTGTTCGCGATGAATGGAGGGGCGACTTCTTCTTGTTTGTGACGAATCGTAGGACCCTGTTTTGTATCCTCTGTAGCCTCAGCATGCGTGATTAGCAGGTCCCTGTAGCCTCAGCATGCGTGATTAGCAGGTCCCTGTAGCCTCAGCATGCGTGATTAGCAGGTCCCTGTAGCCTCAGCATGCGTGATTAGCAGGTCCCTGTAGCCTCAGCATGCGTGATTAGCAGGTCCCTGTAGCCTCAGCATGCGTGATTAGCAGGTCCCTGTAGCCTCGGCATGCGTGATTAGCAGGTCCATGTAGCCTCAGCATGCGTGATTAGCAGGTCCATGTAGCCTCAGCATGCGTGATTAGCAGATCCCTGTAGCCTCAGCATGCGTGATTAGCAGGTCCATGTAGCCTCAGCATGCGTGATTAGCAGGTCCCTGTAGCCTCAGCATGCGTGATTAGCAGGTCCCTGTAGCCTCAGCATGCGTGATTAGCAGGTCCCTGTAGCCTCGGCATGCGTGATTAGCAGGTCCATGTAGCCTCAGCATGCGTGATTAGTAGGTCCATGTAGCCTCAGCATGCGTGATTAGCAGATCCCTGTAGCCTCAGCATGCGTGATTAGCAGGTCCATGTAGCCTCAGCATGCGTGATTAGCAGGTCCCTGTAGCCTCAGCATGCGTGATTAGCAGGTCCCTGTAGCCTCAGCATGCGTGATTAGCAGGTCCCTGTAGCCTCGGCATGCGTGATTAGCAGGTCCATGTAGCCTCAGCATGCGTGATTAGCAGGTCCCTGTAGCCTCAGCATGCGTGATTAGCAGGTCCCTGTAGCCTCAGCATGCGTGATTAGCAGGTCCATGTAGCCTCAGCATGCGTGATTAGCAGGTCCATGTAGCCTCAGCATGCGTGATTAGCAGGTCCCTGTAGCCTCGGTATGCGTGATTAGCAGGTAAGGTATGTGGTTACGCGAGAGTAGGTTGGGAGAGCTAGGATCACCTGGCTTGCACCAGGGGTAATCTTCGTCACAGCGGAAGGTTCACGTCAACACTCAGCACAGTCTAGTCAGCGCCGCTTGTGGTCTGAAATCCAGCCAGCTTGGTAATGGTAGCGTGCGACCCAGGATTTTGCACGTCTTCTGTTTCCCTTTAGTAATTTGTGTTCGTGGGTTTTACACTTCCCGGCGGCACTATTGTGAATCACATTATTTTCTCTTCATATTATCTTTTTGTCTTAATTTTACAGTCGAATTTATTTAATCTGGTGTTTACTAACTTTGCTGGAGAGGAGTGTTTTGGAGTGAGTCTGTTGGGACGTCTGTTTTGGAGTGAGTCTGTTGGGACGTCTGTTTTGGGGTGGCGTCATTCCCCTGGGAGGAGGGAGGCAGTGGGTGGCAGCGACGCCCAACTTCCTGACGACGAATGACGTCGGTAGAAACATGAACATGTCTGACCCTGTCACTTGCCTCTGGTACCACCTCTCCCGCCCACCACGCCTCACCTTGCGCCTCTTACTTGCTCAGAAAGATCTGTGGATATTCGTGACACACACACACACACACACACACACACACACACACACACACGTACGTCAACTGCTATATAACTGAAACGATTCATCGCTTAATGTTCAGCTAAGTGCATAATGTATAAACCACAGTGTTGACTCGGTAAACATTCCTGTTTATGTGCCACCCTGGCTATCTAGATGTACCTCACTCGTGGGCGTATCCAAAGCGTGGAAATATACCCAGCGCCACATTGATCTTCAGCTGTTTTATGAGGAGCCAGCTGACTCCCCGGGGAGTTTACTGTGGCCAGTGCTGGATCCAAGGATGATATCATCGGCTACATACGTGCCAAGTTCGTTACCGTGACGAACAGAAAGGCGTTACTACGCTTTTGAGGACACACACACACACACACACACACACACACACACACACACACACACACACACACACACACGCACAGTGCAACGGTAACCGATCCCTTACACGCCTACCACTTCACAAACAACCACGCGTCCCAAGGCAGAAATAAAAAAACTGTTATTCCCGTCTTGCATTTCAGCGACCTACATTCACAGATACTCCACACCCCCACACCATAACAATGACAGTACACACCCACACTGTAATGTATAGTCAAGCTCTAAGAAAAAAAAAAAAATTACTAACCTGATACTAAACTCAACTCCAACTGACACACACTTGTATGATACTGCACTCCCCAGACACACACGAGTCTAATACTGCACTCTCCAGACACACACACACGAGCCACAGTATCTCGTCTGCGCTCTAGACGTCAACCATTTGTCCATCATTACAGATACCTATTCAGCAAATCACAAGACCCCCTCATGCCCAAGAGTACCGTTCCATATTAGAGATACTGAACACTGTCTCCTCACTTTTTGTGCGTTCATCCCACAAACACACTTCCTCTCACTTCTTGAACTGTACCTCCGTCCGGTGGACATGGTTAGGTTCCTGAACACTGTGGGAGTACTGAAAAGGGGTGTCGTGTGGGGCAGGAAGGGTAGGAAAGGTGTATGTGTGTGTGTGTGTGTGTGTGTGTGTGTGTGTGTGTGTGTGTGTGTGTGTGTGTGTGTGTGATATACTACGTATGTGTTACAAAGCGTTCTTCACTCGTGTTGCCCCGTCTCTTAACCTTGTATATGTGTATTATGTCTCGACTCCTATATGTGTGTGTGTGTGTGTGTGTGTGTGTGTGCGCGCACACACACACACACACACACACACACACACACATCATCCAATACCAGGTACCCATTTTACCGACCATCTCCCAGGGAAGGATGAACAGCTTGGGGGGGCTGTTCACCGGCTGCCGCGACCAGGATTGGAACCTATGCGGATTTCATCCCAGGCGGCCCGCGCATGTGTGACTGTATATATATATATATATATATATATATATATATATATATATATATATATATATATATATATATATATATATATATATATTTTTTTTTTTCATACTATTCGCCATTTCCCGCGTTAGTGAGGTAGCGTTAAGAACAGAGGACTGGGCCTTTGAGGGAATATCCTCATCTGGCCCCCTTCTCTGTTCCTTCTTTGGGGAAAAAAAAATATATATGCAAATATACATATATACATATATATATATATATATATATATATATATGTATATATATATATATATATATATATATATATATATATATCCCTATGAGTCCACGGGGAAATGAAACACGTTAACTCCCCAAGTGCACTTTCGTGTAATGATCGCATTATTTCGTTTCCCCGTGGACTCATTGGAATATACTTGATCACCCGCTAAATTGTGATCCTTTCCAATATATATATATATATATATATATATATATATATATATATATATATATATATATATATATATATATATATATATATATAAGAGGGTGTTACAGGACTCCGCCTGCAAGTGATACAGACGAACCAGGGGTCACCCTCTGCGAGGCTGTATTACTGTCAGGAGTAAATTCATCATCGACGATCATATTCGCTCGAAAGGAGTACATCATTCCCCTGCTCCTGCGTGGGGTGCAGCTTCTAAGCGGCAGGTACCTCAATAAAAAGGGATCCTGGAGGTGTTTGATAATGACATAGAGATTAAGTTAGTGAAAAGTTACCAACACAGTTGCCGTAAGAAATGTAGTTACAATCATTTATTCGTGAAATTCTCACCCGGAAAAGAAAATCTGGGATAAAAATAATACAAAAGTAAAGATATCTACAGTTCCAAAAATATTTCAAAAACAACTTAACATTTACAAATCCGGCTTGTTATTCAATAAATACATTTTTACTGCTATAGTTTTTTTGTTTTTTTTGTTTATTTGTTTCATTTTCATTTCAACACAGGAGTTCGTTTATTCCAGTTCTGGTACGCGTCCAACTTTGTTGAAATCGTTGGGAATAGTTTAGCTACTTCTGGTCTGGTGGTGCAACGAGCAATTGGCAATCGCTGACTCTGGCATAGGGCTCGGTAATGACGTCAGTAATTGGAGTATTGCTAAGAGGGCTTCAAGTGGGTTTTGGACCTTCCATTGTGGAGCTTACTTGAAGGTTCACTTGCTGGAGGAGAGGTGGAGGCCGAGTGGACGGAGGGAGGGTGGGTGGATGAAGACCAGAGAAGATGGAGACTAAGTGGAAGGAGGGAAGGGGGAGTTGAGTGGAGATTAGACAAGGTGGAGGCGAAGTGGAGAGAGAGAGAGACAAGGAGGAAAGGATTGAGTCCAAGAAAAGAGTGGGCTTAGACTAGACCAGTGGAAGATGGAAAAGGTAGTGGATGGAGACCAGAGAAGGTGGAGACCGATTGGAGAGAAGATTGTTGGAGATCAGAGATCACATGAAAAGAAAATATAAGGTCAGGATGACATATAGCAGACGATAGGAATAAATGTCTTGTGATTCCATTAAAGCGGATTCCCTCATCCCTCCAACTGAACCTGATAGCTTTCATATCATGTGTAGTGTCAGTGTCAGAGAGGCAGACCACTGCATGACGAAACCCGCGATGTATCAACACTCTTCGTCCTTTGTTTCATAATATAACACACGGGAAGTGTCACTTTACTTTTTTGACTGACTGTACATCAGATGGATGAGAAAATGTTTAGAACCCTCGCCGGCGGAGGGAGAGGAGAAATGAGGACAGATAACGAAATGGTTCCTCGTTAGTACAGATAAGCAACGTACTGTCGCACAGGGAAAGCTAAGGAAGATTAGTACGCCGGTATTTGTTAGAGTCGCTCACACCAGAAAGACATATCAGTGGAAGAAGAGAAGAAATCGTCACATTTTTTTTGAAAGATTGAACGTCTCACGTCATACGGTTTCCAACTCAATTTGAAAGTAGAGTTACAAGAAACACAGTGTTTCCAGGTCCGATATGCCAGGTTACTTGCTGAACTGCAATGGTTGAACCACGGTCTCGAAAAAGATATAGTCTGAGATGGAAAAGGGATATATATATATATATATCCCTTTTTTTTTTTTTTTTTTTGCTTTGTCGCTGTCTCCCGCGTTTGCGAGGTAGCGCAAGGAAACAGACGAAAGAAATGGCCCAACCCACCCCCATACACATGTATATACATACGTCCACACACGCAAATATACATACCTACACAGCTTTCCATGGTTTACCCCAGACGCTTCACATGCCCTGATTCAATCCACTGACAGCACGTCAACCCCGGGATACCACATCGATCCAATTCACTCTATTCCTTGCCCTCCTTTCACCCTCCTGCATGTTCAGGCCCCGATCACACAAAATCTTTTTCACTCCATCTTTCCACCTCCAATTTGGTCTCCCACTTCTCCTCGTTCCCTCCACCTCCGACACATATATCCTCTTGGTTAATCTTTCCTCACTCATTCTCTCCATGTGCCCAAACCATTTCAAAACACCCTCTTCTGCTCTCTCAACCACGCTCTTTTTATTTCCACACATCTCTCTTACCCTTACGTTACTTACTCGATCAAACCACCTCACACCACACATTGTCCTCAAACATCTCATTTCCAGCACATCCATCCTCCTGCGCACAACTCTATCCATAGCCCACGCCTCGCAACCATACAACATTGTTGGAACCACTATTCCTTCAAACATACCCATTTTTGCTTTCCGAGATAATGTTCTCGACTTCCACACATTCTTCAAGGCTCCCAGGATTTTCGCCCCCTCCCCCACCCTATGATCCACTTCCGCTTCCATGGTTCCATCCGCTGCCAGATCCACTCCCAGATATCTAAAACACTTTACTTCCTCCAGTTTTTCTCCATTCAAACTCACCTCCCAATTGACTTGACCCTCAACCCTACTGTACCTAATAACCTTGCTCTTATTCACATTTACTCTCAACTTTCTTTCACACACTTTACCAAACTCAGTCACCAGCTTCTGCAGTTTCTCACATGAATCAGCCACCAGCGCTGTATCATCAGCGAACAACAACTGACTCACTTCCTAAGCTCTCTCATCCCCAACAGACTTCATACTTGCCCCTCTTTCCAAAACTCTTGCATTTACCTCCCTAACAACCCCATCCATAAGCAAATTAAACAACCATGGAGACATCACACACCCCTGCCGCAAACCTACATTCACTGAGAACCAATTACTTTCCTCTCTTCCTACACGTACACATGCCTTACATCCTCGATAAAAACTTTTCACTGCTTCTAACAGCTTGCCTCCCACACCATATATTCTTAATACCTTCCACAGAGCATCTCTATCAACTTTATCATATGCCTTCTCCAGATCCATAATTGCTACATACAAATCCATTTGCTTTTCTAAGTATTTCTCACATACATTCTTCAAAGCAAACACCTGATCCACACATCCTCTACCACTTCTGAAACCACACTGCTCTTCCCCAATCTGATGCTCTGTACATGCCTTCACCCTCTCAATCAATACCCTCCCATATGATTTACCAGGAATACTCAACAAACTTATACCTTTGAAATTTGAGCACTCACTCTTATCCCCTTTGCCTTTGTACAATGGCACTATGCACGCATTCCGCCAATCCTCAGGCACCTCACCATGAGTCATACATACATTAAATAACCTTACCAACCAGTCAATAATACAGTCACCCCCTTTTTTTAATAAATTCCACTACAATACCATCCAAACCTGCTGCCTTGCCGGCTTTCATCTTCCGCAAAGCTTTTACTACCTCTTCTCTGTTTACCAAATCATTTTCCCTAACCCTCTCACTTTGCACACCACCTCGACCAAAACACCCTATATCTGCCACTCTATCATCAAACACATTCAACAAACCTTCATATACACCACCATTTTCGCAGGAATACATGTAGACCCAATCCTGGTGGTGTCAGTGGCCACGACTGATGCTTTACTAGAAATAAAAGACGAGTCGAAGAGAAAGGGATTAATCCTGGCAAACGAGAGGAGTGAACTGCTCTTCAGCACAGATTGATTGGGATCCCCCCCCCCCCACCCACCAACCAACCAACAACCCCCCACCCACCTACCCACCCCCTCCCCACGTGTGAACATTGTTCTATACAGGAAAGGATCGACCCTCCCTCCCTCCCTCCCTTCCTTCCTTCCTTCCTTCCTTCCTTCCTCCCTCCCTCCCTCCCTCCCTCCCTTCCTTCCTTCCTTCCTTCCTTCCTTCCTTCCTTCCTTCCTTCCTCCCTCCCTCCCTCCCTCCCTCCCTCCCTCCCTCCCTCCCTCTCTCCCTCCCTCTGATGCAGTTCCTCTGAAGAGATATTCGTTCCACTCCTCAGTCGACTGAAAACAAACTCTGAGCGAAATGGAATTTCCAAAAAAAAAAGAAAGGTTAAATCACTAGGAAGTGGACCATCATGTCTGAGGGCCTGAACAACGGAATCTCCGAACGCCGTGTGAAGTGTTAAGAGGAATTTGACCGGGAGAAATACTTCCACATTGGAATCACTGAATTGGATTCCATGACATCCGACCCTTTACCGTGATGCGTTCATCAGCTGGATATGGAGAAGCGTGTGGCCAAACGTGACAGCGGAGGACGCTGAAGCCATCTGCGTCCAGTCAGGTCTTGGTGGTGTCATTCACGCGAGATTGAGAGGTACCTAGTGTGTGTGTGTGTGTGTGTGTGTGTGTGTGTGTGTCCCGCTCCTGCCTCTGAGGTAGGGTAGTCGGGCGCGGCCGACGCCCTTGGCTGCTGCATTTCCCTGCGGGATCCCTCCCTCCCTCCCTCACCGGGGACTTCAGAGGATTAAAAGACACGGTGAAAAATTGGTTTGTGAGCGCCCGAGTTTCTGTCAGTGAGGAGAGTATCGGTGTGGTGGAGGGTGGAGAGGTAATGTTATCAGAGAGATGGTAAGGCTGTTAGGTGTAGCGAGGCACTGTAGTCAGGCTGAGATTGGTGTTTGAAATGTGTATATGATGTTAGTAGTTTCTGTCTGGGGTGGGAAGAGGCTATCTTGCCTCGGGAGGAGGTTTTCGACACCACTGGGGGTAACATGAGCAAGGCAGGTTATAGAAGACCTGGGGGCCGTATGCAGAAAATTCTTAGATTTCTGCTTATTTTTATGCTTAGCTGAGCAAATGACTTAAGTGCTACACAGAAAAGGACTAAGCACGATGCTTAGCAAAACCTAAGCATAAGATTTAAGAAGTATGAAATGCAGTTTGGGTCAAAATATTTGTCGTTTGCTAAGCAAATACTTAAGCGTAGGGCAGCTTTCAGAAACATGCTTAGCGAAATTCTTAAAGTTAAGTAAAATTCTTTGGGGTTAAGCATACTTAAGCCTCCTAAGACGTTTTCTGCATACGGCCCCAGAGGGTCTATGGTGAGGTAGGCTGTTGTAGGTTGGGAGAATCATCCTGATGTCCTGATATATGTGGACAGAGACACGATGGTAAAGGAGACGCCTCCTTCTAACCTGTCGCTTCGACGTATCATCTAGGTGGAAAATAGATCCTTATTAATGCTATGTAGAGAGAGTCATACTCTCACGGTTGTAATATCAACAGAAGACGTGAGTGGAAAGTACGTATATTCTGATCTACTTATACCCGCCTGGTGCTCTGAGGAAGAAGGAATAAAGCCACTACTCAGGGAAGAAATAGAGAAGTTGGAGTATGTTATCATATTGTCGTTCTTAAAGAGGGGTTTTGTACTATTGATTAACATCATGAGAGTAGTTTTCTAGCTAACTATCCGTTTTAGATAAAAATGATAGTCTTCGTTAATGTTGGTCATTGTGTATCTCTGTCTAGCGGGAAGAAATTACCCAGTGTTAAATTACTGAAATTCTGTAGTATTTTGAAAACTTTATCAGATCTGAAAGTCCATTTCCTTTTTCTTTTTAGGATTCAGTTCAAATTTATCAACTTTTTTCTTCATATGATTTATTTCTGGGTGAGTACTAGTTTTGTGGGTCTTTTTTTTTTGTTTCTTTGTTTATTCGGCTTAGATAAATATTGCTGAACAGACGTGAAGAACACATCCTTACTGCTGTTTGACCTGGGTGTTATAAAGACAAAGGTCTGTGTCTTTGGCTAGATAGTTTGTGTTTTGCCTATAACATCTTTTGTTTTCTTTGCTTTATTGTAGTAGTTTTTCTGTTTGCATGATAGTATACAGCTAAGTATTGCTTTTGGTATTTCAGCTTTCTCCTGATTATCCATTCAACTCCTTTTTCATCATGTGTTTTTTTTTTTTTTAATAATGATTCACTAAACATTTTCTATTCATGTTTAGCATTTTTTCTAAGCAAAATTCATTACTTGACTTTTGTCTGTATTGAAGTCTTTTGGCCACTTCTTTGATCATGTCATAAAATTGTTTTCATCAGTTTGAATCATTAAGCCAATTTTTTTTCCCCTCATTTTTTCTTTGGGGGGACAGAGGAAGGTAGGGGGAAAGCGTTGGGTCTATTTCCTAAATCCAAATCGTCGACAGATTTTGACGAACCTCCTCGTGAGTCATGCCTCCAGATCTGTGTCTTGAGAGAATGGAGAGGAAGTGTGTGTGTGTGTGTGTGAGAGCTGGACCTGACCCTCGTCACGCTGAGCCAGCCAGGTGGCTCCTCATTTCCTCCTGCTCCTCGTCGTCTAGCCAGAGGCCAGGTCGCTACCCGCGCTCTTACCCCCGTAATCTTGTGACGTGTGATGGAGGGGAGCTGGGCTGGAAGGTCTACGTATACAGGAGACTGAGGGTTGCTTTTGAGTCCCAGTTATGATGACTATTTTTGAGTCCCAGTTATGATGACTCTAAAGATAGAACTTTGTTCAACTGGTTAACATTGCTGCATTATAAACCTCTGTTAAACGTGTTAACATTGCTGCATTATGATACTCCGTTAAACTTGTTAATATTGCTGCGTTAATACGAAGCTCCTGTTCATTCTCCGTTATTTGTTAATTGTTTTCTAAATATTTTCCGTTTTTTTTTTACGATTTTATCTAAAACAGAAAAGATGTTTCCCCCGTGAGGATAATGTCGGTGTGGAGGGGTGTTGCTGGTGTTGTCAGTGTGGAGGGGTGTTGCTGGTGTTGTCAGTGTGGAGGGGTGTTGCCTGGTGTTGTCAGTGTGGAGGGGTGTTCCTGGTGTTGTCAGTGTGGAGGGGTGTTGCCGGTGTTGTCAGTGTGGAGGGGTGTTCCTGGTGTTGTCAGTGTGGAGGGGTGTTCCTGGTGTTGTCAGTGTGGAGGGGTGTTCCTGGTGTTGTCAGTGTGGAGGGGTGTTCCTGGTGTTGTCAGTGTGGAGGGGTGTTCCTGGTGTTGTCAGTGTGGAGGGGTGTTCCTGGTGTTGTCAGTGTGGAGGGGTGTTCCTGGTGTTGTCAGTGTGGAGGGGTGTTCCTGGTGTTGTCAGTGTGGAGGGGTGTTCCTGGTGTTGTCAGTGTGGAGGGGTGTTCCTGGTGTTGTCAGTGTGGAGGGGTGTTCCTGGTGTTGTCAGTGTGGAGGGGTGTTCCTGGTGTTGTCAGTGTGGAGGGGTGTTCCTGGTGTTGTCAGTGTGGAGGGGTGTTCCTGGTGTTGTCAGTGTGGAGGGGTGTTCCTGGTGTTGTCAGTGTGGAGGGGTGTTCCTGGTGTTGTCAGTGTGGAGGGGTGTTCCTGGTGTTGTCAGTGTGGAGGGGTGTTCCTGGTGTTGTCAGTGTGGAGGGGTGTTCCTGGTGTTGTCAGTGTGGAGGGGTGTTCTTGGTGTTGTCAGTGTGGAGGGGTGTTCCTGGTGTTGTCAGTGTGGAGGGGTGTTCCTGGTGTTGTCAGTGTTGGCGTGTTGTTTGTATTGGGATAATTGTTTAAGTATGGAGATAAGGTTTCAGTATGTGCGTAATGTCTAACTGAAGGGAAAGTTTTAAATGTGGAAGTGATGTTGGCAGTGTGTTAGTGTTTGTGGGTGTGTGTGTGTGTGTGTGTGTGTGTGTGTGTGTGTGTGTGTTTGTCTGTCTGTCTGTCTCTCTGTCTGTCTGTCTGTCTCTCTGTCTGTCTGTCTGTCTCTCTGTCTGTCTGTCTGTCTCTCTGTCTGTCTGTCTGTCTGTGTAACTACCTATTACCAGTTGATAAGGAACGGAGGGTGAGTCTTTAAAACTCGTAAGGCCCCAATCTCTTGAAGTTTAACATTACACAACTTTTCAAACATCTGTCCACTCTGTGACGTCTCCATTACCCAGTACATTCCATTCGTCCGTTACTCTTACACAGTAGTAGAAGTACTTCTTGACGTCTTTTTTTTTTTCTATTTTCTTATTATACTTTGTCGCTGTCTCCCGCGTTAGCGAGGTAGCGCAAGGAAACATTTTTTTCTTATCGTTAAACTTAATGTTATGGTCTCTGTTTGGTCACGTCTTCGCGTCCTTCGAAGAAGTGTTCATTGTTGACGTCCTGAGACTGGTTCGCAAACTTTAAGGTCGACAAACCTATTCTAGTTCTGCTTGATGACATGTTGTGATCAGTTAGCTGAAAATATCCTAATCCATATGTATATCAGAATATATCCTTATTCATACGTATATGAGAATATATTCTTATCCATATGTATATCAGAATATATCCTTATTCATACGTATATCAGAATATATCCTTATCCATATATATATGAGAATATATCCTTATTCATACGTATATCAGAATATATCCTTATTCATACGTATATCAGAATATATTCTTATCCTTATGTGTATCATGCTATACGATATTGCTATTTGTGAGCAGAAAATGTGTCTCCTGTACCGTTGTCTGAAGGTGGGGTTCTGACGACAGGTTGGAGACATCACGAACTCCTAATTCCCTCTGCTACACCCACACACTCCTGCAGCGTATGTCCTGTTAGATCATATTCGTATCAGAGCTCTCCTTCACTGTGTCCCATCTTCATTCCTTCGTATTTATCCCGGGTGAATATCATCCGCCAGGTATCAGACCAATTTTGGAGTTCGTCCAGGTAGTCTTGCAAGTTTATGCAACCCTTCCTCACTCTTTACCTCCGTCGTGACCTCCTCATCTCCGGCAGATGCATTCAGGTACGAATCCAGTCTTTCTGGTGGAGATCAAGAAGAGCAGTGGTCTCAGGAGTATGCCCTGCGGCACGTCGCTGGTGACCCCCCAGACCATCTTGTGAAGGCTGTTCGGACATGCGTCCTTTGTTCCTTTCTACCATGGAAATTTTGTAATCAGTCGTAGGAGCCTCCCCTTTATTCCTGCTTAAATATCTAGCCTCTTTACAAACCTCCTGTGTGATGCGGTGTCAAATGCTTTCTGGCAGTCCGGACACGTACTATCTATCCTGGATTTTTTTTTTTTTTTTTTTTTTTTTGTTCAAGACGCTGCTCGCCCTTTCAAAGAAGTCTAAGCTTTTTTTTTTTTTTCTATGCGGGACCTTCTTTTTATTACTATTTGTTGTCTCTCGCTCAGGTGGCTTCTCCTCTACAAGTAATCTATCAATTTGTTTTCTCGATAATTTGTTTACAGACCATCCTCATCAGAGGGACCGATCTGTAGGTCAGCACGACTTCGCGGTCGCTTATCATGGAGACAGGTGTGCCGGTTGCCCTTTCCCACTCCCTCAGCACTTTTTCCTCCTCGGGAGATATCTCGAGCGGCACTTCAAGTGGCCTGTCAAGCGTATCAGCACATTTCTTCAGCTGATAAGGAAGAACTTTCCACAGGGACGTGAACCTTAAGTGGGTCAAGGCCCTGCAATTGTCTGTTCCTGTCTCTGCTTTATATGTCAGTGGTTTCCAAGATGCGTCTGATGACAGACGTCGAGGTGGTTGTGCCTCGCGGAGAGGAAACACCGCTTCAACTTGCCATTCATGTCCTACCTTATCTTTACGTTCCGCCTCAACATCTCTACCTTCTGAATCCTCCTCCAGCCTGGTTAGCTGATTTTGACAGATTACTTCTAATGACTTAGGGACAATTTTTGGATAGTTTCGTGCCTTCTCCACAGCCCTACTCTCTTACAAGATTATCTGTATCTCCTTCTTTTCCTTCTATGATTATCCTTTCTTTCTTCATACATTTCAGTAAGTAACTGGCTATTGTTCTGCCAGTACCTGCTCCACGATGCCTCCCTAAACTCTGTTGGTGTTCAACATCTTTTGGCACCTGTGTCTGTTGAACCTTTCCTCCGTTATTTGAAGCTAGATGTATGTACTCACGCTCCTACTCCTTGATTACCTGTTTTACAAGACATTCTGCATCAGTTTCCCAACTTGTAATAGAAACTGTTTACTTTTGTGTAGTTTCCTCACTGTATCTTTTCTTTGAGTCTGGTTCCCTCTCTGATCTTATTTTGTTTTCATTTACTACACAGTAGAAAGGTATTTTTTCCTTTGTGTGTGTGTGTGTGTGTGTGTGTGTGTGTGTGTGTGTGTGTGAAGACGTCATGCAGTCAATATGAAGCCTGGTAGTGAGGAAGTGGTTTATGATTGATACTTTCAGTTTAGCGTCAGTGTAGCGTTGCCATCGTCAGTGTAGAAGTGACATTAAATCCTCAGATGATGTTGGTAGTTTCAAGACAATGTTGTTGTTGTGATGCTGACCGACTTTAGCTGGTGATGTTATCGTTTCTGGGTCAGCTATCGTCGTAAACACGGTATCAGCGAGGCACTTGACACACGTCTTCACTTCTGGTTGGAGCAGAAGGGACTCTAGAATTAGACTTCGTGTGTAGTGTCAGCAACACCACCTGATGATGACGACTCGTGTGATCACTTGTCAGCAGTGTGAAAACAGCCTCACTGAGAAGGTGCAGATTTGCATTGATCGCTACGCGGAATTTCTCCCCCCTCCCATGAAAGGGTGGCTGTGTGAGCTAGACTGGTGAGGAAGAAGTAGATGATGAAAGTTTCTTTTTCCTCTGTGCTCGTATCCCTTTCTTGTGTCTCTGGCCTGGGAGCGATTCTTGGAATTCCTTCCCTCTCTCGTGAGTGACGGAGGTGTGAGGGAAGACTGGGTGGAAAGGCATGAACAACAGGCGAGGCGAAGTGAGGGAACAGGGAGACGAGGCGCACGCTGGGTTCTGGGGCCCCGAAGTCATTGCTATGGCCCAGCTCCGCCCAGAGACAAATTGCACTTCCGCTGGGAAACTTGACTTTGGATGTATGACGTGACTGAGCGTCAGAGCAATATAACTGATACTGGTATAGTGCGAGAATTGGAAGGAGAAACACCAGCGCCGTACTGCTATTGAGACACATGAACGCTTTTACCCCCTCCTTCTTACGTATATTATAACGACAGGTCACTTACAATCACGATGCACGTAGGTAAGGCACCGGATCAGAGAACGGATAAAGTTAACACCGAGTTCATTTCAAGCACTGAAGGAACGGTGACTCCAGACGTGCGACTCAATATAGCTCAGTTACTTTAGGTTGTGTCCCCCACCCGGGTCCAAACTTTAAGACCTCCCTCAAGTTGCCTCGTCTTTGGAGGGAGGGTGGGTGGGTGGGTCGGCCGCAGACCCGAGACATTCTCGGTGTTCGTCGTGTCATAGATTCACGCACGAGTCCCGAACCGGGGTACGATGGGGGTGCCAGGCGTACACCACATCCTTAGCCCCTTGAGCAAGACGCGTTTGTACGACCCTCGGATATGATAGCGTAGCGTTTAGCATGACCCTCATAGGGTCAGGTCAGAGGCCAAGCCATCATACCCAGGGCCTGAAAAGTCGCGTTCAAGGCTCGAACCATCGTAGTCAAGGCTCACCAGCTCACACAACTTGACCTTGACCAGAAGCTATAAACAGAATCGAGAGCCTTACAGTTTACCTCGAGAACTGTTTCATAAATACAGTGGTTACAGTTTCATGCCAGAGTATGCGTCAGCCCTCCTAATGCGTCCCAGAGTTACAGGTTCGTATTGAAGCCAGTCTGAGATGAATTTGCAAGATTATACGTCAAATTACTCTGCTGTAATTGCAATGGTGGAGTGATTAATCCCGACTTAGCATAACAATGGTTCCCTGCGCAAGGAGTAAATTCAGGACAGATGAACACACACATCAAAGGTTTCCGTGCATTGCGCAGATCCAGGACGCAGGAGCCGATACGCTTGCAGCCCGGATTACGGCGGAGCCGTGACCCAGAGAACGTGAGATATCGTATCTCCTCCCGACCTGGCGGGAGCTGCTTCCGTAGGTCGCAGTAAAACGTTCATAGATAACGAACTGGGTTCCAGATGTGTCCCCACGTACAGGCAGACGGTTTACTTGATGAATTTAAGTCACATGCTCATCAACTGGTGATATCATTGTGGCTTATCTACTGGTGATATCGTTGTGGCTTATCTACTGGTGATATCATTGTGGCTTATCTACTGGTGATATCGTTGTGGCTTATCTACTGGTGATATCATTGTGGCTTATCTACTGGTGATATCAGGTGATCTTTCAGTCTTCCCAGTGGAGGAGATTTTTCATGAAAAGTCCACGACTCGAAAACCTTCTGCAAGAGGAGGAGGATAACAGTGGTAGAAGGATATTCCGATGTAGAACAATGTGGACATCTGTTTGTCCTCAAGGTTTGAAGCGGAGGGTCGGTTCATTTTTTTTGGGGGGGAAAGCAGAGACGAACGACATGACACAACATAATCAAGTTAACCGAGTTTTCCCTGATTAATCCAATCACTTGAGACCCGGAGGTTTGGCCCTGACTGACCATGGATGGATGTTGGGCCCGGGCGAGGGTGACTCATGGTCTTGGATGAATGGTGGCTGATGGTCTTGGATGAGGGTGGCTGATGGTCGTGGATGAGGGTGGCTGTTGGTCCTAACAGAAAACAGGACGTCCAGGAATCCCTCATTCGGGAACAACGGTCGTCTTGTCTCCAACATAACCCCAAAACAGATGGGTCACTGCTTTGTATTATCTTGATCTCCTTACGGTTAAGCCCTCGGTGATACCTTCTCCTGCTCATGATCACCAGACACACACACACACACACACACACACACACACACACACACACACACACACACACACACACGAGCGCCCAGCCGAGCCCAGCCTACCACCACCACCACCACCGCCGCTACCACATCCCCAACACCAACGACCATCACGGGCATGTTTGTTGCCTCTGGTGGTGGTGAGGTAGTGTTTTGGGGCCTCCTGTCTTTGATGCTTGAGGTCGGTCCTCACTGTACTCTACATGGGTCTGTTTGCCATCATTTCTTATATATATATATATATATATATATATATATATATATATATATATATATATATATATACCGTGAATGATTGTTTGATTTTCATGTAAACACTGACGGAAGGGAGTTCATTTTCTCTTTTGCTCTCGTGATGGAAGTGTGTCCACGTGAGGGAGGGGGGAGCTCAGTGATATCTTTGTATCAGGTTTTGCTCGGTAACTGGACGGGCTCTCGCTGCCTCCTCGGCCACCCACAGTAAGCCGTCTTGCTCCATCATCAGCCTTCTTCCCCCCCCCTCTCTCTCTCTCTCTGCCCCGAGGGAGGCTCTCCTGATAACCTAAGGTTGGGCGGGAGGCATGGTAACCTGACCTCTGAACCACACACTTCATGATGTATATATGGCTCTACGTAGTCAGGGAGGTGGTGTGCCGCGAGGGACGCTGGATGACTCAGGCAGGCAGGCAGGCGTCTTGCGAAAGATCAGCCAACATCTCCGAAGCCCCCGAG
>NC_092240.1:17027280-17132280 GCF_036320965.1 Panulirus ornatus | reverse complement strand
AGCTTTGCATCGTGGGTTATCAAGGATTTCCGCTGCCTTACCTGAAGGCTTACCACGCTGGTTTATTGAGGGGTATTTTTTATCGCGAGACATCATGACCTCGGTCGTACCGTCGTGTTTAAGGGTCGTACCGTCTTGCCTTAGGGTCGTCTAGTCGTGTTAAAGGGTCGTACCGTCGTGTTTAAGAGTTGTGCCATCTTGCTTTAGGGCCGTACCGTCGTGTTTAAGGGCCGTCCCGTCTTGCTGAAGGGTTGTACCATCTTGGTTAAAGGTTGTACCGCCTTGCTTAGGGGTTGTACCGTCGTGATCTGTTTGAGATGACGGATCCTGATACAGTGGCTGGCTCTCTCTCTCTCTCTCTCTCTCTCTCTCTCTCTCTCTCTCTCTCTCTCTCTCTCTCTCTCTCTCTCCTAAGACGACGTCACGCGGCCCCACACCGTATGCAATACCCTACCCCCACCATCCATGTTCTTTTACGCGATTTTTTTTCATTTTTTTTTTTCTTTTTGCAGATTATCATATTTCAGATCCAATCTCGGGGACGGGCCCGTGGACTAGCCTGCTCAATATTCATGCCGTTCTTCAGCTACGCTGGCCTCCAAAGGGCTTGTGGTGGTGTGGTGTGGTGTGGTGTGGTGGTGTGGTGTGGTGTGGTGTGGTGGTGTGGTGTGGTGTGGTGGTGTGGTGTGTGTGGTGTGGTGTGGTGGTGTGGTGTGGTGTGGTGTGGTGGTGTGGTGTGGTGTGGTGGTGTGGTGTGGTGTGGTGTGGTGTGGTGGTGTGGTGTGGTGTGGTGTGGTGGTGTGGTGTGGTGTGGTGTGGTGGTGTGGTGTGGTGGTGTGGTGTGGTGTGGTGGTGTGGTGTGGTGTGGTGTGGTGGTGTGGTGTGGTGTGGTGGTGTGGTGTGGTGGTGTGGTGGTGTGGTGTGGTGTGGTGTGGTGGTGTGGTGTGGTGGTGTGGTGTGGTGTGGTGGTGGTTATTGATTTTCCTGGAATACTTATTTCGGTGGCAGGGTTTCCACCAACACCCTTCTATTTTAGACACACACACACACACACACACACACACACACACACGACATTTACTCCTGACGCCACAAAGTAAAGGTCTGTTAATACCCTCTACAAACGACTCTTCCACTCCACCCTAACCCACTGCCACCTCATCTGCCTTGGTCGTCGCTCATCTGCAAAGCAAACACAACAAAGCTGTGAACCACGCCAGCAGAACACCCAGAACACTCACACTGGCTGGTGTTTAACCCACACACACTGGCTACATACACTATATATATATATATATATATATATATATATATATATATATATGTGTGTGTGTGTGTGTGTGTGTGTGTGTGTCTCATATATCATGCACTGACAAAGAGTCGTATTTTCTCGCTTGTGTAACATTTTTATTTCTCTTTTCATGTATCTTGACAACACAACAATATTCCACACCAGCTCCTCCGCTCGCCTTTGTTATGCTCGTCTTCCTAAAGCTCACACCAACTGAATTTTTCTTCTCTTTTTTTTTTTTCATTTTCTTTTCCTTCATATTTCCCGCGTCTCTCCTCTTCGCCTTGTACAATACAGACTTTTTACTACCAGAGCCGTAATCTGTGGGTTTTATATGTTTTTATATGTTTTTGTTTCAATATGTTTGTATGTTACTGGGCTTTTATCATTATATATATATATATATATATATATATATATATATATATATATATATATATATATATATATGAGAGAGAGAGGATTTGGCAGCGGATGGAACCATGGAAGCGGAAGTGAGTCACAGACCCGGTAGGGGAGGAGGCGAAGGTTCTGGGAGCGTTGAAGAATGTGTGGAAGGCGTGAACATTGTCTCGGAAAGCAAAAATGGGTATGTTTGAAGGAATAGTGGTTCCAACAATGTTATATGGTTGCGAGGCGTGGGCTATAGATAGGGATGTTCGGAGGAGGGTGGATGTGTTGGAAATGAGATTCTTGAGGATAATATGTGGTGTAAAGTGGTTAGATCGAGTGAGATGGAAGGGTAAGAGAGATGTGTGGTATTAAAAAGTGTGGTTGAGAGAGCAGAAGAGGGTGTATTGAAATAGTTCGGTCACATGGAGAGAATGAGTGAGGAAAGATTGACCAAGAGAATATATGTGTCAGAGGTGGAGGGAACGAGAAGTGGGAGACCAAATTGGAGGTGGAAGGATAGAGTGAAAAAGATATTGAGCGATCGGGGTCTGAACATGCAGGAGGGTGAAAGGCGTGCAAGGAATAGTGAATTGGAACGATGTGGTATATCGGGGTCGACGTGCTGTCAATGGATTGAAGCAGGGCATGTGAAGCGTCTGGGGTAAACCATGGAAAGTTTTATGGGGCCTGGATGTGGAAAGGGAGCTGTGGTTTCGATGCATTATACATGACAGCTAGAGACTGAGTGTGAATGAATGTGGCCTTTGTTGTCTTTTCCTAGCGCTACCTCGTGCGTGTGTGGGGGAGGGGGTTGTCATTTCATGTGTGGCGGGGTGGCGACAGGAATGAATAAGGGCAGACAGTATGAATTATGTACATGTGTATATATGTATATGTTTGTGTGTGTATATATATGTATACGTTGAAAAGTATAGGTATGTATATGTTCGTGTGTGCACGTGTATGTATGTACATGTGTATGCGGGTGGGTTGGGCGATTCTTTCGTCTGTTTCCTTGCGCTACCTCGCTAACGCGGGAGACAGCGACAAAGTATGATAAATAGAAAATAATATATGATATATATATGTGTGTGTGTGTGTGTCTGAAATTCTGTTCAAGAATCTCTCCAGCTTTCGGTGAATCTAGGTCACACAAGATCCTGAATTTTATGAGTACCAGTACGTCCGCCAGCCCTGTTACTGCCAAGTGGGGGGTGGGGGAGGTTGGAACGGACGGTGCCAGTCATCCTGCTGAAACTGTTGTACGGCAACAGACACACTGAGCTATAAAACTCTTCATTCTAAGCTTCAGTTTTTTAACTTTACATTTCTTGTCTGTCATTTGTTTCTTCCACTCTCAAGGACGTCAGGTTGTACGTAATAGACTTAGAACTCTTGCTGAATCCGCCACAGTGGCTTGTATATGCAAGGAATCCAAGGAAGCAGTTTCAATATGTGGTGACGTGGCACAAGCAACCTCTCTCTCTCTCTCTCTCTCTCTCTCTCTCTCTCTCTCTCTCTCTCTCTCTCTCTCTCTCTCTCTCTCTCTCTCTCACCAGGCTTCGTAGTGCTTTCGCTGCGACATACAGATCAAGTGTTCGTCAGTTCTCTGAGTTCCGGCCTCCCAGTATCTCCAGTGGACCCGCTGTGAGATAGCTGTGTCTCCACGTTGTCTCCTCCAGTTGTCTCCTCACCCTGACCCGTCTGATAACAGTCGTGTCTCCTCCAGTGTCTCTTCCAGTGTCTCCTCCTCCGCCTGGCAAACTCCTCGTGTATAAAAGATAACCATTAATTGCAAGACTATTCGTCCGAGCGCTAAACTCCTTCTTGACCAGCGTCCAACTTTTCTCATTGTATCGTGCATTCCCGGGAGTCGGGAAGTCAAACACAAGGGCCTGTGGTATGTGTCGTGGAGATAAAGATGGTGATCTCTTTCTTTCTCTTTGCATCAAGACATTCGTCCCTTTACCATCCACATCAGAGAGAGAGACTCTCTACCACGTATTTATCATGTAGAACTCCTTTGATAGATCCCAGTATCCCAGTGTAATTGACATATTAGTAGGGATATATCATATAAAAAGGAGGATAATCCATTGATCACGTTCATTCAACCACCCTTGTGGACAGAGAAGGATGACACTTTCTTGAGATGAAAAGGTTAGATGTGGTATATGCAAGGTCTTGTACCCAACACCATGTCATCGTTCCCGTGGCTGGCTTACCACAGGATACCATCGCTGACCCGATATAAATAGGCTAATACAATATCGGTAACTACGTCAAAAGTGCGCCAAGTTACTTTTACACAGCTGAGGCACGAAACTTAAAGCCAAGATCCATATTTACGGAGGAGGAAACTGTGGTGGATGGATGGGGTGTTCTGTTGGTGAGTATGGAACAAACTGTGTGGTTAATCTCATAAATTAGACTCTGAAACCTCTCAAGATGATATTGGATCAGACGTTTGGCCGAGCTGTCATTCCATCCCTAATCAGGACCTGTTAAGGAATCCTAGAAGGTTGAGGCCCATGTAGACTGTGTCTATATAATGACTGGAAATACATATCAGACATTTAGTCAGACATCTTCCTTTCATATGCGATCGCTCTATCCCGCGTGAGTGAGGTAGCGTAAGGAACAGATGGCTGGGCCTTCGAGGAGATCCTCACTTGGCTCCATCCTCTGTTCTTTTTCTTTCTTTTTTTTTTTTTTGGATTATTATACAGAAGGGAGGATTTCCAGTTCCCCTCCTTCTCCCACTGCTCGTAAGTCTCCTTTTGCGACACGCGGGAGAGATACGTGGGCAGTATTCGTTCTCCCACTATCCCCGGGGATGTTCAAGCGCTTTATATAATTGAACATAACAAAGCAGTAAACACGTTTCACACAAAAGAATGACGGCAGAAAAATAGGTCAGGTCAGGTCAAAGGTCAGGGTGCCTACCGCCGTGATCAAGAAGATTCGTGACTCGCAAGATGTTTGATGATCACAACGATTATCAGAGTTTTACTCATACGTAATGATTAATGCTTTACTCATACGTAATGATTAATGTTTTACTCGTACGTAATGATTAATGTTTTACTCGTACGTAATGATTAATGTTTTACTCACGTAATGATTAATGTTTTACTCATACGTAATGATTAATGTTTTACTCATACGTAATGATTAATGTTTTACTCATACGTAATGATTAATGTTTTACTCATACGTAATGATTAATGTTTTACTCGTACGTAATGATTAATGTTTTACTCGTACGTAATGATTAATGTTTTACTCACGTAATGATTAATGTTTTACTCATACGTAATGATTAATGTTTTACTCATACGTAATGATTAATGTTTTACTCATACGTAATGATTAATGTTTTACTCGTACGTAATGATTAATGTTTTACTCGTACGTAATGATTAATGTTTTACTCACGTAATGATTAATGTTTTACTCATACGTAATGATTAATGTTTTACTCATACGTAATGATTAATGTTTTACCATACGTAATGATTAATGTTTTACTCGTACGTAATGATTAATGTTTTACTCATACGTAATGATTAATGTTTTACTCATACGTAATGATTAATGTTTTACTCGTACGTAATGATTAATGTTTTACTCATACGTAATGATTAATGTTTTACTCATACGTAATGATTAATGTTTTACTCATACGTAATGATTAATGTTTTACTCATACGTAATGATTAATGTTTTACTCATACGTAATGATTAATGTTTTACTCATACGTAATGATTAATGTTTTACTCATACGTAATGATTAATGTTTTACTCATACGTAATGATTAATGTTTTACTCATACGTAATGATTAATGTTTTACTCATACGTAATGATTAATGTTTTACTCATACGTAATGATTAATGTTTTACTCATACGTAATGATTAATGTTTTACTCGTACGTAATGATTAATGTTTTACTCATACGTAATGATTAATGTTTTACTCATACGTAATGATTAATGTTTTACTCATACGTAATGATTAATGTTTTACTCATACGTAATGATTAATGTTTTACTCATACGTAATGATTAATGTTTTACTCATACGTAATGATTAATGTTTTACTCATACGTAATGATTAATGTTTTACTCATACGTAATGATTAATGTTTTACTCATACGTAATGATTAATGTTTTACTCATACGTAATGATTAATGTTTTACTCATACGTAATGATTAATGTTTTACTCATACGTAATGATTAATGTTTTACTCATACGTAATGATTAATGTTTTACTCATACGTAATGATTAATGTTTTACTCATACGTAATGATTAATGTTTTACTCATACGTAATGATTAATGTTTTACTCATACGTAATGATTAATGTTTTACTCATACGTAATGATTAATGTTTTACTCATACGTAATGATTAATGTTTTACTCATACGTAATGATTAATGTTTTACTCATACGTAATGATTAATGTTTTACTCGTACGTAATGATTAATGTTTTACTCATACGTAATGATTAATGTTTTACTCATACGTAATGATTAATGTTTTACTCATACGTAATGATTAATGTTTTACTCATACGTAATGATTAATGTTTTACTCATACGTAATGATTAATGTTTTACTCATACGTAATGATTAATGTTTTACTCATACGTAATGATTAATGTTTTACTCATACGTAATGATTAATGTTTTACTCATACGTAATGATTAATGTTTTACTCATACGTAATGATTAATGTTTTACTCATACGTAATGATTAATGTTTTACTCATACGTAATGATTAATGTTTTACTCATACGTAATGATTAATGTTTTACTCATACGTAATGATTAATGTTTTACTCATACGTAATGATTAATGTTTTACTCATACGTAATGATTAATGTTTTACTCATACGTAATGATTAATGTTTTACTCATACGTAATGATTAATGTTTTACTCATACGTAATGATTAATGTTTTACTCATACGTAATGATTAATGTTTTACTCATACGTAATGATTAATGTTTTACTCATACGTAATGATTAATGTTTTACTCATACGTAATGATTAATGTTTTACTCATACGTAATGATTAATGTTTTACTCATACGTAATGATTATGTTTTACTCATACGTAATGATTAATGTTTTACTCATACGTAATGATTAATGTTTTACTCATACGTAATGATTAATGTTTTACTCATACGTAATGATTAATGTTTTACTCATACGTAATGATTAATGTTTTACTCATACGTAATGATTAATGTTTTACTCATACGTAATGATTAATGTTTTACTCATACGTAATGATTAATGTTTTACTCATACGTAATGATTAATGTTTTACTCATACGTAATGATTAATGTTTTACTCATACGTAATGATTAATGTTTTACTCATACGTAATGATTAATGTTTTACTCATACGTAATGATTAATGTTTTACTCATACGTAATGATTAATGTTTTACTCATACGTAATGATTAATGTTTTACTCATACGTAATGATTAATGTTTTACTCATACGTAATGATTAATGTTTTACTCATACGTAATGATTAATGTTTTACTCATACGTAATGATTAATGTTTTACTCATACGTAATGATTAATGTTTTACTCATACGTAATGATTAATGTTTTACTCATACGTAATGATTAATGTTTTACTCATACGTAATGATTAATGTTTTACTCATACGTAATGATTAATGTTTTACTCATACGTAATGATTAATGTTTTACTCATACGTAATGATTAATGTTTTACTCATACGTCATGATTAATGTTTTACTCATACGTAATGATTAATGTTTTACTCATACGTAATGATTAATGTTTTACTCATACGTAATGATTAATGTTTTACTCATACGTAATGATTAATGTTTTACTCATACGTAATGATTAATGTTTTACACGTAATGATTAATGTTTTACTCATACGTAATGATTAATGTTTTACTCATACGTAATGATTAATGTTTTACTCATACGTAATGATTAATGTTTTACTCATACGTAATGATTAATGTTTTACTCATACGTAATGATTAATGTTTTACTCATATGTAATGATTAATGTTTTACTCATACGTAATGATTAATGTTTTACTCATACGTAATGATTAATGTTTTACTCATATGTAATGATTAATGTTTTACTCATACGTAATGATTAATGTTTTACTCATACGTAATGATTAATGTTTTACTCATACGTAATGATTGATGTTTTACTCGTACGTAATGATTAATGTTTTATTCATACGTAATGATTAATGTTTTACCATACGTAATGATTAATGTTTTACTCGTACTTGATTAATGTTTTACTCATACGTAATGATTAATGTTTTACTCATACGTAATGATTAATGTTTTACTCATACGTCATGATTAATGTTTTACTCATACGTAATGATTAATGTTTTACTCGTACTTAATGATTAATGTTTTACTCATACGTAATGATTAATGTTTTACTCATACGTAATGATTAATGTTTTACTCATACGTCATGATTAATGTTTTACTCATACGTAATGATTAATGTTTTACTCATACGTAATGATTAATGTTTTACTCATACGTAATGATTAATGTTTTACTCATATGTCATGATTAATGTTTTACTCATACGTAATGATTAATCATTTGTGAAGAGCCAGTCAGCGTGATAATTCTATTTGCCTTTTTTTCTACAAGCGGGGAAAAAAGAGGATGGTAATTAGGTATGGTAATTAGGGATGCAAATTAGATTTTTTTTGTGTCAAATACGACAGTTTGATCACGTCATCCTTTATGATCATTATGATCATTAGATCTTTTGATGAATAGTTCTTCTCACACTGACTCATGCCTTGTCTTCTTATTTTACTTCTCCTTCTTCTTCTTCTTCTTCTTCTTCTTCTTCTTCTTCTTCTTCTTCTTCTTCTTCTTCTTCTTCTTCTTCATCATCTTCTTCTTCTTCTTCTTCTTCTTCTTCTTCTTCTTCTTCTTCTTCTTCTTCGTCTTCTTCTTCTTCTTCTTCCTCTTTTTCTTATTCGCCTCCTCCTCCTCCTCCTTGTTGTTGTTGTTGTTCTTCTTCTTCTTCTTCTTCTTCTTCTTCCTCTTCTTCTTCTTCTTCTTCTTCTTCTTCTTCTTCGCCTCCTCCTCCTCCTCCTCCTCCTCCTCCTCCTTCTTCTTTTGTTCTCTAAATATTCATTTCATAACATATCTTTCCCGTTGTTTGACATACGATTACAGTTTGAGAGCACGACCGGTGTGTTTTCCATTGGTTCTCAATATCTATCAACCCGACTAGATAGCTACATAGGCATCAGCCGCCAAGAACCTCTTTTACTAGTATTTGATTCACTGATTCACTAGTTAACAATTCTGTTCCTGACTCGGCCAAGCGTTCGACCCCGGTATCTTGAGACACGTTAGAGACTTACCAGACATCGTGAGAATAATGTAGAGTTCAAAATGAATTGCGATATTTGAGTCAGTCTGTGTTGCTGCTGTCTCGAAGTTATTGATTCAGAGGTGATCTACGAGCCACTGGGAATACGCTTATAGCAAGATCACTTCCCAGTTTTATGGTGTCGTTGCTCAAGGGTCATATCCCCCATACTCAAGGGTCTTATTCAAGGGTCATATCCTCCGTACTCAAGGGTCGTACTCAAGGGTCATATCCCCCATATTCAATGGTCGTACCGTCTCACTCAAGAATTGTCCTGTCGCACTAGACAGGTCGTACGGCGTCGATTGCTCACGGGGTCATACCGTCGTGAGCAAGCGTCGTACCGGTGTAGAAGTCAAGGGTCGAACACTTGTGCTCAGGATTCGTGCCACTGTTATTCCAAGATCGTACCGTCGTGCTTAGAGAGTCGTACCTTTATTCTTAATGATCGTACCGTCGTACTCCGAGGTTTTTCCGTACTTCCCAAGGAACCGCATCATCGTTCTCAAGGGGTCTCAAGTAACTGCTTTACTGATCCTCCGACAAGACTGGATAATAAAGACTTCATGCCGGAGGGAAGACTGTGTCTTTGTAACTGGATTCCCTGAAACTTTGGCCACTATCCTCCCCGCCACCTTGGCTTCTGTTTCCGGCCAAGACACAGCTTAAGAAACATATCAGCTTGAGAGTCGACCTGACCCAAGCTGAACAGACTTGAGTTACAGAGCTGAGAGACTGTGACATCCCTCCATAGTCATTCCTCCAACTACAAGTTCCTGTGTGTGAGTACGAGTACCTACACGTGCGTGTGTTTTTTGTGGTGTGCGTATTGATCTTTTGTGTGCACATCCTTATAGGTGCACACATAACCGTCTCCACTGCCCCTCCCTCGTGACACAGAAGTGTCATCCTACAGTCCTTCTGGCAGCCGATCCTTGTGATCAAAGGAGTCGTCATCTTCCCCAGGAATCCTTTATTGGATATTCGGGTCATCTTGTAATAAAGCGCCTCGGTTGTCAGCCTCCGTCAGGCTATATAATGCCTACCCCACCCCCTCAACCATCTGCTCCCAGCTGCTCCTCCTCTTCTGTCTTATTACATCACTGTCAGGGAGGCTAGACAGCAGCGGCGGCAGGAGCAGCAGCAGGAGAGCTTCTTCCTCCGCAAGTTAATCACAAGACCCTCGCTCGACCAGGGAAGCCACTAGAGTCAGGTGGGTCGGTCGGCTGGATGATCATGACCATGGAAGGGTGATCACTTTTCCTAGTTAGTTTTGAGATTAATCTTTCCTGTCATCATTTCCGCCAGCCAGCCAGCCAGCCACTGCCGTAAGTCGCGTTGTCTTCCCAGAGAGCTGGCTGATGGTCCGCACGTGCGATGGTTGTTACGGACGGAGCGACTCCCCAGAGCCAGGAAAGACACATCGAGGTAGACCAGTGTTGGCTCGGGTCGGTCGACGCCCCAACCCCCAGACGTGTCTGGCTTCTTCACCCATGATTCACAGCGAACGTTCTCTCGTGGCGGCTGGCGAGACGGTGCTTGGCCACCTCCTCCCCCGTCAGGCCTTATACGCCTTCCCCGTTGTATGAGGCTGCAACACGACACAGCGCCCGGAACGCCCCCTAGTCTACCTAGGATGTTGTGGTTGTGGCCAGGTGACAAAGGCCGCGGTCAAGCAAGGTTTCGACGTCATCAGTGCAAAGCGTCGGTATTCTCCTGTGTTGTGAAGAACAGACCAGTGAGAGACGTCATCGACTCCGTCGTAAGTCAAAAGAAAAATAAGTCATGAATTTGTCTGGAGACCTGGAAGCTCGGGAACTGGTTTATTTTCTGTTTCCGGAGAAGTTCCCACGACTTGAAGTTCCTACGACTGGAAGTTGCCGCGACTGGAAGTTGCCGCGACTGGAAGTTGCCGCGACTGGAAGTTGCCGCGACTGGAAGTTGCCGCGACTGGAAGTTGCCGCGACTGGAAGGTGCCGCGACTGGAAGTTGCCGCGACTGGAAGTTGCCGCGACTGGAAGAATGGGTATCTCTGTTGTCACGGAGGCTCAGACTAATGGCAGGGCTTGGCAAGGTGAGGGTGGGTCTGGCCAACCACCCTGGCCCATTGTGGCCTAACTACAGCCCTACATCCCTCTCCCCAGGACAGTTTTCCTCCCCTGCCATCCCTCTCCCCAAGAGAACTTTCCTCCCCTGCCATCCCTCTCCCCAAGAGAACTTTCCTCTCCTTCCATTCCTCTCCCCAGAACAGCACTTCTCCCCTGTTATCCCTCAGCTCCACTGGTGACCTCCCCACACTCTCTCTCTCTCTCTCTCTCTCTCTCTCTCTCTCTCTCTCTCTCTCTCTCTCTCTCTCTCTCTCTCTCTCTCTCCTTACCATATTTCATGAAGATACTCCCCGCCATCTGCCTCCGTCTGAGCAATATTCCTCCACGGGGGCACATCCACTTCCTCCCTATCTCTCCCACCTGGGGTGATATTCCTCCCCTGCCTCCGTTACGTACCGGCAATGGAATTATGGTACTCAGGTCGACCGTAGCTCGTCCATAGCCCTACCTCGGCGCACCACTATCTTACCCCCACATCTACAGTCTATTGTCTATCTCGTCTATGACGAGACAATCATCTCCCTCAGGCCAGCCACTCATTGTTTATTGCGAGAGGTGGGTGTCCCGGATGGTGTGGGATGTACTTGTTTTCTCCCTACTCTGGTGGGCATGTCTTACGATTCCGGAAACTCGCTTCTCTCTCATTACACACACACACACACACACACACACACACACACTGTGTATATATATATATATATATATATATATATATATATATATATATATATATATATATATATATATATATATTTTATTTTTTTTATTATACTTTGTCGCTGTCTCCCGCGTTTGCGAGGTAGCGCAAGGAAACAGACGAAAGAAATGGCCCAACCCCCCCCCCCCCCCCCATACACATGTATATACATACATCCACACACGCAAATATACATACCTACACAGCTTTCCATGGTTTACCCCAGACGCTTCACATGCCTTGATTCAATCCACTGACAGCACGTCAACCCCGGTATACCACATCGCTCCAATTCACTCTATTCCTTGCCCTCCTTTCACCCTCCTGCATGTTCAGGCCCCGATCACACAAAATCTTTTTCACTCCATCTTTCCACCTCCAATTTGGTCTCCCTCTTCTCCTCGTTCCCTCCACCTCCGACACATATATCCTCTTGGTCAATCTTTCCTCACTCATTCTCTCCATGTGCCCAAACCACTTCAAAACACCCTCTTCTGCTCTCTCAACCACGCTCTTTTTATTTCCACACATCTCTCTTACCCTTACGTTACTCACTCGATCAAACCACCTCACACCACACATTGTCCTCAAACATCTCATTTCCAGCACATCCATCCTCCTGCGCACAACTCTATCCATAGCCCACGCCTCGCAACCATACAACATTGTTGGAACCACTATTCCTTCAAACATACCCATTTTTGCTTTCCGAGATAATGTTCTCGACTTCCACACATTCTTCAAGGCTCCCAGAATTTTCGCCCCCTCCCCCATCCTATGATCCACTTCCGCTTCCATGGTTCCATCCGCTGCCAGATCCACTCCCAGATATCTAAAACACTTCACTTCCTCCAGTTTTTCTCCATTCAAACTCACCTCCCAATTGACTTGACCCTCAACCCTACTGTACCTAATAACCTTGCTCTTATTCACATTTACTCTTAACTTTCTTCTTCCACACACTTTACCAAACTCAGTCACCAGCTTCTGCAGTTTCTCACATGAATCAGCCACCAGCGCTGTATCATCAGCGAACAACAACTCACTCACTTCCCAAGCTCTCTCATCCCCAACAGACTTCATACTTGCCCCTCTTTCCAAAACTCTTGCATTTACCTCCCTAACAACCCCATCCATAAACAAATTAAACAACCATGGAGACATCACACACCCCTGCCGCAAACCTACATTCACTGAGAACCAATCACTTTCCTCTCTTCCTACACGTACACATGCCTTACATCCTCGGTAAAAACTTTTCACTGCTTCTAACAACTTTCCTCCCACACCATATATTCTTAATACCTTCCACAGAGCATCTCTATCAACTCTATCATATGCCTTCTCCAGATCCATAAATGCTACATACAAATCCATTTGCTTTTCTAAGTATTTCTCACATACATTCTTCAAAGCAAACACCTGGTCCACACATCCTCTACCACTTCTGAAACCACACTGCTCTTCCCCAATCTGATGCTCTGTACATGCCTTCACCCTCTCAATCAATACCCTCCCATATAATTTACCAGGAATACTCAACAAACTTATACCTCTGTAATTTGAGCACTCACTCTTATCCCCTTTGCCTTTGTACAATGGCACTATGCACGCATTCCGCCAATCCTCAGGCACCTCACCATGAGTCACACATACATTAAATAACCTTACCAACCAGTCAACAATACAGTCACCCCCTTTTTTAATAAATTCCACTGCAATACCATCCAAACCTGCTGCCTTGCCGGCTTTCATCTTCCGCAAAGCTTTCACTACCTCTTCTCTGTTTACCAAATCATTTTCCCTAACCCTCTCACTTTGCACACCACCTCGACCAAAACACCCTATATCTGCCACTCTATCATCAAACACATTCAACAAACCTTCAAAATACTCACTCCATCTCCTTCTCACATCACCACTACTTGTTATCACCTCCCCATTTGCGCCCTTCACTGAAGTTCCCATTTGCTCCCTTGTCTTACGCACTTTATTTACCTCCTTCCAGAACATCTTTTTATTCTCCCTAAAATTTAATGATACTCTCTCACCCCAACTCTCATTTGCCCTTTTTTTCACCTCTTGCACCTTTCTCTTGACCTCCTGTCTCTTTCTTTTATACGTCTCCCACTCGCTGTCTCCCGCGTTTGCGAGGTAGCGCAAGGAAACAGACGAAACAAATGGCCCAACCCACCCCCATACACATGTATATACATACGTCCACACACGCAAATATACATACCTACACAGCTTTCCATGGTTTACCCCAGACGCTTCACATGCCCTGATTCAATCCACTGACAGCACGTCAACCCTGGTATACCACATCGCTCCAATTCACTCTATTCCTTGCCCTCCTTTCACCCTCCTGCATGTTCAGGCCCCGATCACACAAAATCTTTTTCACTCCATCTTTCCACCTCCAATTTGGTCTCCCTCTTCTCCTCGTTCCCTCCACCTCCGACACATATATCCTCTTGGTCAATCTTTCCTCACTCATTCTCTCCATGTGACCAAACCATTTCAAAACACCCTCTTCTGCTCTCTCAACCACGCTCTTTTATTTCCACACATCTCTCTTACCCTTACGTTACTTACTCGATCAAACCACCTCACACCACACATTGTCCTCAAACATCTCATTTCCAGCACATCCATCCTCCTGCGCACAACTCTATCCATAGTCCACGCCTCGCAACCATACAACATTGTTGGAACCACTATTCCTTCAAACATACCCATTTTTGCTTTCCGAGATAATGTTCTCGACTTCCACACATTCTTCAAGGCTCCCAGAATTTTCGCCCCCTCCCCCACCCTATGATCCACTTCCGCTTCCATGGTTCCATCCGCTGCCAGATTCACTCCCAGATATCTAAAACACTTCACTTCCTCCAGTTTTTCTCCATTCAAACTTACCTCCCAATTGACTTGACCCTCCACCCTACTGTACCTAATAACCTTGCTCTTATTCACATTTACTATTAATTGATATAGCTTTCCTGCTCCTGAACCTCTTTTATAGGGATCCCACAGCTGTCAAGTCTTGGACTGGTGTGATTTGTGTTTGTTTTTGTGGGGTGGGTGCAGGACAAATGTATTTAGTGTTTAGTGTCTTTAGTGTGGAGGTTACATCTCGGGCATGAGGTAAAGCGTTGTTTTTAAAGTTGGGAGGATGGGTGTTGCCGACTCGTACATGTCTGGGGAGTGCAGTTTCAGATGAGTGTATGCCTGGTGGAGTGGAGTGCAGGATTGGGTTGGGAGGCGCTGTTGTTTAGTGTTTTGTCAAGGCATTACGGTAGGAACATGTTTTGTCACAGTTGTGTTATTCAGTGACGGAGGGATCCGTGAATGAAGGTTGCTGAAGTGTGAGGCAAGGATGAGCTTTCCCGTTTTGTGTCTGGGGGTTAGTGTTTGTGTGTCAAATGGTTTGGGCGGGAGAAGTCCATTACTCTTGAAAACCATTAGGTGCCGAGCAAAATGAGTTGGGGTTGTGTTTAGGGTATTTCACTGTAGAGGTGTTGAATGCGTGTGGTTCGTAAGCAACCAGTAATACGTGTGGTTCGTAAGCAACCAGTAATACGTGTGGTTCGTAAGCAACCAGTAATACGTGTGGTTCGTAAGCAACCAGTAATACGTGTGGTTCGTAAGCAACCAGTAATACGTGTGGTTCGCAAGCAACCAGTAATTGTTCTGGATGCTCTGTTTCCTGTGGTTCGTCTCTTTGTTATTTCTTGCTTTTGAAAGGGTTGGTGACCAGGGAGATGAACGTTGCTTCACGGTGGAGATGGATGAAGTATTTGTAGAGGATACTGAGGGGTTCTTCCTCTCGTCCGGAGCTGATATTCATGAGTGTTCATTGGATTTTTAGTTTGTTTGCTGATCACCAACTTTTTGTCATTCTTGTGGAGGGTGGTGTTTAGCTTTTGTGAAGGGTATGTCAGGGGACGGTGGTGAATCCTTTGTTGACGTCTATTGGCAATAATATTGTTGAGAATTGTGGTTGGTCGAAGCCATCAAGGATGTCTTACGTGCAAGGTAGCAGTGGAGTAATTGGGTCTAATGCGTGTTGTGTGGATGAGAGTGAAACATTATAGCTGACTTTGTTGTGGAGTAGGTATTCAAGGTATTTGGATAGTGTGTGTGTGTGTGTGTGTGTGTGTGTGTGTGTGTGTGTGTTGTCTATTTTAATGTTTGAGGACAATGTGTGGTGTGAAGAAAGTTGATTGAGTAAGGAATGATGGGGTAAGAGTGTGGTAATAAGAAGAATATTGTAGTGAAAGATAAAAGGGATATATGCTAAAATGGTTTGAACTTTTGGAGAGGATGAGTGAGGAAAGATTGATCAACAGGGTGTACGCGTCAGAGGTGGACGGAACCTACGAGGAGTAGGGAAGCCGAGAATGAGATGGATGAATTGAGTGAAATACATCTTATGTTGCAGGGCCTGAACATGCCGGAGGATGGGAGGCGTGCATTGGATAGAGTAAAATGAAGGATATGATATACAGGGGACGACGTACTGTCAGTGGGCTGAACCAGGGCGTATGGCTAAGTCAAGGGCCCTGGGTACGGTGCATTATACATGACAGCGAGAAGGTGGATGTGGGGAAAAATAAGCGTTCTTCGTCTGTTCCTGGCGCTACTTCTATGGAAATGGTGAATTATGATGTGATGTCTATACCATTTGGCATCCAGTAGATTTCTTCTCTCGAATTATCAGATTCATTTAATCAAAATAAACAGTGTATATATGTAGAGAGACTAAGCTGCCCTTGTTACATCCCATTAAACAAACAGAACAACTCAGTAAAAGTCTGTCCCCAGCCGAGCTGCAGACGCCTGAAAAAGTGCGCAAGTGTTTGGACTGCAATTAGCGCGAGGCGTTTTATGTGGAAGTTCGATCTGTTGTCAGGCTCCGTAACAGTAAGAGTTCTGGGTTTTAATTAAGTCGCGGGCAGGAGTGTAGGGTGGGTGAGGGCAGGGAGATTACACGGTTGTATTGGATGAAGGATGTTGAAGTTCTGTGGCGGATTTCTTTTTTTTCTTCTTCTTTTTTTGCTGTGTTTCACGAGAATGTTCGTGTTCTTTCGAAGAACGGATGTTGTTGGTCGGGGCTAGAGGCGAAGTGTGTGTGTGTGTGTGGGTTGACGCTGGTGTTGGAGTGTGGATTTTTCTTTGAATCCTCCGCCAGAGTTGGTTGCTGTTGGTTATGTGGTTCAAGAGTGTTGAAGAAAGAGTGATAGCTCACCTGTTCGTTCCTTAGTTACTGACTTGGTGATGGTGTTGTTTGGAAATGGGATTTCTTGGTGGCGAGTCGTTTTCTTTGAGTAGCTTTCTCTAGTCGTTTTCTTTGAGTTGCTTTCTGTAGTCGTTTTCTTTGAGTTTCTTTGTGAGGTGTATGGTTTATAGGGAGGAATTTGGTTTGTGTATTTATGTTTTCTACATTCTTGCGGTGTGTCTGTCTGTCTGTCTGTCTGTCTTGTTACCAGGATAACCCATGAAATATAATTGACGGAAACCTCACACTTAAACTATAGGTACTCCGTGTGAAGGGGACGAACTCAATGGATTTCGGGGGCGCCTGGGTGCAAAAAATTATGTACTAACTTGGGAAATAGAATAAATCTTTAATATCTTGCAGGAGCCTTAACACTGGAGCGCTGACTGATGGGGAATTCAAAGTTCCAATGTAAATGTATCCAGCAAAGTTAAGTAACATGACATGCAAATTTATGCAAATGGTACAGCTTTTTTGGGACCTGTTGTGTTGTTGATTTGTGAGTGAAGTGGCCGAGTCTCGTTCCTTCGTGATTCGTCTATGCAGTGACGCCGTCAAGGCTATGATGGTTAAGACATGGGATTTATAGTGTGTGTGTGTGTGTGTGTGTGTGTGTGTGTGTGTGTGTGTGTGTCAGGAACATTTTTTCGGGTATATTTCAGTGTGACGAAATGATTTCCCTCATCCGGTGCGTCTTAATGCGTTGATAATCAAGGTTGGTCCAAGCTTGCTAAGAACTGGTCAGAAAAAGGACAGAGATTATGGTTTGTACGGAATGTTTTGTAGAAATTTATTAACCCAAATTAAAGTTGTTTGCCGTAATTAACCCAAATTAAGGTTATCTAATCAACCCAAATAAAGGTTCTTTATCTAAATAACACAAAGTAAGGTTGTTTACCTAATTACCCCAAATTAAGGTTTTACCGTAATTAACCCAAATTAAGGTTGTTTACCTAATTAACCCAAATTAAGGTTGTTTACCGTAATTACCCCAAATTAAGCTTGTTTACCTAATTAACCAAATTAAGGTTGTTTACCGTCTGTGGGTACGGTAGTCAGTGTGTCCACACACTAGACACGCTAATGAAGCTGAGAACCATTAAGAATAATTATTGAGGGGCTTTTGATTGATAGAGTTATCCCTTGAGTGTGATCATTCAACATTAAGCATACAGATTATTCATCCTCCAAATCCCGTAGACTCACTTCTTCAAACTCATGCTTCCTAAGACTCAGCCCCTTGAGAGAAAGACGACTCCATCTCCTGAATACAACATCCACAACCTCCAGACACCATCACATAACACACTCAGGACTATGACCTGTCGCCATGAGTTCGAAAACGCAACCACTTGAGCAGAGGGTGTGTCCGGCGAGGACGAGTGAGGATAATGACACCACTTACCAGTTGGCTTAGAACACCTTGAGTACTAGGAAGTCAACCTCCTTTTCAGAAGACGATGTTACCCTTACGAGTATAATGATGACTAGCTCCTCGAGTATAATGATGACCAGTTCCTCGAGTATAATGATGACCAGCTCCTCGAGTATGATGATGACCAGTTCCTCGAGTATGATGATGACCAGCTCCTCGAGTATAATGATGACCAGTTCCTCGAGTATAATGATGACCAGTTCCTCGAGTATAATGATGGCCAGTTCCTCGAGTATAATGATGACCAGTTCCTCGAGTATAATGATGACTAGCTCCTCGAGTATAATGATGACCAGTTCCTCGAGTATAATGATGACCTCTTCCTCGAGTATAATGATGACCAGTTCCTCGAGTATAATGATGACCAGTTCCTCGAGTATAATGACCTGCTCCTCGAGTATAATGACCTGCTCCTCGAGTATAATGACCAGTTCCTCGAGTATGATGACTAGTTCCTCGAGTATAATGACCAGCTCCTCGAGTATAATGACCAGTTCCTCGAGTATGATGACTAGTTCCTCGAGCATAATGACCTGCTCCTCGAGTATAATGACCAGCTCCTCGAGGAACTCGAGCATTATGACACACTGATCGAAGTGAATACGAACCTCTCGATCGACTGACGCTCAGGTAAACGACGGTTTTCATCGGATCACCTGCATAACACGTCGTCTTACCTGCACGAGATGAGAGACGCAAATGAGGAATTATCAAAGACTTTCATTTTGTCTGATGAGACACGTGGCGTTCTCCTTCTGCACTTGTTTGTGTTGATGCTAGCTTAGACGACACGGGCAGCTGAGGCCATGATCAACGCCATCCCATTGATGCTATATATATATATATATATATATATATATATATATATATATATATATATATATATATATCCTAGCCTGAGGCAAGTACCCATTTTATCGACCAATCCCTCGAAGTGGATGAACATCTGGGTTAACTATGGACCGTCTGCCGCAACCAGGATTCGAACCTATGCACTCGACTGTGGTCGGCCCGTGAGTGAATCATGGTCAGGAACACGTACCGCTACACCGGGTAATTGGGCGGTCCGTCCGTGGTACTTGTACAGCCTTCACGAGGTTTATTCTGGGATGAATACTTCTGTGGTGTCTGGAGAGGTCTGTGTAGCTGTGCCGGGGCGGTCTTAGAAATAACTGTGTTCCTATCATCCAGGCTTCTGAAAAGAGGAGGGGGGACAACCACCATGGGGCACGACGATGACCCTTAACGACGATGCCCAGGTCGTTAGCCTTTGACCTGACCCATAAGGACGAGGTCAAAGGCCATGGCATCATCATCATCATCATCATCATCATCATCATCATCATCATCATGTACCCCAAGAACACACACCATCGTGCTCATGGCATCTCGGTCAGCGAGTTGGAGGAGGCTCAATGCGGAGACTGGCTCGCCCCTCCTCTTTGTGGGTGTTATTTCTAAACAATGCTACAAGTGGCATGAGAGTTGAAATGAGGAGAAACTAACGACTTCCAAAGCGGTTTAAGAATTGCCGTCAGGGTGGTTGGCCGAATAATAGCGGTGTCTGAAACTACTGAGGGCGATGAATGAATATGTTTACCTCAGCGCGCGTTGGAGTGGCTGAGTTGGCGTTTGAAGCTCCGGGCCACTTGCTCGTTTGTGTCGGAGTCTCGAAACAAGACTGTAGGTCACGGACGAGTAATAAAGAGATATCAATGATGATATATTGTCTCCTGGACCTCATCAAGTTCTTGTCATTAGAAAACAAACAAAAAAAAAGATACTGGTTTATGAATTACATAGTCGGACATACATGTTCGAATGACAATTCACAGCAAAAGATTTGAATGACAGATGAAGTGAGAATCACTGAAAATGAAATGGATTATAATATTCCTGCAATGATCAGCGATCAATCTTGACTACGGTTGAACGTTGGATATAAACCACGAAACGTTTTCCTTCAGGAATTTCTCTCTCTCTCTCTCTCTCTCTCTCTCTCTCTCTCTCTCTCTCTCTCTCTCTCTCTCTCTCTCTCTCTCTCTCTCTCTCTCTCTCTCTCTCTCAGGAAGCGTTCAGTCAGGAATATTAGAACGTGTTTCGATGGAAACGTTCGCCAGTTTGCTCAACAGAGACGTGGTGGTCATGGTTGCACACACCTCCCGCACAACGTGGGGTCAGTACACGAAGGATCTAGCGAGGCAGGATGTGTGAAGACTTACCATATATGTACCGAACTGTTGAGGATGGAGGGGATGCTCTCTGTATATATATATGGCCCACACTCAGGGTTGAGGCTCTGATACCCATGTATAGATATTTTTCACTATCCAGTCTTCATGAATTCTGTATACCGTCAGGGATCATTTCTCAAGACTTTGTCTTCCAGCGATGTGTATAGAAGTAAAGATTCCCGAGGACTACTGTGAGACAATACGAACACTTAAGATCGTCATTTGAGTAATCGTATACGAGTGGAAACTACATAACGAGTCTGTCTCTATATACAAAGTAATATCATCTCCCAAGTTAGTAAACCACAACTCGACTAGAAAATGTATGTAGATCTAATTTACATGCTTGGAAGACGATGAACGCGGCTGTTAGAGAATGATAAAAGCGTCCATTTGCAGCCAACGCTGTTAGTGGTGATCCCAGTGTGTGTCACACAGTGTAGAATTCTTTGGTTGACAGGTTGTATGGTCCTCAGGCCTGTCTCCTGTCAGGGTGGTTGAAGGCCGTCAACGTCAGATGTTTGAGGACAATATGTGGTGTGAGGTGGTTTGATCGAGTAAGTAATGAAAGGGTAAGAGAGATGTGTGATGATAAAAAGAGTGTGGTTGAGAGAGCAGAAGAGGGTGTTTTGAAATGGTTTGGTCACATGGAGAGAATGAGTGAGGAAAGATTGACAAAGAGGATATATGTGTCAGAGGTGGAGGGAACGAGGAGAAGTGGGAGACCAAATTGAAGGTGGAAAGATGAAGTGAAAAAGATTTTGAATGATCGGGGCCTGAACATGCAGGAGGGTGAAAGGCGTGCAAGGAATAGAGTGAATTGGAACGATGTGGTATACCTGGGTCGACGTGCTCTCAGTGGATTGAACCAGGGCATGTGAAACGTCTGGGGTAAACCATGGAAATGTTTGTGGGGCCTGGATGTGGAAAGGGAGCTATGGTTTCGGTGCATTACACATGACAGCTAGAGACTGAATGTGAACGAATGTGGCCTTTGTTGTCTTTTCCTAGCGCTACCTCGCGCGCGCGCGCGGTGGGAAGGGGGTGCCATTTCATGTGTGGCGTGGTGGCTGCGGGAATGGGTGAAGGTAGCATATATGAATATGTACATGTGTATATGTCTGTGTATGTATATGTATGTATACGTTGAAATGTATAGGTATGTATATGTGCGTGTGTGGGCGTGTATGTATATGCATGCGTGTGTGGGTGGGTTGGGCCATTCTTTCGTCTGTTTCCTTGCGCTACCTCGCTAACGCGGGAGACAGCGACAAAGTATAATAAAAAAGAGAATAATGATAATATCTTTATGTACGCAAGCTAAGCGTTGTTTTCTCATTGGAAATCAATGAAGAGATAACTTTATCATTTCGTAAAATATTCCCATCCTTACACCATCCAACGTGTACTGTCGATCTCGTGGCGACTTCGAACTTGAGTTCGGGTGGGGTCGGGCCAAGTCCCTTGCGTTCCGTTCCGTTCCAGCAGCAACACCAACCCAAACCTCTTAAGTACGTCATCTCTGGGTGTGGTGTTGGCGGTCCTGGACCCTCACGCCGCGCGCCGCTCTCCATCCCCATGAATACAGATGACGATGTGGCGGAGGAAGACTGTGATGAGATGCAGGCGAGGACGCACGCACCATCCGTCACCCTCACACTTCCTCGAAATCGCCCAGAAGTAAGTGAAGTACTCTCGACTCCCTTGGGGTCGGCGTTTCCACTTAGTGTATTACTCCCATTTTCATCTCGTGGTCGACGTTTACTCTTCGTAATTACGATGTTTTCCCCGTCCCAGTCTCCGTTTTCTCACGTTACTGCGGACATTCTGTTTTACCACTTCCCATTTATCTTGGTATTGCTATATTTTCACCTCATCACTTCCTGTTTTATTCTTCGTTACCACTGTATTTGCGCCTCAGTGCATCCCATTTTCTCTTGGCCTTATACTACATTTTCTCCCCCTCAGCGCTTCCCGTTTTCCCTTGGTGCTACGGTCTCAGCGTCCCACGTATTTTCTAGGTACTTCAGTCCTCTCACCTCATCGCCTCTCTTTCTATCCCCCCAACCCCTCTTCCCTCTTCCCCCTTTTTCTCTCACAGAACTACTCTAATTTCAGTTCATTTCATGATAGCATGTTGCAGAGTGGAAAAGACGCAGTGCTTTGCTTCAGGAGTGGGGAGGTGTTTCAGGAGATGAGGCAAATACTGACGCTGCGCCACCAGCTTAATGAATAAAGCTTATTGTGTACATATGTTTCCAGACAGGACACCTGGCATCAAGCTGGATAACACATCCTTAGATATGTCGTCAAGCTGGGTTACTCATGTCCTCAGACGAGACACATGTCATTAGGCTGGGTAACACATATCCTCAGCTGGGTAACACATATTTTCAGCTGGGACACATGTCATCAAGTTGGTACCACATTATCCACACAGCTGGGACACGTGTCTTCAAGCTGGGAAACATATATCTACAGCTGGGACATGTGTCTTCAAGCTGGGTAACACATATCCACAGCCTCTCTCTCTCTCTCTCTCTCTCTCTCTCTCTCTCTCTCTCTCTCTCTCTCTCTCTCTCGATGACCACCATTTCCTGTGTTGTATATTTTCCGATTCTTTTGGCGTCTTTCCGTTTCTCCTTGCTTCCTCCAGACATTCTATGACTGTTTTCTCTCCTCTTTTCTCTTCTGTTCTTTTTTCCTCTCTTTTTTTCTTTTCAGTTCATCCCTTCTCTTCTCTTCTCTTCTCTTCTCTTCTCTCCTCTCCTCTCCTCTCCTCTCCTCTCCTCTCCTCTTCTCTTCTCTTCTCTTCTCTCTTCCCTTCCCTTCCTTTCCCTTCCCTTCCCTTCCTTCCCTTCCCTTCCCTTCCCTTCCCTTCTCTTCTCTTCCCTTCTCTTCTCTTCTCTTCTCTTCCCTTCACTCTAATCTCCTCTCTTGTCCTTTCTTCCATTCCCTTCTCTACACATCCTCCCTCGACTTCCTGGCCATCTCCGCTCCACCTTCCTAGTCGACCGCGACCAAGGGCGTGTGAAAGCCAAAAAAAAGAAAAAAAAAAAAAAGGCGCGATAATTCGAGAGTTAGAGACGTCGATCCGTTCACTGCTTTAATGGTGGAAAATGTGGGATATGTATGAGTGACCCAGGTCACTCAGCGGTAAGAGGAGGAGAGACTTCATAGTTTACATTGGGGTTTCTTTCTCGCTGTGTCCACAAGCCTACGCTGTCGCTCCGTTGTGCTCAGGTTGAAGGAGTCAGTTCCACCCACCAGCCCGCCACCAGGGACGTCATATCCAGTTCATGTAAATAGCAGTTAAGGTGCGTTGCACTGTACGTGGTCGACGATAGTGGAGTTCGCTGTGTTTGTCTGCTTGAAGTGTTATGATGTGGATGAGACGTGACAGGTATCCTTAAGTTACTAAATTCTTATTTGAGACCCTTGAGCACGACGGTACGACACTTGAGCACGACGGTACGACACTTGAGCACGACGGTACGACACTTGAGCACGACGCTACGACGCTTGAGCACGACGCTACGACACTTGAGCTTGACGGTTTGAGACTTGAGTGCGACGGTACGACACTTAAGCACGACGGTTCGACATTTGAGCACGACGGTACGACACATGAGGACGACGGTACGACACGTGAGCACGACGGTACGACACTTGAGCACTACGGTACGACACTTGAGCACGACGGTACGACACTTGAGCACGACAGCACTACACTTGAGCACGACGGTACGACACTTGAGCACGACGTTACAACACTTGAGCACGACGGTACGACACTTGAGCACGACGTTACAACACTTGAGCACGACGAGATGACGCTTGAGCACGACGGTACGACACTTGAGTGCGATGGTACGACCCTAGGATATAATGTTGTGACCTTGGGTCGTACCCTTGTCATGCTCAAGATCCTAATTCTAAAAGGAATATATATATATATATATATATATATATATATATATATATATATATATATATATATATATATATATAATTGTGTTTACTAAGAAAGAAGATTGCTAACTCTAAATGTACTGTCGTATTCAATTCTATGTGCATGAGAGAAAACTTTCTTCCAGCGTATACTAATATATATATATATATATATATATATATATATATATATATATATATATATATATATATATATATATATATATATATTATCCATGGGGATAGGGGAGAAAGAATACTTCCCACGTATTCCCTGCGTGTCGTTCGTAGAAGGCGACTAAAAGGGGAGGGAGCGGGAGGCTGGAAATCCTCCCCTCTCTTTTTTTTTTTTCCAAAAGAAGAAACAGAGAAGGGGGCCAGGTGAGGATATTCCATTAAAGGCCCAGTCCTCATCCTCTGTTCTTAACGCTACCTCGCTAATGCGGGAAATGGCGATTAGTATATGTAGGTTTGCGGCAGGGGTGTGTGATGTCTCCATGGTTGTTTAATTTGTTTATGGATGGGGTTGTAAGGGAGGTAAATGCAAGAGTCCTGGAAAGAGGGGCAAGTATGAAGTCTGTTGGGGATGAGAGAGCTTGGGAAGTGAGTGAGTTGTTGTTCGCTGATGATACAGCGCTGGTGGCTGATTCATGTGAGAAACTGCAGAAGCTGGTGACTGAGTTTGGTAAAGTGTGTGGAAGAAGAAAGTTGAGAGTAAATGTGAATAAGAGCAAGGTTATTAGGTACAGTAGGGGTGAGGGTCAAGTCAATTGGGAGGTGAGTTTGAATGGAGAAAAACTGGAGGAAGTGAAGTGTTTTAGATATCTGGGAGTGGATCTGTCAGCGGATGGAACCATGGAAGCGGAAGTGGATCATAGGGTGGGGGAGGGGGCGAAAATTTTGGGAGCCTTGAAAAATGTGTGGAAGTCGAGAACATTATCTCGGAAAGCGAAAATGGGTATGTTTGAGGGAATAGTGGTTCCAACAATGTTGTATGGTTGCGAGGCGTGGGCTATGGATAGAGATGTGCGCAGGAGGATGGATGTGCTGGAAATGAGATGTTTGAGGACAATGTGTGGTGTGAGGTGGTTTGATCGAGTAAGTAACGTAAGGGTAAGAGAGATGTGTGGAAATAAAAAGAGCGTGGTTGAGAGAGCAGAAGAGGGTGTTTTGAAATGGTTTGGGCACATGGAGAGAATGAGTGAGGAGAGATTGACCAAGAGGATATATGTGTCGGAGGTGGAGGGAACGAGGAGAAGAGGGAGACCAAATTGGAGTTGGAAAGATGGAGTGAAAAAGATTTTGTGTGATCGGGGCCTGAACATGCAGGAGGGTGAAAGGAGGGCAAGAAATAGAGTGAATTGGAGTCATGTGGTATACAGGGGTTGACGTGCTGTCAGTGGATTGAATCAAGGCATGTGAAGCGTCTGGGGTAAACCATGGAAAGCTGTGTAGGTATGTATATTTGCGTGTGTGGACGTGTGTATGTACATGTGTATGGGGGGGGGGGGTTGGGCCATTTCTTTCGTCTGTTTCCTTGCGCTACCTCGCAAACGCGGGAGACAGCGACAAAGTATAAAAAAAAAAAAAAAAAAAAAAAAAAAATATATATATATATATATATATATATATATATATATATATATATATATATATATATATATATATATATATATATATATATGATTAAGATTAAGGATCGGATGATCATCATGGTAACTGTTACACATATCTTTTTTTTGAGGAATACTTATAAACGTGTTATCTTCCTCCACTGAGGCCAATGCCCCATCTCCCTGTGTGGGGTAGGTGTGGTAGCCCAGCTGGATCGGGTTTTACGACGATGGTGATATGTGATGGTAGATGGTTGGGGCTACAATGACGAGGATGTTGGTAGTGGTTGGTGGATGGTTGAGGCTACAGTGGCCACGATGGTGGTAGTCTGTGTGGTTGATGGTTGGGGGGGCAACAGTGACTCAGATAGTTGTAGTTTATGGTAGGTGGTTGGATCTGCATGGAGAACGGTAGATGCAATCCATGGCAGCAGGTGCCTGGTGTTAGAATGACCAGGATGGTGGTAATGCAAGGGGGGGGAGGGGGGTTATCGTGATGAAAGGAAGAGAGTGGACATGCCAGACGCAGGAGAGTGCGCGTGCCAGACGCAAGAGAATGCGCGTGCCAGACGCAAGAGAATGCGCATGCCAGACGTGCAACTATTCGGAAGAAATTCGAGATTATGATGAAGGAAGCTTGCCAAATATGAAACACACGTTGTAGACAAAGATACACCATGATTATCCATCGGTGTACCAATGAAAGTAAGTAAAATGTGTCCCTGAATGGGTGTTGCTCGGAGGACCACGAAAGAGAAAATGTACGATATGGTCTGCAGCAAAGTGGGTACGTTAAGAGGGAAAACGGACACACTCGGAGAGGAAAGCTAGCAGACGCTTCAAGATAAACCAAAAGGCCATCAGGAAGGACCTTGGTGGGTGCAGAGACTCTGGACAGACCTCGAGGGAAAGAAAAGAAATTATTTTGGAAAATTAAGATGGACAGACTTCTTGAGACTGCCAAAGAAGACAGTAGGCTGACGTACTTGGCGAAGTGACCAGAGGAAGATCATATACCAGCACTTCACATCAGTCGTCTCATTGCAAAATATATTAACATCAGAAATGAAGTTTTTGAGCTTAGAATCATTATTAGTCTGTTGTATATATATATATATAGACAGAGCATTGCAGTGATAGTATGGGCGGAGGGATACACGGCTTCGGGGTATGGGTTGGCGGCGGCGTCCAGTGGGTGCAATACATCGACGTAGGAGGGCGACAACATGTGAGCCTCAGTGAGGCCTCGGGGTCAAGGAAGCTTTTGCCCCGTCAGAGGCGGAGGAGGGAAGGCATCAGTGGCGTCCGTGCACCACAGAGCAGGTTGATGTAACGCGTTACATGCGCGTTGCGTCTCATTTGGGATACAAGGAAGAGTTGTGTACGTAATCAGGTAAACAGACTTAATCTCTTAATCTGGTTTGAAGCCAGAAAATAAAACGATCTTCAAAATGCATTTAGAAGAAAATGAAAAACGGAGGCGAGGAGCGGGAAATTTCTTTAGTCCTCCCTCCTCTTCAGCCGGGGGTGGAAAAACAAAAATACACACACAAAAAAAAAAAATTAGTGGATCCTGTGGGGCGTGGAGTGAACAAAAGGAGCGGCGCTTCCCGGGGTAGGAAGAGGCCATTAATGTGATATATGGACCTCAGGCGCCCCTGGCGGCGGTGGGTCCAGGTAGGTGGTTAGTGGGTTGGTAGGTTCGTTGCACGCCTTCCCCACGTCTTTAAAGAGCATTATAAGACCATAAACACCGTGTTCGCATATGGTCCTTTTGGCTGGTGGCCAGCTGCTGGGGTCGTGAGCGTGGGAGATCGAGGATGCACGTCCTCCTCCTCCTCCTCCTCCTCCTCCTCCTGCTGCTGCAAGGGCGGAGGGTGAGGCACTACCTGCCGAAGCCGTTGGTGCTGCTGGTACTGTTACTGCTGCTGCTGCTGTTGTTGTGTGCCTGACTGTATTTCGTCCGTACCTCATGTCAGGCAGCCGTCATGCTCCCTAACCACCATCACTTACGCACCCACTCCTCTCCCGCCATCAGTCAACAAGCCATACAGCACCCTCAGCTGGCCAGCCAGTCCGGTCTGCGGTCACAAGCTTCAGCAGCGGTGCTCGTCCCTCTCCCTCCCTCCTCGTCAGACAGTCACCACACAGTGGCTCCTTCCTCGTCCTCCTCACCGGACATGCGGGTTTGGTATCCAGTGTATTTCCTCCCCCATCCTTCTGACACCCACACACTGATTTCTATTGGCCCTCCTCGCCACCACCTCCCCTATCCAGAGAGAGAGAGAGAGAGAGAGAGAGAGAGAGAGAGAGAGAGAGAGACGTATTCCTGGACTTCTTGAGTAACAACGTCCTTCCATGACGCAAGGTAGGAGGCTTGGGTGAGGGAAGGCGATACGAGGCCAGTTCTGGGAGGCAGGTAATTTCCCCACTTTCTTGAGGTGATATTTTTCCAGGTGTGTTATTATCTCACATCTGATGAAACCTCATCAGTTTTTTTTCTGTGTGAGCTGAAAAGACACGGGCAACTTAGAGTCGTAGTCAGTGCTATCTCATTTCTGATATATATATATATATATATATATATATATATATATATATATATATATATATATATATATATATATATGTGTGTGTGTGTGTGTGTGTGTGTGTGTTTGTACCTTTTTTCTTTCATACTTTTTTCTCCGTTTCTCGGGTTATTTAGGTAGCGCCAGGACATTGATAATCTAGTTGTCATGTATAATGCACTGAAACCACAGCCCTCTATCTGCAGTTACAGCCGGCTCCACAAACCTTTCCATAGTATCTCCCCGGCTGCTTTATACACCCTAGATCAGTTCTTTGGCCGTATGTCACCCCCTGTGTACCACATCATTCCAGCTCACTCTATCCCGTGCTGGCATTTCACCCTCCTGCATGTTCAGGCCCCGAGCACCCGAAAGTCTTATTAATTCACTCTTCCATCTCCAATTTGGTGTCCTCCCTTTCCATTCCCTCTCCACCTCAGACACATATATCCTCTCTGTCACTCAGTCTCTCCATATGTCCAAACTATTTCAGAACACTCTCCTCAGCTCTCTCAACCATACGCTTTTTATGGCCACACTTCTCTCTTATCATCTCGTTTCTTACTCGAGCAACCCACCCTACTCACACCACATCTTTTCCTCAGTTTCTTTTTCGCCACATTCACCTTCCTTAACACATTCTCATCTGCAGCCCATGTATCGCATCCATACAGCACCTTCAAACATCCCCTTCCATGCTCTCTTAGATATAGCTTCTCTTTTTATACATTCCTCAATAATCCCAGGACCTTTCCTTCGCCCCCTCACCCACCCTATGATTCGGAGCTCTCATGGTTTCCATTTGCTGCCATGTCCACTCCAAAGTAACTAAGACACTTCACCTGTTCCAAATTTGCTTTAACTTCATACCCCAAGTGGTCCGTCTCTTTTATCCTTAGCTGGAAGGGTACGGGTAGCTGAAGCTTTATTCGAGGCTAACTCATTAACGCTATATATATATATATTTTTCTTTTCATTCATGTTCGCTTTTTCCCGCGCTAGAGGAAAAAATCCTCACTTGGCCCCCTTCTCTGTTCATTCTTTTAAAAAAGTAAAAACTGAAGGGGAGGATTTCCAGCCCCCCGCTCCCTCCCCTTTTCGTCGCCTTCTACGACACGCAGGGAATACGTGGGAAGTATTCTTTCACCCCCATCACCAGGCATATATATATGTATATATATATATATATATATATATATATATATATATATATATATATATATATATATATATATATATATATAACTGAAGCCTGAGCCAGGTACTCATTTTATCGACCAACCGCTTGTGGTGGATGAAGAGCTGGGTTCCATATTCCACTGTAGCAGGGTGGCAAGGTTCTGTTCTTTCACCTTATTTCCGGCATTTACCTCAAGTTATGTTTTCCCTTTATATTTTCTTTTGATAGAAGGCTACAGTCGCCGTCACCGAGGTCAGGCCATAAAGGAAACATAGAAAAGAGCTAAAGAGATTTTGGAGGAAGCGGGGAAACCTGCCTTTAAAAAAAGAAGGGGGTCAGATCGTAGTTACTACGAAGGACATGAGGTGATAAAGAACCCCAAAGCTCAGAGTTGTAAGGAAAGAAACAGACATCACCACCACTGCAGCCCCATCTTGCTGTTTACCCTTGATGATGATCAACAACAACAACCCAGTTATACCTCTTGAACAGTCGTTTGTCGGTTTGGCTCAAACACTTTTTTATTCTTTGTATGACATTTCAGAATCATGTCTATTGTCACCTTTCATCATCTCATTTCCTTTGCATTATCCACGTCCCTCCCTCCCTCTCTAACTATCCATCCTTTGCCCTCTCTTCAATTTCCTATCCTCCCCCTTTCGTGCCCCTCGGCTGGAAGATTCACAGTCGACCTGGAAATTGAATTACCAGTCGGCAGGAGGGATTGGCTGCGGTGGTTTGAAGGATCCCCTCCCCCATCCCAGGGATTCATCAAAGCCTTTATTTGATTCGTTGTCTTAGGTTTGCGGCAGGAGGCTGTGGGACGCAAGGCTCCGCTATGCCTGTGACCCAGAGTTACGGGGGATTGTGCTCTGAGGATCTGGGAGCCTTAGCCCAAGGTTTAGGAAGATTTTAGTGCTAGGTTTTGGGAGTCTATGGTCCGAGGTTTTGGGAGCTTATGGTTCGAGATTTTGGGAGCCTATGGTCCGAGATTTTGGGAGCCTATGGTCCAAGGTTTTTGGAGCCTATAGTCCGAGGTTTTGGATGCCTATGGTCCGAGGTTTTGGGAGCCAATGGTCCGAGGTTTGGGGAGCCTATGGTCCGAAGTTTTGGGAGCCTATGGTCCGAGATTTTGGGAGCCTATGGTCCGAGATTTTGGGAGCCTATGGTCCGAGGTTTTGGGAGCTTATGGTCCGAGGTTTTGGATGCCTATGGTCCGAGGTTTTGGATGCCTATGGTCCGAAGTTTTGGGAGCCTGTGGTCCGAGATTTTGGGAGCCTATGGTCCGAGGTTTTGGGAGCCTATGGTCCGAGATTTTGGGAGCCTATGGTCCAAGGTTTTTGGAGCCTATAGTCCGAGAGTTTGGGAGCCTATGGTCCGAGGTTTCGGGAGTCTATGGCATAAGCTTTTAGGAGCCAGTGGCCTATGGTTCCTGAGGTCTATGGCCTATGATTCTAGGAGCTTATGGCCAAGGGTTCTGGGAGCCTGTAATTTAGGGTTTCAGGACCCTATGACGTAGGGTTCAAGTAGCCTGTGCCCTAAGGCTTGAAGCATCTGTTGACACTGTGGGCCGGATCCAGTAGGTGCGTGTAGGGCGAACATACAAAGAATGCGTTGTTGGCCGAATACAGTGATTGGAGCCTGATACTGAGCGCGTTTTGGGTCGGATACATTGACCTAGCCACACTGGGTGTGTGTGTGGTGAGCTTGACACAGAGGGTGCGTGCTGGACTGGATACAACAGGTGAGTCATGAGATGGATACACTGAGTGCGTGGTTGGCGAGAGAGAGAGAGAGAGAGAGAGAGAGAGAGAGAGAGAGAGAGAGAGAGAGAGAGAGAGAGCGTGTGTCGGGTGCGTTAAACAAAGGTGTAAAACAATAGAGTAGTAAGAAAGCTGGAAATCCATGTGACGATGAGTGAAAAGGGGAATAACCTGCAGGAAGGGAGAGAGAGAGAGAGAGAGAGAGAGAGAGAGAGAGAGAGAGAGAGAGAGAGAGAGAGAGAACAGAGCACAACTGGGGTAAACAAGGGACGTCATTTGGGGAAGAGAAAAGAATATGAATAAAAGTTGAACAACAGTTCGTTAAGCAGGGACAAGGAAGTGCAGGACCAGTGGGGGAAGGTGGGCAAAATGATTACCTCATGAACTCTTCTCATTGACATTTTTTTTATACGAATTTCAAACTTGTAGCACCAGCTGACTTACACACACCCAGCTGACGTCACTATCAGGCGGTGTGTGTGTGTGTGTGTGTGTGTGTGTGTGTGGTAGCACCAGTTGACCGTCAGTATCAGGTGGTGTGTGTGTGGTAGCACCAGTTGACCGTCAGTATCAGGTGGTGTGTGTGTGGTAGCACCAGCTGACCGTCAGTATCAGGTGGTGTGTGTGTGGTAGCACCAGCTGACTGTCAGTATCAGGTGGTGTGTGTGTGGTAGCACCAGCTGACCGTCAGTATCAGGTGGTGTGTGTGTGGTAGCACCAGCTGACCGTCAGTATCAGGTGGTGTGTGTGTGGTAGCACCAGCTGACTGTCAGTATCAGGTGGTGTGTGTGTCGTAGCACCAGCTGACCGTCAGTATCAGGTGGTGTGTGTGTGGTAGCACCAGCTGGCGCCTGTATCACGCTACCCTATGGTTAGTACATACAGCTCTACGCCCTTATTGCAGATTTCACATACACTGGTACAGTATTGCTCTATCCCCGGGGTTAGGAGTATGGCCCCCTAATCGGTGTCTGTTTAAAGCAGCTGTTTAAGGCACACACACACATATATATATATATTTTCATTTTGCTTTGTCGCTGTCTCCCGCGTTAGCGAGGTAGCGCAAGGAAACAGACAAAAGAATGGCCCAACCCACCCACATACAGATGTATATACATACACATCCACACACGCAAATATACATATCTATACGTCTCAGTGTATACATATATATACACTATTTATTATTTATTAATTTATTTTGCTTCGTCGCTGTCTCCCGCGTTAGCGAGGTAGCGCAAGGAAACAGACAAAAGAATGGCCCAACCCACCCACATACACATGTATATACATACACGTCCACACACGCAAATATACATACCTATACATCTCTATGTACACATATATATACACACACAGACATATACATATATACACATGTACATAATTCATACTGTCTGCCTTTATTTATTCCCATCGCCACCTCGCCACACATGGAATAACAACCCCCTCCCCCCTCATGTGTGCGAGGTAGCGCTAGGAAAAGACAACAAAGGCCCCATTTGTTCACACTCAGTCTCTAGCTGTCATGTATTAATGCACCGAAACCACAGCTCCCTTTCCACATCCAGGCCCCACAAAACTTTCCATGGTTTACCCCAGACGCTTCACATGCCCTGGTTCAATCCATTGATAGCACGTCGACCCCGGTATACCACATCGTTCCAATTCACTCAATTCCTTGCACGCCTTTCACCCTCCTGCATGTTCAGGCCCCGATCACTCAAAATCTTTTTCACTCCATCTTTCCACCTCCAATTTGGTCTCACACTTCTCGTTCCCTCCACCTCTGACACATATATCCTCTTTGTCAATCTTTCCTCACTCATTCTCTCCATGTGACCAAACCATTTCAAAACACCCTCTTCTGCTCTCTCAACCACACCCTTTTTATTTCCACACATCTCTCTTACCCTTACATTACTTACTCGATCAAACCACCTCACACCACATATTGTCCTGAAACATCTCATTTCCAGCACATCCACCCTCCTGCGCACATCTCTATCCATAGCCCACGCCTCGCAACCATACAACACTGTTGGAACCACTATTCCTTCAAACATACCCATTTTTGCTTTTCGAGATAATGTTCTCGACTTCCAAACATTCTTTTGTTTGTTTTTCTACACTTCCTCTTGCACCTTAGAGTATTAGGTGATCGCTTTTTCCAAGCCATTGCTTACAGTTTCAAGGCCAGTTTTAAGGGATCTCAACTCCATGTTGGTACAACACGCTCCCCCGGCACACATTCCTGTACACTGAACCTCCTCCGTCTTGTGCAGATCTCAGGCAGATAAAATCCTCGTCTGTTCCCATGTAGTCGACGTTCCCTCGCTACTTCCCTGCCTGGATAGTCTTTACCGCCTCTTGCATCATTCAGGTTGTTCTTTCACTAATACAGAAAAAAAAACTGATTTTGAAAGGCTCGGTTTTTTTTTTAGTTATTAGTTACCATTTTTTTTTCCTAAACTGTATTGGCTTAGGCTCCACTGTATACTACTACCTCTGGGAGTTTATGGCAGGCCTGGTACTTCCTCTCCTCTCTTATTATCATTATATATTCCTCTGAAAAAAAAACTTCTTCGGCTGGGTTGACCTCGCTCGCTGCACTTCTTCACCGGGGTTTTCAACCATAGTGCAACACGCAGCTGCAACCATTTCCTCGACTCGTTCTAGCTAATTTATAGCTTATTTTACTTTGTTCTCAAAACTGCTTTATTTTTTTTGAGACTGACTCATTAGGTTGAAGTTGTTTGCTACTTCTCTTGTAATTCTGAACCCACCAATTGCCTGTAATCACTGTACATAGAGCCGTAAGAATGTTGACATTTTTAAGTGGTTTACTGGATTACTTTTGTGACATCTGGTAGTCATCTTGTGACATCTGGTATCGTACAATATTTTAAAATACCATTGCCCGATTCATTTGTTTACTGTTCAACGTTTGCTACCTCAAATAGTCACAGGTTCTCCTTAACTGCATCTCATGTTCAGCCTTACATATTTAAGAAAAAAGTTAAACTACATTTTGACGGTAGTATATGATTTTGTGTACATGGCGCGACGTGTGTACGCGCGTCAGCCTCAGCCATGTGCGTGAAATCCAATTCTGTCATTGTTATTTGTATTTCCAGATTACATTATTCGCTTTCAAACGCAACTCTTGTTTATCTATCAATTTTGAAAATATTCCTGTGGTTCTGTAGCGAAAACTCTCTCACTAGAGCAAACGACAGAGGACAACTTTTAAACTGAAAAAAAAAAAACGAATCCGCGAGTTTCCCCTCACTAGCGCCCGTTACAGTTGTTGCCTGGTCTGCAATTTCGATTGTATTATTTCCTTTGTTATTCTGATTACAAATCTCGCGTTCGATTTGTTTGTTTGTTTGTGTGTGTGTGTGTGTGTGTGTGTGTGTGTGTGTGTGTGTGTCGTTGAATGATCTGAGTGTATGTGTATACACAAACAGTGATATTCAAGAGAAAAGCTGTGGCAGTGGCATACGTCAAACTATGTGGAGTGTCAGGCCGCAGCGTTGTTGATTAACAGCATAGTTTTGTGCCAGAGCATCAAAGCCTAGCGCAGGGATCCTATTGAGGGATTGTTTCACATCAAAAAGAAGAAAAGAACTTGTTTTATGTGTTAGATATATGAAAATGTAACAAAAATCAGAAAATTTATATAGTACGGGTATATGGGATGTGGCACAAAGCAGTGCAGCAAAATCCTCCAGGCCTTTACCAGTTAACGGTCGATAACGTCATCAGGTTTGTCACTAGTTACTACTGTGGGTTGTACAGGAAAATGGATTGTAAGCTTTGTTGTTGGACCAGTGTCCAGGAACGGTGCCGTGTTGTACTTTATGTTCATGATGATATAGACAGGTCATGTTACAGTGGAAAAATTTAGTTGTCAAATGGATAATGTAATTCTTTTCATGAAATAGGCGTGTGTATGAGTGTGTGCATATATATATATATATATATATATATATATATATATATATATATATATATATATATATATATATATATATTTAGATAGATAGATAGATGGATAGATATTCTATATTTGATTACTGTTGCCCGCGTTAGCAGGATAGCGTCAGGAACAGAGGAAGGAAGGCCACATCCACTCACCCTCTTCATGTATAATGCACGGAAGCCACAGCTCCCTATCCACACCAGGCCCCACAGACCTTCCTATGGTTTATCCCGAATCCACTCCTTCCTTCCATCTCCAGTTTGGTCTCTCCGTTCTCATCCTTGTTCCCTTCACATCTAACACAAATATCCTCTGTGTAACCTTCCCTCGCTCATTCTCTCCACATTTCCTGACCATTTCCCCGCACCCTCTTCAACTCTCTCTACTACACACTTTTTATTACCGCACATCTCTTATCCTTTCATTACTTCGTCAAACCACCTCACACCACGTATTGTTTTCATACATTTAATTTCCAACACATCCACCTTCCTTTGTGCATCCTTATTTAGAGCCAGTGCCTCGCAACCTTATGATATTGTTGGGTCTATTATACCTTCAAAAATACCCACTTTTACCCTCCCAGATAACATTCTCTTTTTCCACACATTCTTCAGCACTCCGAGAACCTTCGCCCCCTCATCCACCCTATGACTCACATCCACTTTGCATAGTTACATTCGCTGCCATGTTCTCTCCCAGATATCTAAAACACTTCACTTCCTCCAGGTTTTCACAGTTGAGAATTACATCCCACCTAACCTGTCCCTCAACCCTGCTAAACCTAATAATCTTGTTTTTATTTACATTTACTCTCAACTTCCTCATTTCACAAACTCTTCCAAACTCAGTCACCAGATTTAGCAGTTTCTTACTCGCATCAGCTTCAAGTGCTGTATTATCAGCAAACAACAACTGACTCACCACCCAGGCCCTCACATCCCCACAAACTGCATACTTGCCCCTCTCTCCATTACTCTCGCATTTACCTCCCTCACCAACCCGTCCATAAACAAACCATGGTGCCATCACACACCCCTGTCGCAGACCAGCTTCCAGCTGGAACCATTCACTGTCCTCTCTTCCTACTCGTACACAAGCCTTGCACTGCACCCTTGATAAAACCTTCTCTGATTCTAGTAGCTCTCTTACCCCACAGTATATTTTCAAGGCCTTCAATAAGGCTTCTCTGACAACCCTATCATACTTTCTCCTGATCAATAACGCCACATTCAAATCAGTCTGTTTCTCTAAGCAATTCTCATAAATATTCTTTAAAGCAAACACTTGCTCTACACGTCCTTTATCACTTCTGAAAACACACAGCTCCGTCCCAAGCTGATGCTCTGTCCATACCTTCATCCCTCTCAATCAATACACTCCCATACAACTTAACCAGTGTACTCAGCAAACCTACACCTCTGTAATTTGAACGCTCAGCTTTATCCCTTTTGCCTTCATGCAATGGCACGAGGTTTGCATTCCGCAAATCCTCAATACCTAGGAAATCTTAGCAGAGGCTCCTGCAGTCGAGAGGTGCGCTGATACCAGTAGCAGGGAAATGTGTACTCCTTTGGGGTAAGTTCTTTGATGAGACTGTACTCCTAGTGATAAGCAACGGATGAACTGAGACATGAAGCAGCAGTATCCCTTTCAGATAAAGCAGTGCTGGGATATGTGAAATTAAAAATCATAACGTTGATAATTGTGATAATGATAATGATATTTCATTCCCTCTCTCGCACATACCCATGGCCAACCGTGAAACCTTAAATGAAACAAAAAATAAGCGACATAATAAAACCGTAATAATATATCTTTCCATGAATTCTAATCATCACACTGTAACTCTGTAATGTGTCCTTTTCTTTGTATGCGTATGTGGCCTGTAATACAGCTCTCTCCGTTTTCAAAACATAAGATGTTTTCTATTAGATTTCAACACTTAACACAAGTTCTTGTTATGTATTAGGGCTCTGTCGTTAGATGTACCAAGTGGGAATGTAGTCGTGACAAAAATGTAGTTTCCTTGGCGTTCTGATAAAGGATATCTGGCGGTGGGGTGTTTGCGTTTTACCACAACGACTTATTGTCACGCGGGCTGGAAGCACTGCCGTCCATCAACAGTGAAATATGACACTGTTTGCGGTCCACTAGGGTCCGTTCCACAATGGAGAATTGTCCTGGCCAAATATTAACTATACACTGATGCTTAACCCAGCAAAGACACGAAGGTAATACCCATTTAAAGAGGACGGTACGACCCTTGAACACGACGTGCGACCCTTTGATACGACGATGCGACCCATGAGCACGACGGTGCGACCCTTGAACACGACGGTGCGACCCTTGAACACGACGGTACGACCCTTGAACACGACGTGCGACCCTTGAAACGACGGTGCGACCCTTGAACACGATGGTACGACCATTGAACACGACGGTGCGACCATTGAACACGACGGTGCGACCCTTAAACACGACGGTACGACCCTTGAACACGGCGTGCGACCCTTAAACACGACGGTACGACTCTTGAACATGGCGGTACGACCCTTGAACACGACGGTGCGACCCTTGAACACGATGGTACGACCCTTGAACAAGACGGTACGACTCTTGAACATGACTACAACCCTTGAACACGACGGTGCGACCCCTGAACACGACGGTGCAACCTTTGAACACGACAGTGCGACCCTTGAACACGACGGTGCGACCTTTGATACGACGGTGCGACCCTTGAACACGACGGTGCGTCACTTTGGACGTCATGGTGTGTCTTTTGGTGTATCACTCCTCATAAGCCAGGGCAAACGAGTCACGTCATCGTATCCAGGAGTCGTACCACCGCGCTCAAGCGTCGGGTCGTCGCAATCCAGCGTTCATATCGTCGTGCTGAGGGGTCGTACCGTCCATACACACGGAGTAAAGGCATAATGAAGCGCAGCCACATGTTAGCCGGGTTCTACAGAATTGGCGGAACATGTCGTTTCTTGCAGTCCCATGGAAATAGAGAGAGAGAGAGATCGCTGAAACCATTCTTCATAATCGTACATGAAACACCTGAACTTCCTCTTCTATCTTGAGGTAAACTTTTAGTCGCAAAAAACGTATCGAAAAAAAGTCATGGCGAATTATGTATGTCATATTGAATGTGTCAGTCTTTGGATGGTTTTTGAAATGTAGATTTAGCTCAAGAGGTGATGAAGGACACACATGCATATTGCTATTTGTAAAATACCGAATAAAAGTGTCACAGAAATGTCTCGTTTGCGTGTGAAAATGACATTACATGCACACAATGCATTACTGTTATATATATATATATATATATATATATATATATATATATATATATATATATATATATATTTTTTTTTTTTTTTTTTTTTTATACTTTGTCGCTGTCTCCCGCGTTTGCGAGGTAGCGCAAGGAAACAGACGAAAGAAATGGCCCCCCCCCCCCCCCCCCCATACACATGTACATACACACGTCCACACACTCAAATATACATACCTACAAAGCTTTCCATGGTTTACCCCAGACGCTTCACATGCCTTGATTCAATCCACTGACAGCACGTCAACCCCTGTATACCACATGACTCCAATTCACTCTATTCCTTGCCCTCCTTTCACCCTCCTGCATGTTCAGGCCCCGATCACACAAAATCTTTTTCACTCCATCTTTCCACCTCCAATTTGGTCTCCCTCTTCTCCTCGTTCCCTCCACCTCCGACACATATATCCTCTTGGTCAATCTCTCCTCACTCATTCTCTCCATGTGCCCAAACCATTTCAAAACACCCTCTTCTGCTCTCTCAACCACGCTCTTTTTATTTCCACACATCTCTCTTACCCTTACGTTACTTACTCGATCAAACCACCTCACACCACACATTGTCCTCAAACATCTCATTTCCAGCACATCCATCCTCCTGCGCACATCTCTATCCATAGCCCACGCCTCGCAACCATACAACATTGTTGGAACCACTATTCCCTCAAACATACCCATTTTCGCTTTCCGAGATAATGTTCTCGACTTCCACACATTTTTCAAGGCTCCCAAAATTTTCGCCCCCTCCCCCACCCTATGATCCACTTCCGCTTCCATGGTTCCATCCGCTGACAGATCCACTCCCAGATATCTAAAACACGTCACTGCCTCCAGTTTTTCTCCATTCAAACTCACCTCCCAATTGACTTGACCCTCACCCCTACTGTACCTAATATATATATATATATATATATATATATATATATATATATATATATATATATATATATATATATACTGTTAACGTATGACAACGTATTGTTTTCTCAGTTAATGTATACAATCATTGAATATTTTCTATCCCGTTATGTTATGACACAGTACACCTCCCCTTCCCTACCCCACCCGCACACATCCCGACCCTAGGATCATGCCAGCTCAGCGAGCGACACGCCCTAGGACTGGCCCGTCACCACATCACTCCCGCGGGACTTCAGCCAGTGACGAAGACGCCTCACTTCCCGCCAGTGTCACAGTGAAGGATGAGACGTCCATTCCATCATATATATATATATATATATATATATATATATATATATATATATATATATCCTGAGCCTTGATCAGCGTCAGAAGGTTCCTCGTCATGTTCTTCTTCATTCGTGTTGGTGTAAAAGGCTACAGTGTGCTCGCACTTTTACGACTATCCCTGTATTATAGTGTCGTAAGTTATACTAACCTGTATCAGTGTTTTACGTTAGTATGAATGAATTTGGTTGATACGTATTGATGGTGTCATGCGAATGACGAGGTCTCATGCGAATAGTGAGAATTTCTCATGAATTACAGCAAGTGAAGGAGCTTAAACTGGTGTTGTTAGTAAGAAGAGAAAATCTCATTTTTGTGTAGGAACTTATTCATGTTGGTGTGTTCATTCTCCTTCCTACTGCTCTGCATTCAGCCAGACAGACGCGGAACCTAACCTGCTAACGAACGAGTAACCAAGACGAGTTTTCACCATCAGGTAGGCCTTGAGAGATAGACAGACAGACAGACAGACATCGGGTCACAAAATTTAGAGCAGAAATTGTAGTTTGTTACATCATCCTTTACCACAAACCTCGCCTCACCCAGCCACACACCCTGCTCGCTCCCCTTCCCTCCTTACCACATCTGCTGAGACCACCACTACAGCCATCCCTTCCCTACCACACCGACAGTCGAGCGAGAACTCACTCACATACGAGGTGAGGCACCACATCATATAACCTGACTGATGAGCTGGGAATTCTCAACCAGTCGTCTGTGATTTTCATCACATGAGGTAGACTCAAGGTGCAGCTGGAGCCCCGACGAAGACGTCCGGGGATCCAGTGCCTTCAAGCCACTCATGAGGCAAATCTCCTCATAATGAGATGATGAAGACGGTAATGTTGTATGAGAGATGTATAGCACTCCCACGTCAGCCAGGTCTCACCTACTCATGCTCACCACTTGCTCTTCCCGTCCATTCCATCATAAACGTATCCTTTATAGTCCCTTTTTTTTTTTTTACAGTGGGTATAAAAAGAAAAAAAGGACCCACCTCGCTCAAGCAAAAGTTGATCCATCGTCCATATGGCCGTCTATCAGTGGACAAAAATGACTCCTCGCTGGTAGTGTGAACAGGGGAGCCACGTCCTCCACTCGCCAGAGTGTCTTACGACGTACCCAGACAGCCCCTGAAGCGTCCAGCGCCTGGTTCCCACCCGGTTGGTAGAGTCCACCACAGTGAGACAAAGAGCCACGTGGGAGGGGAAAAAAAAAGAATAAAAGAGAGAATTGCAAGGGTCAGGAATAGATGCATTATGTGTGTATGTTCGTCTTTATTGTTTTGTCTTTTTCGTCATATATAGAAAGCATCAGATTGCCGTCTTAGAGAGAGAGAGAGAGAGAGAGAGAGAGAGAGAGAGAGAGAGAGAGAGAGAGAGAGTTGGAGGGGGGTGGGGGAGGCGGACGGAAAACATTACCTCCGAGAAAGTTGGTGGTTAAACAAATAATGGTAAATGAATATGCAAATTTTAGTAATATCATCACGTTAGCATAATTAACTTTACCTTAAGATGTGTCTAATTACAACATTTTAACACGGTGTAATTAACTTTCCTCGAGATGTGTCTAATTAGAATTATCTTCGTATGCATCGCGACGGAAAATACTCTACATTGTTAGCATTTCTAAAGAAACGGAACAGAAGAAATTACGTCACGTGACATCTCCTTGAAAGACATTGGAAACTAAGTTTCGGGGGGTTCCCCCAGGCCAAGGTGCTCCCCCAGGCCAAGGTGCTCCCCCAGGCCAAGGTGCTTCTCCAGGCCAAGGTGCTTCCTCAGACCAAGCTGCTCCCCTAGGCCAAGCTGCTCACCCAGGCCAAGCTGTTCCCCAGGCCAAGGTGCTCCCCTAGGCCAAGGTGCTCCCCAGGCCAAGGTAATCCCCCGGCCAAGCTGTTCCCCAGGCCAAGGTGCTCCCCCAGGCCAAGGTGTTCACCCAGGCCAAGCTACTCCCCCAGGCCAAGATAGAATGGTCGTTGCCTCTGGATGACTCACTCACTGTATTGTGTGGTTCCTTCCGTCACTAGGAACAGTAGGATGATAACCTGCAAGATGAAAGATATTAACGAACGAGATGTTATTTGTGTGTGTGTGTGCGTGGATTATCTGTCCGTCGAGGTAGGAGAAAGAGGAACGAAGATCTTGTGAACAGTGTTCATAGTGATGGCAGAGGCATAGTCTTGTTGCTAACACCGTTCCAACAGACAGCAGTCGGACGTGTGTTTGATGGCACTGTTATTTCACTTCATTCTGTATTGTCTTGTTGGTCGAGGTGGATCGGTTACTGAAGTATTGCTGTGTCTCACCAGTGGGTCGCTGACGGACGCCTGTAGCCTTACGAGTGTTTAGACACACTGATCATCAAGCTAGGATGCCACAGTGACCTGTGGAGCCGCAGGTGTTAAGAGGAACATCTGATGCCAAGGAAACTATAACATGAGGTTAGCCGAGCCTGAGACCCCCTTCTTAGTTCATAAACACGAATACAACTACGATTCGTGTTTCTGAGAAATATAGAAAACCTGTGAACTACCACGGAAAAAATAAGAAGCATTTTGCAAGCAGACTAGTTATGTACTGGTGCTGTCCTTGGGTATGTTGGTGTGATCTTTGACCAGCCCTTAAGGGGTCAGGTCAAAGGTGACGTCAACATACCCAAAGAGCGCACCGTCGCCCTCAAAAGGTTGTGAAATCGTGTTCAAGGCGTTGAGAATGTTAGTGTTTATTTCCAATCCACTTCGACCTCAGGGCTAACAGTATGAAGCAGTCGTCAGCGCACTCACTGCCAGTCTCGCAACACCACTCCGAACCAGCTTCGTTTCGAATTCCTGAAGTTCAAACGCTTCGTAATGTGTAGGTGTTCGGGACCCCACGCAGCCAAATGGGCGAACTTGTGTAGGCGTGCATGTAAGACGCTCGAGTGGACGACTAATGCACCAAGTTGCTTCTGTTAAAAGAAGTGTGTGTGTGTGTGTGTGTGTGTGTGTGTGTGTGTGGTGAGAGCTGTATGGTGGTTCTTCGACGCTAGAGCCTGGGTGATGGTCCCTGGACGTCAGGGGAGGCGGGTAGTAGACGTGTCTTCGACGTCATCGTCAGAGCTGCGTGTTGTCACCCACCTCGACGGGGGTAGGCGGGTGATGATGGTTCTTCAGATTGAGGAGCACACCAGGTCTCTGCAGGAAGGTCCTGTCGTGGTCAGGGCAGCGTTCATCGTCTCTGCTCACGACCATGCGAGTCAGTACGACTCCCAGGCTGAGGACGGAGGGAGTGAGTGTAGGTGAAGACGGTTGTCAGTATGTGTAACGTGAAGGGATGAAGATGATGATGGACGGACTTCTAGCTGGGAACTGTGACCAAAAAGGCATTTTGATCCTCCCCTCCTCGTCTCACGTACAGTTCCTGGGCACAAGTGTGATTGATGGAGCGGCGTTGGGCACCACAACTCCTCCCCTGTCAGGGGTGAGGCTGAGAGCCTTCACGTGTTACACAATGGCTGATGCTCTCACCAGGGGTTAGGCTGACACTCCCGTCAGGGGTGAGGCTGACAGTCCCGCCAGGGGTGAGGCTGACACTCTCCACACGATAAGTGGTGGCTGACACTCCCGCCAAGGGTAGGGCTGACACGGATCACTAGGTATACAGGGTAAGAACCAGTACCACTGTACCAGTGTCAACTGAAACTGCAGTCAACGCCTCACATGTTTTGCATTTCCAACTTCTCGAAAATCCTTTTTCCTCATAATTCATATAGATAGAACTAGATCAGATGTGAATAGATAGATAGAACGTCAAGGGACGTTCATTTGAATGTTCATACGCTGGAAGATTTACCTGGACCCAGAAATTCAGTTCCTCACAGTCTCGTTTTCCCAAAGGATTGATTCCTCTCATCTTTATTATCCTACCACCACATCCATCACGCCCACCTCCATGTGATCACAGTCCATTTGAGAGCAGCACAGTGCCTCGTGCCTCACGCGTTAACGCTTCGCTTTTGGTCAATAAGCGACCAGACAAGAGGTTCATAGATTACCGAAGCGTTTCGTGGTCGTCTCGACCCAGTCGTTGCTTCAAAGATCCCCATCGTCTTCACAGCGAGACCAAATCCATCTTATTCATCTGGGGTTAATTATACCCGGCCCGTCCAACCTACTTAACCATTCTCAGTTCGGCGTTTCAGCGCGTCATTCAACCGTCAGTCCCCCGTCTATGGAGCGGGTGACAGAAGCTTGCGACGGGTGCTGTGATGAAGAAGGATTACGGGAGCCTGAGACGGTGCTCTTGGCTGAGGGACTGTGTGTGTGTGTGTGTGTGTGTGTGTGTGGAGGACTACCGCCCTGGGGACAGTAAGGAAAGCAGGTGAACCAACAGGTATGGTGGCGAAGTGTGGTGGATGGTGTGGCTCAGAAGGACGAGAATGAACCATGGGTTTGTGGTGGGGGTGTGTGGAGGTCGGGATGGATTAGGTCGGTCTGCATTATGAAAGTAAGACGGAGGTAACTAGAAGAGCAGAGGAACTGGTTATTGACAGTGCGAGTTTGAATGGAGAAAATCTGGAGGAAGTGAAGTGTTTTAGAGGCTTGGGAGTGGAGGTGGTAGCAAGTAGAACCGTGAAAGAGGAAGTGAGTCATTCACATAGGTTCGAATTTTGGTTACAGCAGTCCGGTCCACTGTCACCCCAACTGTTCATCCACCTCTAGGGGTTGATCAGTATATATATATATATATATATATATATATATATATATATATATATATATATATATATATATATATATATATATTCATATGAGTCCACGGGGAAAATGAAACACGAAAAGTTCCCAGGTGCACTTTCGTGTAATAATCACATCATCAGGGGAGACACAAGAGAGAAATATAAGTCAGTTGATATACATCGAAGAAACTAAGCTAGGACGCCATTTGGTAAACATTTAATTGTCCAAAACATCATGTTTTGGACAATCACATGTTTACCAACTATATATATATATATATATATATATATATATATATATATATATATATATATATATATATATATATATATAGTTCCCCATGCCTTCTCAGTTAACATTGAAAAAGAAAAAAAAAATGTAGGGGTCGACTTGCTGTCAATGGACTGAACCAAGGCATGTGAAGCGTCTAGGGTAAACCAAGGAAAGGATTGTAGGGAGCTGTGGTTTCGGTGCGTTACACATGACAGATAGGAGGCAATGGATGTGAGCGGATGCGGCCTTTCTTCATTGTCCCGGCGCTGTCACGCTAACGCGGGAAACTTCGATTAAGTATACCAGGTGGCTGGGAATGTAAGGAGGAGAGGAAGCGAAGCCTGGCTACTGAAAAAGAAGGGACGAATGTGTAGCAGAGAATCGTATCAGAACATGGAAATGAAATGACCAAAGGAAGAGCGAGATCCAAAGACTTCGAACAGAATTCTGACAGAAGAGGAGTTCGCCTGCCGTGGATACTGGATCCATAAGTCAGGTGATTCACAGTTGGCGTGGGTGAGGCTGGTATGTCACTGATGCGAAACGTGATTTTCTACTTTGGGAGATTCTTAGTAAGTTACTGAAACTTCATGTCGTGCTACAGCGAGGTAAGCTCCCAGCTCAGTATTGCATCGAGCTAAGCTTCCAAGTCTATACTTGCAGCAAGCTAAGCTTCTAAGTTAGTGATGCAGCGAGCTCAAGGCTCCCAGTTTAGTGCTGCTGCAAGCTTGAGCTTCCAACTCAGGCAAACAGGTAACAATACGAGATGCTCTGGGTTTTGTTGTCTCGTCTCGCAAACTCATTCCATAGAGCGACACGTAAAGAAGGACTTACGAGGAGGGGTCGCCTTACAGACAAAGCCTCACTCTTTACGTGTGTGCTAATCTCTGAAGGTACTTGAGCAAATCCAAAGCTTCCACATTTCTGATATACCCTTTTTTTTCCTCCCCCCGTCTGTAAGAGAGGGAGGGAGTGGTGCAGCCTTTAGAGAGAGTCTCTATCCCCGAACAAAAGGAGGAGGAGCGAGGGACTTTCAGTAAAGCGTTTTATATCCGGTAAGAGGATAAGCGTGTTCCTGTATGCCAGATGCTTATTACTAGATGCAAGGGAACCATGGCCGGTGCCAGCCAGCCTCAGGCTGGAGAGAGAGAGAGAGAGAGAGAGAGAGAGAGAGAGAGAGAGAGAGAGAGAGAGAGAGAGAGAGAGACAAATGCGTGGTTGCTGGTGGGTGGTAATGGGAGTAGTGAGGGAAGGGGTGACTGCATTTGGTGGATGCTGTTGAGGATACTGGTTGAAGGAGGGAGGGAGGGAGGGTGATAGTATTATTGGATGATTGACGGGGTTATTGGGGTGGTATTGGGTGAGGGAGGGAGGATGGTGGTTATGGATGGTTGATAGAGGTACTGATAGTAGTGGTTGATGGAGTGTGGTAGTAGCAGGTGGTTGGTGGGGGTATTGACAGTAGTGCTTTGATGGAAGGGGGGTTAGTTGACGGGGGTACTGGGGACAGTGCTTTGAGCTAGTGGTGCTATGGGGTCGGTTGAGAATAGTGCCGTAAACAGTGCCACTTAAGAGCCACTGCCGTCACAGCAGTAGCCTCTGATGATTAGGCCATAGCTCCCACGTATGTACACACTCCCAGCTACCCAGTGCACCACTGCATACACCCCAACACACACACACACACGCACACACACACACATTCCTCCATCAGCAAGCCTTAGGCTGCTTCATCCAGCGTCGTCGGGGAAATAGAAAAATGCTACTTAGGCCATTATACTCGTCTCTTCCCGTGGACACAGAACCTTATACATTAAAAGTCTATAAGAGTCTTATTGAGATTTAGTCCCTCGCAATTTAGACTTAGCAGGAGCGGCCGGGGAGGCTTATAGGATCGCATCCCCTCTTCGTCCCAGGGGCAGCTGGATCACTGCAGGAGAGGTGGTGGCTGGGTGCTACACTGTCTCGTTGCTTAGCCCCTTGAGCACGACAGCATTAGACTCGGGTACGATGGCCTGCCTTCAACCCGGCCCTTATTCATGGGACAAGTTAAAGGCACGTCACTGTCCTCAAAAGGGTCGTGCCGTCGTGCTCAAGGGTCGTGCCTTTGTGCTCAAGGGTCGTGCCGTCGTGCTCAAGGGTCGTGCCGTCGTGCTCAAGGGTCGTGCCGTCGTGCTCAAGGGTCGTGCCGTCGTGTTCAAGGGTCGTACCTTCGTGCTCAAGGGTCGTACCGTTGAGTATATAGTATATAAAGAACAAGAAGAAAAAAAGAATAGATGTAGTAGAGTTATATAATTGTTTTGGAACAGAAAACGTCGCTGGATATAATGATTAATTTCCGACGAGGTTGATAATCTTCAGGTAGTAAGATGACGTCAGAGCTGGTCGACGAGAGGAAGTGGAGGTGGTGACATCACGAGGGAAGTCGCGGCTCAGGATGTCGTGTAAGATAACGAAAAGAGATTTGATGCGCTGCTGTCATGATATGGTGGAACTTTACCCTGGAATAGTGCTTAACTCTGTTTTGCCCCTTCGGAATACACACACACACACACACACACACACACACACACACACACACACACACACACACACACACACGTACATACAGGGATGTCCTCGGCACTTGGTCCAGTCGCCCACTGGCTCTTTCCTCCGCTGGATCACCAAGAGTTTACGCTGACTGACGCGGGAACCGAAACCGGAGTCTTGACTTAACCTCCTCAGCGACAGATGCAGGTTCCCCGCTCGCTAACCCCAAGACACACACACCCAAGGATGAAGAGAGAGAGATTTATTGGACGGTGAGAGAGGGGATGGAGCGAGCGGGCGGGTGGGGGGGAAGGTACGCCCTGAGAGAGAGAGAGAGAGAGAGAGAGAGAGAGAGAGAGAGAGAGAGAGAGAGAGAGAGAGAGAGAGAGTTGTCAAAGGAATTGCAGATGGCAGAACAGGTCCTGGCATAGGAGGGTGATATGCAGTACTGGAGAGGGTGTAGAAGTGAGGGTTGGTCATGCATCTTGGTGTTACAGTGGGAGGGAAGGAAGTGGTGTGTGTGTGTGTGTGTGTGTGTGTGTGTGTGTGTGTATGTGTGAGGGTGGTGAGGTAGTGGAGCGTTGCTGACTGTCCTGTGCACGTTTGGTGGTGTTTATAGAGAGACTGATCCAATATGAAAACGTGGTGTTAGAAAGAGAGGCTTTAATGTGAAATCTCGCTGTGACACTGTACAGGGCACTGAGTATATAAAATTCTTCAGCATTAGAATGAAAGAACTGGTCAGGGCCGGTGAGCTGGCCACAAGAACATGACAGACATTTATAAAAGAAACTAGTACATTAGTGTTGGAGGCTACAGGTACGGTATGTGCTGGAGGCTACAGGTACAGTATGTGTTGGAGGCTACAGGTACAGTATTACTGGAGGCTACAGGTACAGTATGTGTTGGAGGCTACAGGTACAGTATGTACTGGAGGCTACAGGTACAGTATGTGTTGGAGGCTACAAGGGGGGTGATTAGTATCAAGGATAACAACAGGTGTCAAAAGCAGACTCTTTGAAACTAGTGTGTCTGCGTGTGTCAGATGTGGGGCATCCACGCTGAAGGAGGAGGAGGAGGAGGAGGAGTTCAGACACCACAGGGGGCCTGGCCATGGGCTCCTTGCTCAGTTCTGTCATGGGATGAAGACAGACATTTGCCCCAGATTCGTGGTCAGAGGCTCCGCGTGGCACAGATATGAAGATCCCATATCAGTGATAGTTCCCAGGGAAACCAAATCTAGGAGAATGGTCATTGTCGTTATCAGATACAATACCATGGAGGGTCTGACCAGGGTGTAAAGTCCTCAGTGTAATATGAACCCACTAATGAAAATGACGTTACTCATTATCTTCGTTCCCATAACAAAAGGAACAAAGTCGGGAGTAATCAGTGATGAATACTTGGATGAGGAAGTCAAGTTCCTCAAAAATTGAAACCCGTATTGTAAAGACGCAGAGAGAATGTTGAAAGCAGAACAAGTCGATAACAAAAGGTATATACCAATCCCCCAAATTTAAAGAAAGGCCTCAGAGATCAATAGATGCTTAAGGAAGACGGGATGAAGATTGCCATTTCGTTAGGAGGAAAACAGGTGATGTAAAGGATGTATTCCTCTGTGTGTTGTACGAGGCGACATGAGGGGGAGTGATCGAGGGGCTGGAAACCCTTCTCATCTTGTATTTCATTTTCTAAAACAGAACAGGTTTAATATATATATATATATATATATATATATATATATATATATATATATATATATATATATATATATATATATATATATGGCCCCTTTCCCGCCAAGGCTCGCTTGCCTCTGCCCCGTTCCCACCCCCGCCCCGCCCCGCCCCAACAGACACACACTTTTACCACAACAACAAACGCCCTCAGCCCTTCCTCCTCTGGGGAACAGCTCCTGCCCTTGCAGTCTCTCCCTCTAAGTTGTTTCCCCTGCCCACCTTGTCTTTCATCTCTCCCCCTCGTGACATGGGTTTCCCATTAGCCCCAGACCTTTGTGCCAGCATAGATGGGTTTCGAGGAAGTATAATGTGTCGAGGTACTAGCGAAGGAAGGCTGATCCTGTTGTTATTTGTCTTTATATATATATCAATCAACGGCGCTCATTCTCCAGAAGTGGCAAAGGATGTGTGGATCAGGTGTTTGCTGTTGCGTGTGTAAGAAATATTTAGTGAAACAGGTGGATTTATGTGTGGCATTTATGGAACTGGTGAAAGCATATGATAGGGTCGATAGAGGTGCTTTGTGGAAGGTCTTAACAGCATATGGTTTGGGAGGTAAGCTGCTAGAAGCAGTGAGAAGTTTTTATTCGGGTCTGAGGCATTTGTACGAGTAGGAAGAGAGGAGAGTGAATGGTTCCAAGAAAAGGTTGGCGTGCGGCAGGGTGTGTGAAGACACCATGGTTATTTCATTTGCTTATGGATTGGGTGATGAGGGAGGTAAATGCCAGAGTCTTGGAGAGAGTAGAGACTATGCAGTCTGTGGGGGATGAGAGGGCCTGGCAAGTGAGTCAGTTGTTACTTGCTGAGGATGAAACACTGGTGGAAGATTAGTGTAAGAAACTGCAGAAGTTGGTAACTTCATTTGTAAGAATGTGTGAAGGGAGGAAGTTCAGAGTAAATGTGAGCAAAAACAAATACTCATGGAGAAAGATCTTTTTTAGGTTAGCTAGGATCGATGTTAGGAAATGCTTGTGAATAATCAGTACAATACCCAAACCTTGAGTGTCACAATTTTCGTATATTTTGAGGGAAAAAGAAAAATTATTTTTTGATTTCATTGTTTTTCTGTTTCGTGAAAGCCCATCGTAATTCTTCCTGGAACTTATCAAAACTGGATCTAAGATGTATATATAGTGATTCAAAATTGATGAGCTGCAGATTAAAGAGGCGGTACAGGAATTCTTATCTGAGGATTACCCCACAGCGATCTATACCTGGCATGGATCATCACTATTTATACGTTAGAACGGTTGTCCAGTGATTTCATATACGAAGCAGGGCATTATGTGATTAATTGTTATTAATAAGCGTGAACGTACTGTCATTAATAAGCGAGCATTACTGTGCTGTAACGTCATTTATTTACATAGTCGTACGGTAATTGAACGTAAGCCGGGAGCTCCGGAAGGGATTTACGTAGGAGGACTGAGGGCGTACCGTAACTATCTTTAAGTCTGTTTATCAATGCTCCTGGGCCCCAGCCTGTAACAGGTGCTATGTTTCTAGCTGCCTCCGCTGTACGTTAGCGGGGAATGCAAAGAACCTTGATTTATTCCGCTCTACATTAAATATGTCTTTCTGACTTCGTCGTGCAGAAATGTGGAGCATTTATTCAGCGACACAGACTCAGGTACAATATATTGTCATAGTATAGGAATGTAAGTTTAGATTTCATTACGTACACTCGTTGAAGCCAACAGCCTCATCTTTACGTCGAAAACGATGTATATATTTCACTTTCCAGCTAGCTACCTTTACGGTGTAGAATCATTAAAGTGAATTACATAAAAAGCATTATTTTCATTGATTTTTACGAGAGCGATTTAATTAACCAATGGGCCCATACTTTTTCCCTTCTCTCTCTGATAATTTTCTCCAAATCCATACAGTCGTCCCTTGATTACCTCACCCTCTTTTTCGCTTCGATTATTGGGGAAGGGGCGAGTGTCGGGGTGAGGCTGGAGGCCTCCCGTGGTGAGGAAGGACGTAGTGAAGGGCTAACTCCACCATCATCACTTGACACAGGCAAACTAATGAGGTTAGTTTCCATACCTTGTAAGGTACTTTGGTGCTGACGCCGTGGAGAGAGAGAGGTAGGAGAATAGTACTATCCACAGGCTGACTAGGGCTGGGTTTGAGCCCCATCTGGGAAAGGGGGAACGTCAGGTTAGTTGGTTAGGACTAGATCCCAGCCATTGCTGGGGGATAGGAGATGCTAGGTCGGCTGGCGAGGACTAGGTTTTAGCCCCAGCTGGAGAAGGAGGAAGCTAGGTTGACTGGCTAGGGCTAGAGTTGATCCTCAGGCAGGAGGACGCCTAGTTAGCTGCACCAGACTTGGACATCTTCAGTGACTGTGACATCCTCCGCTCCTGCGAACTCACTAGCCACATGAACCCAGTAGGGTAACAGTGACATCGTCAAGAGCCGCCATCACTCACGAGTGTAGTGAGAGTCTTGGTTGTGAGCGTCCTTTTGGGGAGAGAGAGAGAGAGAGAGAGAGAGAGAGAGAGAGAGAGAGAGAGAGAGAGAGAGAGAGAGAGAGAGAGAGAGACGCCAAGTGGGAACTGTGGCATCGTCGGAGAAATGGCTTCTGCTTGTGTCATGTCAGCTCGGTAATTAACGACCGAGAGCACAAAAGCCCAGACGATCAGAGAAAGCCGTGGAGTAGTGGTGATTAAAGGAAACCGCAAAACAGGTGATGGGGGAGGAGAAAGAGACGTAGTAGGAGGAGGAGGAGGAGGAAGAATTGAAGACTCGAAAACAACGACCATCGCTTCGCTCCCGCTCGGACCCGCCTCGTAAGATTAGATTGATGACGTTAAGCACCCACCATTACTCATCCCGTCTACACTGATGATCAACTCTTTATTGTATCCCATCATCCCGAGCAACGTAAGACCCATGATGTGGTCGCGGGAATGATTTGTGAAGGCGGAAAAAAAAAGAAAGATAATGTCAAGGAAAAGCGACAGGACTTCAAGGAGTGGACCGCTTCACTGACGGCTTCAAGGGTTCGTGGTCTCGAAGCAGCGCGGGCGGGAGTTGCTTCGGATTCGTCGTATGATTAAGTGTAAACCAACATTATATAATCTCTGACTTTCATTATAGTTCGTGGATCACGTTCGGAAGTCTTAGGTAAGCCATATAACTTTACTGTTCGAAACTCGGGGGAAAATAAGAAAGAGTCAAGTTAGCTCACATTGTTAGAGAATCAGAGACAAGAACTCGCATACATGCCGTGGAAGCACTTAGGTAAATTGCTTGCCACGAGTGAGGCGACTCAGAGACTTTGAATCCAATATTGAGTTGTCTCGGGAGCTTCTCTGCTTTATCGCCGTAAGAATCTCAGGGAATTTGGCAATAACGTATTGTTTGCCGAGCAAAATATATTGGTAGGAAAGACATGGCGCTGTATATGACGTTATTATTGTCATTTTTACTGTCCAGAAACCTGTCGATACCTCTAATATGTCTTTTTGTGTTGTTTCTCCAAAGGAAGCGAAAACATTGTTAGTATTTTGTTTTCTACCTGGTCTATACGGACATCTTCTTAATCGCTTACGTTATTTATTCATACTTTGACAGCTTGCTCTCGATAATCATTAACTTTACTCATCAATTTCGTTTCAAAGTCACATACCACTCCGTCACGCTGGTCCCCACGTCCACTGTGTATGTTGTGGTCCTCCAGTGGTTCGTGGGAGCCGTCCAGATGGTACGTAGATGAAAAGGAGGATGAGTACAGTTCTCGTCTTAAAGACCGCTGAACAGTACATCTCACATGATCAAGTAATGTTGTAGATGTAAGGTTTCCGCGGGCTCAGAGCTTTTTCTGACGTGGTGTAATTGACAAATGTGATGGAGGGTCCGGCCGATGATGCGCGACTCAGTAAGACTGAGGGAGTCATTATCCTAGACCGCCCTGGAAGCGGGTCCGTTGAGCCGAAGACTCGTTCCTCGTCTCGTTAAGCACCTTGTTCCCTCCCCTGAGGAGCTCGTGTTTTGAGCCTCACAGATGGGAACGAAGCTCAGGCCAAGATCCCGGAGATTTGCTGGGACTTGCAGTGACTAGTGAGGCAGTGTTGGGACGGCGGGAGGGCTGGCTGGCTGGGATGGGAAGTATTTTCTGCAGTGGGAGTTGGCTTGATTTGTATTGGCGTGACGCGACATTCTATTCCTTTACATTCGTTCCTGTCCTCATATCTTTTCTCTGTTTATACGTATACTGTATGCCTTTGTGTATGTTGTTGTCGATGTATACACATTAGTTTTCTGTCTGTAGGTGTGCGGTGTATTTTGTATGTTTTCATATGTAGAACACACACTGGGATCAGTACTGTCTGTAGTCGCCTGGGTATAACTGAGAATTGTAAAAGACACAGCGGGTGTATGTGACTCTCTCACTCTCCCACTACCTCGGCCGTAGGACTGAAGTGTCAGCCAGACGCTGGTACTCATGTCATACCGTTCATGAGAGACGGTCTCCAGATCCCGCAGTGTGGGGATGTCCCTTGTGCTGATCCTCGACTAAGTAACTGTCGTCTGAGGGTAACGAGATAATTGCCAGGGTGCGTGTGTCAAGCCAGGAGGGGGAACCTCATGACGCAGGGTTAATAGGTGTTGACATGGATGTCAGCTGTAGCGTTGTGGGTACGTACAGGATCCAGTCTTCCAAAACCTGAAGCAGTTCAGACGATTTATTTCCAGTAAGGAGGGCTAACTATTCCCCAGTGGCTTGGGGCCCCCGTGGTTGAGGGCCTGAGGGGCTGCGAGAGGTGGCACAGAGTACGATGGCACGGCTCTAGGTCAAAAATCAAACCATAGTACCCAAGGGATCGTACCGTCGTGTGCTAGGGGACTGTACCGACGTGCTGAAACTTTCGTGCCGTTGTACTCAGTGAGTGAAGCTTCCTTTTGGTCGTTGCAACACCCTCATGAATAAATGCAAATATTCTTGTTTGACAGAGTATCTAGAACGAACCGGATGAGTCAATGACAAATTCATGAAGTACTGCACATCAGGCGATCCACGTATGAACAGGTCTCGCTAAACGTAGGTCTGTCTGTGTTCCCAAACGTCACGCCTTATGGTAATGGCATTTGTTTACGCTCTCGAGAACGATTAATTCGTCGGCTTTGAGTAACAAAGGAACAAGTAATTACTTCCACATACACTCCACAAATAAGGGAAGGAACCTGAAAAAGATTTTCGCTGGCTAACTAGAACTGCCTGATGCAGCTTTCATTGTTACCATGCTTGCCGCCGAGGAAGGCGACAAAATGTGAGGGTTTCACTCAATAGATGGCGCTGATTGAAAGGCGCTGGAACACGTTAACCTTAAGTGGGATCTTCCTCGTCTAAATCGCTTATTTTTCTTTTGCCGACCTATCGTGTTGTATTCAATTTTGCTTCACAGGTAGAAGAACATTTAGTCATGGCATCGAAGGCAATTGCGTAAGGAGAAAAGTCTTCTCTGACTCACTTTGTGAGGGATCGCACGCTTTGCAAGGTGTGTTTCGCCTCTTAATTGATATACACATTTTTGTCCAACTCGCCACTGTGTCTGGCCTCCATTTGCCGTCGTGGAGGAACAGAAGCAGAACCGTGACGTGTTTTGTGTGTTGCAGTGATATGATAACAGCACGCACTAGCGTGACAGTGACGTTTTAGTGATATTTGTTGTGGTGACAGTGACACAAGCGTAATGATAATATAGTGATAAGTACCCATGTGTTGTATTCTATACTGCAACATTGTTGACAGTGTTATAGTGGTACGACACTGAGACTGGTAGATATTACAGTGATAGTGATGCACTGCCACCACAGACCTACTGTGGTGATGGTCACTGATACTACAACGGTATTATCAGACATTATGACCCATAGTGACACACTTGTGATAAAGATTTGCTTCCAAGTGACATATATTAGTGATCGTGATGACGTACACTTCGTTATATCCTTCGGCTAACACGGAAGGCTTTCTCTATACAACTGAGACGACAGTGGCCTCTGATCGGTGGCTTCCTCGTCGGTTTTGCAAGGCAGCCCGTGGCTCGAGAGGTTTGCCGAACACCGAGCGAGAGGGTACATGGCCAGAGCGCGGGTTTTGTCGAAGTCGTCGTCGTCGTAGATGAGGTAAGACATCCACCTGAAGTACATTCAGCCTTGGTTAGGTTAGTGTGTGGGGGGGGTGGGGGGTAAGGGGGGGGCTTGTGGGTTGGTCACACCCGAGTCGCTTCGATTCAGTGCACAGTGATCGTTAAGGGAGGATGGAGGTGAGAGGGGGTCACTCCGCCCCTTCTCACCGTATCCGTAGTAGTGTCAGCCTTATCGTTTCTGTCCCGTTGCCTCTTTTTTCATCGTTCACTTCCATTCACTCTCGTGCAGACGATTCCATTGGATTGCATTGTTCAGGGGGCGGCGCCTTGCTTCCCACTGACATCCGCAGATAATAAGTCTCTTGGCCTCCTTACAGAAATAGACCTGAATCCGCCAATATCTAAAAGGGAGTTATGGGAGGGCTAGGCTTTTCAAGGCATTACAGGTGGTTTGACTTTCACAAATCCACTGGAGTCCTTTTAGATTTCATTGGATTTCGTTTATACTGGATAACCCGATTTCTGTTGTGATCCTCTTAGATTTAGGCGGATCATTTGATATGCAAAAGGTAAATGAATGAAAAATGACGGAGGCGTAATAATCTTTGATGCACTAAGATCATGTAAGCAGTGGCCCCGAAGCAGTGAGAAGAGCGAACAGAATTCTTGGATTCATAGTTAGGGCCTTCGAATTTAGGTTCGGGGAAATGATCCTTAATCTTTACAGTTCATTAATTCCTTCGTATTTAGAATACTGTGTTCAGTTTTGGTCACCTTACCTAAAAAGAGACAGTAGTCGAGAGCCACCAAGATAATTCCCGAGTTGGGAAAGAAATTCTACGAGAACAGATGAAGCGGCTCGAATATTTAGCCTTGAAAAGAGTTTAGAATATGATGTAATTATTATTATCAAGGCTTTGACGATCTTGATCTGTCAAGATATCTAAGACTTGATTTGTTTGATATTTCACTCGTAGTAATGGATACAAACTTGTGGGCAAACGTTTTACTTGGAATGAGGCGAAGTACTTACTCTTCAGCAGGATTGTTAACCTATGCATGACCCGTATTCAAGAACCATACGACGGGCGGTTGACTTTGCTGAGGCGACGAAGCTTCGTAAAGTCGTATTCAAGAACGTGGTAACGTGACGCAGGTCGACGCTGATTGGCTGGCTGGTATGACTGTGCGATGAATTATTGGAACGTTGCAAAGGTGGCTTTCGCAAGGAAGATAATCGTTAACAATTACGTATTTTATCTCTTGAATGATTATTTATGCATCAAACGCATTCGAAAATAATATCTTATGTTAAAGAGATGGAAATTCGAATAACAGTTACAGGAAAATATTTTTTTTAGACCGCAAAGCATCAAAGACTATATGACATAGTCTTTGACAAAACATAAACATTCTCAAGTTGCGGTAAGACTCGCGCCAGTCTCGATAAATATTTTCCTGTAACTTTTATTCGAATTCCCATCTCTTTAACATAAGATAATAATGTTTTCGAATGTTTAATGCATGAATGATTACTCAAGATAAAATATGTAATTGTTAACGATTATTTTCCGTCATAAAGTTTCATCGTAAGGGGGTTCCCCTTGCGAAGGCCACCTTTGCAACGTTCCAATCATTCATCGCTTAGTCATACCAGCCAGCCAATCAGCGTCGACCTGCGTCGGGTTACCAAGTTGACGACGCGAAGCCTCGTCGCCTTCGCCAAATCGACCTGTGGGGCCTGGATGCGGAGAGGGAGCTGTGGTTTCGGGCATTATTGCATGACAGCTGGAGACTGAGTGTGAACGAATGGGGCCTTTGTTGTCTTTTCCTAGCGCTACCTCGCACACATGAGGGGGGAGGGGGATGTTATTCCATGTGTGGCGAGGTGGCGATGGGAATGAATAAAGGCAGTGTGAGTTGTGTGCATGTGTATATATGTAGGTGTCTGTGTGTGTATATATATGTGTCCATGGAGATGTATGGGTATGTATATTTGCGTGTGTGGACGTGTATGTATATACATGTGTATGGGGGTGGGTTGGGCCATTTCTTTCGTCTGTTTCCTTGCGCTACCTCGCAAACGCGGGAGACAGCGACAAAGCAAAATAATAATAATAATAATGATAATATATATATATATATATATATACGAATAAAGTGCATATGAACGCGCACCTTCGTAGAACATACAAACCTCCAACAGCCAGGATCGAACCTGGGACCCCTGTGTAAGAGGCAGGCATGCTAACCGCTAGGCTATGGGACTGTATAATAGGAAACAACTATTCGAAATACTGAGTACTCGAATACCCTTCGTCTCACAATGGTGAGCAACGGGGTCTATACTTGGTAGTTTCCGAACGGACGCACATAGCCAGCTGATAGCGTTTTACCGAACCTAACTGTACAACGCGGAGGTATATGAATATGAATAAAGTGCATATGAACGCGCACCTTCATAGAACATACAAATCTCCAACAGCCAGGATCGAACCTGGGACCCCTGTGCAAGAGGCAGGCATGCTAACCTCTAGACTATGGGACTTTCCTATTATACAGTCCCATAGCCTAGAGGTTAGCATGCCTGCCTCTTGCACAGGGGTCCCAGGTTCGATCCTGGCTGTTGGAGGTTTGTATATATATATATATATATATATATATATATATATATATATATATATATATATATCGCGCTCGTTTGTGTGTGTGTTTGTGTGTACGCACATAATGACATCAAATCATCATACAAACTATCAATCATTGTCTCATTATCACTCAACAATTAATTTGATTATAAGCCGAACGGACAGAGATCCACACTGACCGACATTAGCAGTGATGATAAACTAGTAAATTCATATTCAATTTCAAAATTTGATATACAATACTTTAGAAGCATTAAATAAAGATTGATTGATATTTGAGTTTTACGCTTGTCAAAGTGCCTGTCTAATATAATTAGTCAGGCCGTCAACGTTATGTTTTTAAACGCCTAGCAAAAATCTTCACACCCTCTTCAGATGTTGAGGGAAATTCGAAGATGACATAGTTTATGTACACCGTATGGCTTATAAATACCTACAATATTTTTACGTTATATGAACTTATTATAAAGACGTGGAATATATTTGAGGCAAACGTAGCGGGATAATAAAGACGTAGAATATATTTGAGGCAAACGTAGCGAGTGACGGTGTGTGTGCGTCCGAGTGTCTGTCGGTTGGAAGGCACCGGAGTGTTTGTTGGTCGATTGATATTTGTACTATTTTCAGCTTCACATTCTTCCGTTGTTACCTGTGACTGTCTTGATTAAGGCATGGTTTGCGCGTGCCATATTCGTGTGAAAAAGTAACATATAGAAATAAAACAGTTCTAGGTAAGGTTAGGTTAGGCTTCTGTATTTTTTCTAAAAGGTAATCATTTATAGTCACTGGACAATTTATTGATATTCACGTAAGCTTCTCGGCGATTTTGATCTAATAGTGTCAAAAAAAAAAAATGTCATTGTATTCGTTTTGGTTAGTTGAACAGTAACTCCACTTGCGGTTATCCCTTTTAACATTTTGTTTGGCTAGATTAGGTTTCCTCATGTGTTAGGTAATGTTCTCCTTTTTGTAATATATAACCAAAAATGTGGAAAGAAAGACGGTACCAATCCAAAAGACACCTAGCGTAACCTAAGCAAACATGATGCAAAGTTATTGTTGCTGGTGGAACAGCGGTCCACAAGCCATGACGAACCCAGTGTTTTGATCCTTTTTTCTTTTTCGATGAGGGTAAGTTGAGACTGCCGAGTTCCTGTGATATAGAATTACCTTTTTTTTTTTTTTTTTTACTGCATTTCGTCTGTGTTTCTAAGAAAAGAATTGTGTGATGGTTGGGGTATGTGACAGGAGACTGAAAAATGAAAAAAAAAAAAAGATATTGACTTGGCGAAAACATTAGAGAAAGTGCAGCGCGAGGTGTGTGAAGACTTGCTCTTGTGTTCCAAAAATTTTCCTGACCTTTACATTGAACTCCAGCGGGAGAAATTTTTATAGTTTTTTTTAATGGGTTCCTACATTTTTTTGTCACTTTTGGTTAAACTTTACGATGTGTTGACAAATAGGTTGTACGTAATTTTGATAATTTTGCTCGTGGACGTGCTTTTCAGTGGAGATGGTTCACTTCGTCGTCAGTTTCACTCGTTCAAACGTCCGGAGCTTCCATCGGGTATGACGTGAATTACTTCGACTTATCGTCCATCATCACATTACACAATTACTGTTAGAAAAATTTTATTAAGCGCCTTGTAGATTTTAGTATTACGTCCCTCATGTAAGAGAATTGTGTGTCACCAATTCACTTCGATTTCGTGAATGAAAAGCAACTGTTGGCCACAATATGTCCAACGTGGCCCATGTCACTTCATTGTAAATGCTTGTGATGAAAGATACTGTTTATCCTTTTCCGGAGAACACAATAATCTGGCCTAAGTAAGTCGACCCGTTGTTTGTTTTTCATCTCTGTTTTAGCATACCTGGATCATGTTGTTATCAAGGTGAGCATTACTTTAAAGGATGTATGGTAGATTTGATTTACACCTTCCTGTGATGTTTTCAGTCGCTGCTTAGAAACATATTACAAGAAATTTGTGAACTTGAACCATGAGTAGATATGAATGAGAACAAAGTTGAGGAGGAAAAAAAAAATATTCTTGGTAGTTACTGAAAATCTGTAAGTTTTAGTTAGATATGAACGTAATGATTTATATTGTTATACCTGTCCATGATAGAAGGAAGGATACGGATTTAAATCAGTACAGGAATGAAATTATTCTGTATAATGATTGTCTCTGATTATTGGCGTTCCTGTGATAAACTGAAGGACCCCAACCATGAGCATAATGCAGTTTGAATTCCGTTAGTCTTGAGAAGAATACAGGGAATCAGTCACAGAGGAATGTATGTGAGGGAGGATTTTCCTGAATGAGGAGGAGAAACTGAACATTTCGGTGGTAATGTGAGGAGGCTTCACTGGTCAAGGAGAATTTTCGTTTTTCTTTTACTCAAGTTGGGTCATGATCTCATGGATGTCATACTTGGTGTTGTAACCTACAAACTACCTAAAGCAGGAGCAGGGATAGCCTATCATACACCCGCGTCAGGATGGTCCATCGTAGTGATTTTATGATCCTTAAGGTCGTCAACAACAGATTACTGATGAACTAAGAGAAAAGAAAATGCATTGTGTGTGTGTGTGTGTGTGTGTGTGTGTGTGTGTGTGTGTGTGTGAATTAGCATTTTTTTGTTTTTTTGTTTTCGAGAAAGCCTGTCTCTCTCTCTCCTTTTCGCCCAGTGCAATGAAACTTGGATATGATATACAGTAGCTCATTAAACAGAGTCAGTGATACCATAATGGCATATATTTATTCGGCGCTAATTAGATTAATTGTAAACTGAACAATACCAGTAACATTTTTTTTTATATATAATTCTTCGTATATGTTTAAAGGTTATTATGTCATGATTCATAACAGGAATCCCGCCCTCAGCCTACAGAGAGTTGCAACAATGGAGACACACAAACGAAAGAGGAACAAGACCTCATCATGCAAAACTTGCACCCTTCTTGCATGGTCTCCTGACCAGGTAGAAAGACTGGGAAGACAAAAGAAACATACACTCAAAGAAAACGTCAGCCAACGGACTTGCCCGAGAGAAGAAATAAAGAATGTAAGATGATTCTTGAGACACCAGGAGATGGATGAAGGTACCACAGAGACTATGATTTACCGGTGTCACACACACACACACACACACACACACACACACACACAAAAGAAAAAAGTTTGTGATGGAGATTATGGCTTAAGAACGTATACCTTTATTTACCCTGTAGATTGTGTTGGAGTGGTTTGTGTGTTTACCGTGAACGGGCGAACCTTAGTAACTACAACCTCCAAATTTCGGTTGTAGACACATCAGATCTCGTGTTGTAAGATTTTGAGCGACGGCACTTTGGTCCTTGAAGGCAGTCTTGAGGCCAACCAAGACTGCTTTTGAAAGACTTTTATATTCGTAGGGTCAGTCGCGGATTAGTATTACGATAATTCTTTTTATTACACAACCAGCGTTTAGAACGTGTCTTCTGTGAAGATCTGGGAGGACTTTGGAAAGACCTGGGTGGTAGAAACTGGAGAAGGGGACTTAAGGAAAACATAGGGAAGACTTAAGGACGAACTTAGGAAGACCTGGGAAAGATATGGTGAGGATCCTGGGAAGACGTACGGGTAAACCTGGAATGATATGATAAGGAACTGAGGAAGATTTGGGGAGGACCTAGTGAAGACTTTAAGACCTTGGGATGAGAGAGAGAGAGAGAGAGAGAGAGAGAGAGAGAGAGAGAGAGAGAGAGAGAGAGATCTGTTCGTGATCACCTGGAGGTCCCCAAATTCTTGGCGTTGATATTTCTGAATATGGGAAAGTTTTTAAGCTGCAACACCTCGGTGGCTTAAGGCGTGTTTTTTTTGCGCCTGTAATGGGGGACATTTTTTTTTTTCTTTTTTTACTAGACAGCGACTGATACAAAAGCATTATTTTTTTATAACATATATTGCTATATATTGTATATATGGACAAAGCCTGTGTACTAAAGGTGGAGACAAAGTTATACTGATATAGTTATTCAAGACGAGTCAGTTATATAGATTTTCACATATGTTAATAAGATATTAACAAATGGAAGTGAATTTCTAACAACCAGCCAGTACCAGGAATGTAGAATCACTGTACCAGTTTTATTCCGTTACTGGTGAATTACATGAATCGTGAATGTAGAGGATAGAAACCGAAAAGCTTCGGAAAATTACACGAGTATTATGATGGATATCAAAAGACACAGTCGTCACAAGAGAGGCTATTATTAGCTTTCCAAATAAACCTCATATCAGTCATCTATGTATTACGAAAAGTGGCCTTATTGCAGTTGATTTATAGGCTCAAAGTCGAGAGTGCTTTTCTTTTTCTGCTAGTGCGTGCTCCAGTCCGTCTTGCATGTTTCGTATACATTTGTTGCAGTGATATAATATGCAACACATACACAAGTAAGTCAAACCTCATGGAAACTGAAAATCGGGGAAATCTAATGTACGGAAGTGCTTGATATTATATTTTCCGTTTCCTTGTGGTTATGTATGTAAGTAAATTTGTCGCTACTCAAACGGCATTTCTAAAGATATGGTTCACACAGGTTGGCCTCAAATCAAGTTTTATACCACAACGTATCATCTTACGAACTCCCCAGCTTGCTCTGGACCAGTATAAAGTAAAGCGGAAGATAGGCCTTGGTAACTTCAAAAGTAAAAGATGCTTGTCTGCTGTTACTGTAGTCCTGTGAGGGTCGAGGCCAGACTTCACAGAACTTATTCCTAATTTAGACTGTCTTGAACACTTAGTGATGATATCCGACAGTATGACATCAGATGAATGCATGAGTCTGGCAGGCATATCAGTGGTTGAAAAGCCGAAATGCGTCGTTCCGACAATAGGGGATCCACTCTCCGAAGGTCTTGTCATTGTTTTCGATGAGAACATGATTTTAAATACGTCATCCAGGACCCAACATAACCAGTAAGTCACTGTGCCAAGTGGCGTGTCCGTAGGGTGGTAGGAGATACGTGATAGGCTACCCAAACTAAAATAAGGGAGGACAATGTTACTTGACTAAGCTAGGCTAGGTTAGGTTAGGTTAGGTAGGTTACATGTATGGTTTGTCGTTGTAGTCCGACGTTCGTATTAACCTGAAATTTTCCCCTGATCTTCAAAGGTCTCCCCCTGCTTTATTGGATTCATTAACTCTGTGGGATTAGTGGGGGAGGGGGAGTGTAGTTATTCCATGTGGAGCCCAGTCTCCTGCCACGTAGTTGTAAGTTGCAGCAGGAGTTAATTACGTTTCTTTTTTGATATAGTAATAGATTCGATAAAGGAAAGTAAATAATTACCTTATTATTATTATTATTATTATTATTATTATTATTATTATTATTATTATGCAAAGCAGTTGGATAATGTCTTCTGTTTCCTAAGATGGAAAAGTTGAAGGCATTTATTTCTTAGTTCGGGAATCGTTTTGTTTGGTCGCTGCTGGTTTTTTTTTTTTTTCTCAATCCATGTGATCGAAACCACGCACTATTCATGTTGGGAACGTACCAGTGCCTTGTACTGAGTGAGGATTATTCCCGTAGATTCGAAAGTTCTATAAGAACTTTCTTCGCCTTTTTTTTTTTTACTGCTCTTATACACTACTTACTTGGCTTTTTACCATTAGAGATTTTCAAACTAACTTTTTTCTCATTTACTCTTTGTCGCTCAACAGCAATATTCCTGCCTGCCTTCTCGTTTTTACTACCGATATGGATAACTCTACACTTATCGTTATTTGATTTCACTTTCCACTTTCACTTTCCAGGTTCATCAGTTTGGTAATGGCAGTCTGAAGCTGTGAACACTCAGGTTTTTTCCTGTAGCTTCATTTTCTAGCTTAGTCTCGCCTGGGAATAACAACAGTATCTTATAACGCGGCTTATAATCATCATTGAGAAAGAAAACTGGTCCCAAAATTGGACCCTGCGGTACCCCACGCGTTACACAACTCGCTATTCCTAGGCGTCATCACCAATCGTTATCCTCCTTCGTGAACGTATCTTCTGAACTCCGAAGTGAACAGAGCCTCATCTCTACCTTGTGAGTAAATCTTTTATTTGTGATTTATGATGTGGGGCTGTGTCGAATGCTTTCTTGAAAGTCTTGAGGTAGATGTCATCAGCTACTTTAGAGAGGCGCCTGCTTGCATCATGCATGTTGATAGCATCATAACACCAAGCTGATGGATCAGACGTGAACGATTTCGTCCACACACCGTGCGTGGGTATCGTTGATTGCTGGGTGTTTCTCTGCATGATTTACAGTTTTGTCTCGGATGATGGTTTCCATGAGTTATTATTACCTTTTTTTTTGATATTAGTGTTACATTGGCTAACTTCCAATCCACAGAAACTTTCTCATGTTTCGCCTCTGTTAATGTACTCTGATAAAAAGATTTATCTGGGGATGCTGTTTAGTGCCGAAAGAATATCTTAAAAACATGTACGTCAATATGTTATAAAATGTTTTACTCTCCTAGCACTATAATTGGAATGGTATCCTCGGTGATGATGAATACAGATAAGAAGATATTTTAAAGAACTTTTCCATGGCTCAGTGTCATGAATCAAGTCCCCGTTTTCTGTAATTAATGAAGCTGTAGTGTAAATAATACTCGCTTAACATTTAATGTTATCATGAAATTCCGTTTTCTTTGTTTTCTGAAACACATACATCACACTGATGCATCCATCGGTCTGTTTAATTTTTCTCTTTTTACGCAAGAATATATAACTTAATCATGGTGGTTGGTGTTCTGTTTGACTTTTTTTATTTTGTAACTTTCTTAGAAAGCAAATTGTTATAGGTTACATTGTTCCACCACTTTGGTTTAGTTATGGAAACTAAATATCTGCTACAAATTGGCACGTAAGATTCATATACTATTATGAATACTGAAGCATTTCCAAGCTACATGAATATCAAGTTTCGTTGATACAATACCACAGATGTCTGTCAAGAGCAGTAAGAAAGTCCAATAAAGACTTCAAGTCTAGATTCCGGTCAGAGATTTCTTTCTTCAAGACTTTCATTGTAGACCAGCACCACAAGAGGTGTTGAAAGTTATTATTATTATTACTATTATCGTTATTACTTGTGACGTGGAACTAACTCGTAGGATATGTTAGTGTGATGTCATGAAATAGTGCAAATGATGTGATAAACACAAGTCCACTGACAAAATACGTCCTATATTCATACAGTAACATGCAACTGTTCGCATCATATAGAACAGTAATACAGTCATTCATATCTTTATAGCACGGAGTTTTGAGTCTCGCGTTGCCAGTCAAACAGACTGATAATGACTAATGTTAAATGACCTGTTGTATACACAACTATTAAGGTTAGTTATGGTAATAGGTTGACATATGATTGTATCATCACCTGATGCCGTACCGCCACTTGGGGCACAATTGTCCAGTGTTTTGTAGTGTTGAAGTGCGGTGTTGCTCTGTTTCAAAGTGTTGCACCACTTGAAGCACAGTTGTACAGTTGTACTCTCTTCCGAGGCGTAGTGTGTAGTGTTCTAAGGTGTTACAGTACTTTTAACACATTTGTACTCGTGTATCACAACAATCTAAACGGGTATGATCTAATCTTTTGATATTGTGAGCCTAGAGAGCGAACGTGCATCCTTCTGTACGAGGAGAGAGAATATATAAGCCCATGACAACGTGCTCCTCCCATGTGGTTCTTCCCCTTGACCTGATCCTCACAAAATGAATCAAGGGTTTATCCCGCCCCCACGATTAACTTTGGTCAGCAAGTTGCTACGTATATACAAAGACGAGCCTAACCTAACCCACCCTCACCTTTGGCGGGGGGGAGAGATGAGTCACTTATACACACAAATTATTAAAGATTTATCATTTGAGTTGTACAGTTGTATTGGTGAACGGAGACAACGAGTTTGTAGACTTAAGATTGTAGTTATTGCTTGTAGCATTGTTTAGCTTGGTTTGTTGGGGAGAGTTGAGATGACGTTTAGTAAGACATGACAGGAAGTCTTTCTACTCACAGTAAGCTGACCCATGAAGGCTCCAGTCAGTCAGTCAGTCAGTCAGCAAAATTGGTCGAGTCCTAAGAGTACCGCTACGTGAGGGGGGGTTTAACACGCCTGATTGTCACCTCCTCCTCATCCAATCAGCGTCGTGCACACGTCACCGTCGATAAACAGTTTAGAGTTGAGACAATTTACGTACTTCAGGTTGCGTCACGTTTGGTTACGTCCCTTGAAGCGTGAGGCGGAAGTGTGTGTTTGAGTATGACCACTATTAGTGTCTCAGACGACGACGGAGTGTTTACCTGCCCGTGTGGCCTCTTATAGGGTCGTGTCCGAGGCCAGGCCGTCATATCCAAGGGTCGCTACGTCATACTCAAGAGGTTGTATGTGAAGACTCTGGAGATCACATGAAGAGTGAGTTGTGTGCATGAAAATTGTTTTGGGAGGGAGATACAGCACACACACACACACACACACACACACACACACACACACACACACACTTGCCAAGGTAAAGAAAGAAATGAATGATGAGATTTGCATGAACCTAGACAAACTAAAAGGTTGGTCTGCCATGGTTGATGGAATTCAACCCGAATAAGTACAAAGGATTGAGGATGGGACGAAGCGAAAGAAGGTCTATACAAGTATAATCTAAGAGGACATAGAGTGAAGGATTCTGTGTGTGTGAGAGAAGGACTTTGGAATAGACATTGTGCTTAAATTATCACTAGAGTTCCACCTTGGGAGAATTTTAAAGGAGGCAAACTATCTCCTGGCAAAAAGGTAGCAATGCATTCACGTATATTTGGTAAACATAATGTGCAGCAAACTGTTTACATCGCACATTTAGCGAGAATCGAAGTAATTTTTTTTTCCGAGTATAGTCATCACACATGTAGAAGCTCAAGGAACTTTACTGCTCCGGAGCAGGGCAGTAAAGATGGGGTACTGGAATTAAGAGGGTGGTTGGTAGCCAGAGGGTGTTCCATTATAGAAGAGATAGAGAAGAGAGAGATAGAGAGAGAGAGATAGAGAGAGAGAGAGAGAGAGAGAGAGAGAGAGAGAGAGAGAGAGAGAGAGAGAGAGAGAGGTGACTCATACGCAACTTGTAAATTGCTTAACTTAGGATATTTGAAGATGTAGTAGCGAAGTTTTTTTTTTTTTCGAAAGACGCACAGACGGAACACCCGGAGGCCCTACCATGAAATTAAGGAAGGAACTTGATAGGGAAAGTCGTACAGAGGTCCTATTGTGGTATAATATTAGTATATTAATGGAATAAACTGAGTGACGAAACTGTGAAAGCGAACAGCATAACAAAATAAAAGTTTAAAAAGTTGTATGATAGTGATGAAAGTTCGTGAGAGTGTGTACCCCACCAGTGTAGCACTTCTACCCATCACACTACGAATATGTAATTACATACATTCCCAGCCCCAGCCCCGACCAACTTCCTGCCGGGGAAGGGGGAATGTCTATCGCCGGCCGGAGACAAGATAAGTCAGCTGCGAGCAGGTTTACGACGCCTGGGGCTCGTAAAGACCACGCAAAGATACGACCCGAATATGACCTCATTCCTTTATATGTTTTACGAACCCCTTCGCCAGCATTATCTCACCTTCGCGCCAATAGGGGCGACGATATCCTTGGAGGCAACATGGTTTTACGATAGCCGTGGCTCCACCTCAGTAACGTAAGTAGGAGTTAAACGATATTTTGCCATGATGACGACGCCTGTATTTTACGATCGCCGATGACAAAAGAATCGTTTCCTGCGATTGGAGATTTTCTTTTTTTCTGTCCCATTCTTAAATGACTCAGGAAAGTTGTGTTTTACGAGATAGCCGGACACCGTCTACGATAAGTGAAGGATCTTCCATCGTTTTCTCTCGGCGATATTGTGGTGTGGGATATGAGAGTGTGCCGGTCGCTGGTCGTGTCGGCGGTGACGATGGTGTGTGTGTGTGTGTGTGTGTGTGTGTGTGTCGTCCAGCTCCTGGTCCTACCCCCATGGCTGTCACGGACGCTTCGTGTCCGGGGTATACCGTCACGGGTGAGAAGCGCGGACGAGATGGCACATGTTGTTGTGGCTTCACGTCCCTCTCGTTATCATGTGCCACTTTGAACGTATAGTCTGTTCAGTTGGGTGGCTCTCTCTCTCTCTCTCTCTCTCTCTCTCTCTCTCTCTCTCTCTCTCTCTCTCTCTCTCTCTCTCTCTCTCTCTCTCTCTATCTATCTATCTATCTCTCTCTCTCTCTCTGCTCTTATTTCAGGTGCCACCATTTATGCCCCCCCTCCACCTGCCTACAGCTGAAGCCACATGGAGGTATATAGCATGGTTTTGCTCCAGCCCGTCCGTTCGTGTGTTGATCAGGTAGTCCGTGTGAGCAAAATTTTTTCTTACGATTGTCAGGGAATGGAATCCATGTGGATTTGTTCCTTAGGTGTTGGAGATGTGTTTCTCACATACTAGTTGGAAATGAATTCTGATGATTGGAAGTATATATATACTTTTGTCACATGGAAAACGAGATTTATGTATGTCTTTTAATGTATGAATTTGATACGAAACTTACACTGTGTTGTCACCATCTTTGTTCCTATTGAGGGCCCTATATACCAGTCTCTTGCTACCGTTACTAATTTCATTATCATTTCATTATCAGTATTATCAAAATTATTATTATTATTATTATTATTATTATTATTATTGTTATTATATATTGTATTATTGTTATTTTGAATATGCTATGATGTTCGTGCGTCATATAAAGTTTGACCATCATACATGATAGTCACTTGGCTCAAGATTAAATCACTGATACCATTATAAGTGAACAAGGTAGGACGAAGGTCGTCCTCTCCACATCCCACCTGAAAATGAATATGATCGCCGTGGTGATGATGGTGTCATAATGGAGATTATCACACGAGAAGCGAAGGAAATACTTTTCGTTGATGAAGCCTTTGTAAGTGTAGCCCGGGATGCCATTTTTTCTAAAGGGGCAACATTCTTAAAACCATTTTTTCTCCCCCCTAAAAAGAGGAGTGGTTTGGCCAAGCTTGGTGTCCTGCTTGGCTCCTGTGGTGTTGGTGTCTTGTTCTCATTACCGTGACGCGCCCACACCACACATAATGGAGGGAGACGCTAGCCTCAACGCTTTGCACAGCTGGGCTTGTGTGTACACCACGTCTACTGTTGCTGTGGGAACACTACAGGTCGTGTGGTTCCTCGTGAGTTGTGATGTGTGCTGTGGACGTGCTGTGTACACATTATATATACATTGTGTGTGTGTGTGTGTGTGTGTGTGTGTGTGTGTGTGTGTGTGTAGTATTGTTGTCAATACTGTTGTTTGTTCGACTTTTATTCGTAAAATCAAGACCGTCTCATCATCTGAGCTTTTAATGCCTCGATGGTTCAGACGTTACAACGTATTTCGGTAAAGATAAGAAAAGAAAAATCTGGTAAACTTTACATTTTCTGCCTTGCTTGACCGACAGCGAGAGCTCCCGGGACTACGGTCATTCTACCATCATCCTAACGTGAACGAAGAGGACGATTGCAAACTGGTTATCCACCGAAAGATCATTGATTCATTATGCCTCGGTCTCTCTGAGGGAAGCCGTTGCACCGAGGCGAAACGTTATGAGATCAAAACGTTGAATCTCACAACGGTGTTGTTGAGCACTCGCTCTGCCCATGCCGCCACCACGTGAGCAGCTTGACTGCAACCCCAAACTGGTCATTGTTGTGGCGGCAGAAGATGGTGATGCACACAGGGTGGTGGTGATCAGTCTGGTCACAGTGTTGTGTTGCAGGATCACGCGGGAGCTCTTATTCGCCTGGAGACATACGCCTGGCTTCTTGCTTCGCTCCGCCCTGATGGAGGGGTTACAAGGGCGTGGGTTCTCGGTTAACACAGAGCAGAAACGACCTTAATTAAGCTTGCTTGGTTAGTCACGTTTAGCGCTGTCTTAATCATTGTCCTGCCAGAAGTCGACTCGTGACTAGCAACTGAAGAGATAAGGTATTTCCACTACGTTGGCATTTCTGCTGTGTTGATATTTCTGCTGTGTTCATATTTCTGCTTTGTTGATATTTCTGCTGTGTTGATATTCCTGTATGTTTATTTCTTGTGTTGATATTTTCAGTGTTATTTCCTTTGTGTTGATATTTTCTCTGTGTAACGAATGATGTCTGTGTATGGCGCTGGTGTGAGTTACTAGCATAGAGGAGGTACAGAATTTTATCGAGCCATTGCTTCATGACCTGTCGTGTTCGCCTCAGTGGTCGTGATGTAAAGGTATTGAATTTCTTCCGAGATATACGTTCATGTCGGGCCAGCGTTGCTGACCGACTCTTATATATATCCAGCCCGTTCTATCCAGGCTGCCCTAGAGAGAGAGTTCCATTCATGCTGCTGACCCGTATTAAAAGGTATATTTCTGCAAGCTGTCCTGTATTTGAACGTCGTTTTACGTGTGCTTTTCCATATTCTAAGACTTTTCCTTACCGGTTGTCGTCGTGGTATTTTGAAACAGTTCCCTATTGTATGGCTTCTCTGTTTGACTGTCAAGAAATTTGTTCGGTAACTTAACATTTTCTTAAGTGTCACTCACGTATTGTACAGCTCATGACCGAGTGTGTTTGATTCAGCTGGGCGGTGGATACACGAGCCTGTGGGACGTGGCTGTACACAGACTGGACGAGCAGTGAAAGTAGACGAGATAGCCTAGTCCCTGGGACGAGCAGTGGAGCAAGACGATAGCCTAATCTCGTGGACGAGCAGTGGAGCAAGACGATAACCTAGCCCCTTGGACGAGCAATGGAGCAAGACGATAGCACAAGCAGTGGAGCTAGACGATAACCTAGCCCCTTGGACGAGCAGTGGAGCAAGACGATAGCACAAGCAGTGGAGCTAGACGATAACCTAGCCCCTTGGACGAGCAGTGGAGCAAGACGATAGCCTAGTCTCGTGGACGAGCAGTGGAGCAAGACGATAACCTAGTCATTTGGAAGAGCAGTGGAGCAAGACGATAGCCTAGTATCCTGGGGATAGCAAGACCTCCGAAACAATCGAAAGGTGTACGTCAGGTAAGGTCCCAGACTAAGCTGTGGGAGGTGGAAGACCCACAGAAATTGTCATCCATATGCAAGATGATGCAAAACGTACACAAGGAGCGAGTGTACATAAGATGCAAGGATGACCACATGGAAACGGGAAATACGAAGCATCAAGCGCTTTCGTATAATTATATCATCAGGACTGAGTACAGATAGAGAGAACCAGAATATAATATATCAGCCGCCACAAGTTAACCTCTGTTCTGAGAAACCTATTTAGGGTTTTTTTTTTCACGTATGAAGTTATTTGATTTATAGTATCCAATATTTTGATCGATATTCATATCTCTGCTATGTTTGATAGACGTTTCAACAATATTTTTTATCGATTAACGAGTCGTATGTGATAACACTGCTCCAGTCAGTTTGATGACCCAGGTCTTTTGAAAGGTAGACGAATATTGCATTTTAGGTTCTTGACCATACCAAACGCTATTTTGATATTGTTTAACCTTACCAGTTTGACCAATGTCAAACTGATCACACCCTTTACATGGGATATTGTACACACAACCCTTCTGAGGAGTTACAGAATTTCTATAACTACCCAGAAGGGTTGTGTGTACAATATCCCATGTAAAGTGTGTGATCAGTTTAACATTGATCAAACTGGTAAGGTTCTTAATGTTAGGGTTGAAGAATATAATAATAATGTTAGGTTTGGTCAAGACTCTAATGCAGTGTTTGTCCAGCTGTAATAAGGACTTTGGTCGTCAAACTGACTGGAGTATTGTTGAGGATATTACATACAATAACTTAATAATGGATAGAAATATTGTAGAAACGTCTCTTATCAAAAATAGGAAGAGATATTTATATGAATCAAATTTTGGTTTATATAAATTGGTTTATATAAATCACCTAACTTTATAAGTGGAAATAGTGTAAATATGTTTCCCAGAACACAGGTGAACTTGAGTTTGTGACGTGAGAGAGGTGAGGTGGTCGAGGGTGACCTGTGCTCTAATCCCTTCACCTGTTTCATAATTCATTCCCCTGCCCCGCCCAGTGGCGGCTGGTGTATCATATCCGGGTTCTCTCTATCACTACTCAGTCCTCATGATGTTCTCTCTATCAGTACTCAGTCCTCATGATGTTCTCTCTATCAGTACTCAGTCCTCATGATGTTCTCTCTATCACTACTCAGTCCTCATGATGTTCTCTCTATCAGTACTCAGTCCTCATGATGTTCTCTCTATCACTACTCAGTCCTCATGATGTTCTCTCTATCACTACTCAGTCCTCATGATGTTCTCTCTATCACTACTCAGTCCTCATGATGTTCTCTCTATCACTACTCAGTCCTCATGATGTTCTCTCTATCACTACTCAGTCCTCATGATGTTCTCTCTATCACTACTCAGTCCTCATGACAGTGGCGGCTAGTGTATCATATCCAGGTTCTCTCTATCACTACTCAGTCTTCATGATGTAATTATAAGAAACCGCTTAACACTTTGTATTTTCCGTTTCCTTTTGGGTTTACTTGCATGTAAGTCCCACACCAAGCTGCGAGAGTAGTAGATGTGCGGAACCATCGTAAAGTAACCATGAGGTTAAGTAAGTTTCCCGCCCAAACTGTAGGGACAGAAGAGCCTCGAAAACGTAACGGAAGTTCCCACACCGAGCTCCAGAACCATCGTTCGTCCCTCGTTCAAATCTTCGTCGTATAATGGTGTCCACTGATGGATCCTTTTGCTTGGCTTCAGCAGAACACCTGATCTACGTCTTGGGGACAATATTCTTTTAAGTAATAATACCCATAGCACTAAGATAAGTGGTAAAGAACAGTCCAGATTAATAATCAGGGAATCTGTACATCGTTTCAGTCTGCCCATGGTTACTTGTTTCTAAAACGAGTAATAAAGGATGAGAAGCTAATCATCAGCAGACAAGGAGATCAATGGTAGCAATAGATTGTCTCGTTCCTGTTCATCTCACCCTACACGGCTCCTATATGAAGCGCTTGAAAACAACGCCAGATTAACTGTCGTTAGACTTGAAGTGTGTATATAGCGTCTTTAAACTCGACTGAATAAAGTACACGTGGTCAAACACCGTAGGGTAAATATCATACCCTCGGGGTCTGTTTATTTGTCTGTTTACCAAATGGCGTCCTAGCTACGTCTCTTCGTTGTATATCAACTGACTTACATTTTTCTCTTGTGTCTCCCCTGATGATGTGATTATTACACGAAAGTGCGCTTGGGAACTTTTCGTGTTTCATTTTTCCACGTGGACTCATAAGAATATATATATATATATATATATATATATATTATTTTTTTATATTTATTTTATTATACCTTGTCGCTGTCTCCCGCGTTTGCGAGGTAGCGCAAGGAAACAGACGAAAGAAATGGCCCAACCCCCCCCCCCCATACACATGTATATACACACGTCCACACACGCAAATATACATACCCACACAGCTTTCCATGGTTTACCCCAGACGCTTCACATGCCTTGATTCAATCCACTGACAGCACGTCAACCCCGGTATACCACATCGCTCCAATTCACTCTATTCCTTGCCCTCCTTTCACCCTCCTGCATGTTCAGGCCCCGATCACACAAAATCTTTTTCACTCCATCTTTCCACCTCCAATTTGGTCTCCCTCTTCTCCTCGTTCCCTCCACCTCCGACACATATATCCTCTTGGTCAATCTTTCCTCACTCATTCTCTCCATGTGCCCAAACCACTTCAAAACACCCTCTTCTGCTCTCTCAACCACGCTCTTTTTATTTCCACACATCTCTCTTACCCTTACGTTACTCACTCGATCAAACCACCTCACACCACACATTGTCCTCAAACATCTCATTTCCAGCACATCCATCCTCCTGCAGCACAACTCTATCCATAGCCCACGCCTCGCAACCATACAACATTGTTGGAACCACTATTCCTTCAAACATACCCATTTTTGCTTTCCGAGATAATCTTCTCGACTTCCACACATATATTCCTATGAGTCCACGGGGAAAATGAAACATTCAGGGTTCACAACAGTTGACACAGGTACCTCAAGAATACATCATGTGTCTGATGTATTGATGCCACACACCGTCAGCCTGATGCATGTGTAATGTAATTGTGGGCCGCGCACCAGACCCTCCCTCCCACCTGAAGTTTCGACGATCGTTCTCGAAGGAGAGAGGCAGTTGTTTCCGTTCTCTCTAGCTGTAATGTTTTTTCTCCAGATTTTAAAACCTCTCAGGAATGTGTAAACTCGCCCAGACATAACCTACATTGACCTAGACTTCGTGTGGTCTCAGCCTTGTACATGCCAGGAAGGAGGGAGTGTGTGTGTGTGTGTGTGTGTGTGATGGATGGCAGCGTGTGCCTCCAGTTCCCGCCTGCAGCCAGAAATGTGTGACCAGGAGAGTGAGTACACATCGGTCTCTGGTCCTGCCATCATTTCATATCATGTCTCACACTCGTAAGGTGTCGCTCCTCCTCCTCCCTGTGTGTCGAGAACAATGAATATGGAATTCTGATTGTATATTTCTCGGCAGAAGCGTCCAGGGGTATAACCTGGTTGTGGATAGGGAGCTGGGGTGTCGGTGCGTTACACATGATAACTTGACAATGGATGTGAGCGGATGCCTTCTTTCTCCGTCTTATTCTTCTGCTCTTCCTCGCTAACAAGGGAAACTGCGATCAAGTATGGAGGTGAGGGGAATATTTATATATATCACATAATACCCTCCAACAACCAGGATTCGAACCTGGATTCGAATCCTGGGTGTTGGAGGGTATTGTGTGTTTTATGAAAGTGCGCATTCATATGCACTACATTCGTGTGTGTGTGTGTGTGTATGTGTTTATTGTAACGTTAGATTAGGTCTGTGGGTACCTGTCATATGCCAGGTACCAGTTCACAGTTATCATGAGGCACAGGTCGCCAGTGCTGGGAGAGCTAGACAGCGGCTGGTCGTGTCATGGTCGTGTGCACCAGTGAGAAACGACGACGCGTCGAGCACAGTTTTGCTGACGAAAGCACCCATTTTATATTTACATAAATAATTACATTACTTGTGACGATTACATAATCACTGTAATCTCTTGTAATCTCCAGGTGTATAACATGCAATAACAAACCTTTCTTTTTCCTGCATTTATACTGCTATTACAGTAATCTTACTAGTTTAACATCTAAAATGTATATCGAAGAATTTTTGTTATAGTTTCCGTTCGTAATCCCAAGTATGTTCCAGTCTGGCATTCGAGTGTAGACTCCTTTTCTATAACATTTTTGTGGAATTTCGAGAAAGGAAGAAGAATAGGATAGACCTTTGTCATGAGTTTAGAACGCATGATTTCAAAAGTAATTTTGAGATTACTTTGTGTGTGTGTGTGTGTGTGTGTGTGTGTTTATTTTTCCGCTGCATTGTATAATTAGTTATTTATTCTGCTTTTTTATGATCGGTTCACTTCGATTTATAACGGTACAATACGCTGGAAATCAAAATGGTCTGCGAGATTCAGCGAATACCTGCAGTGTAACATTGGATCTTCTTAGTTTGTTGTCGCAGGAGAGAGAGAGAGAGAGAGAGAGAGAGAGAGAGAGAGAGAGAGAGAGAGAGAGAGAGAGAGAGAGAGAGTACTCGCAGTCACTGTTTTCTGGGGGTGGGGGAGAATGCCAACAGTTGCCAGCTCTCGCTTGAGAACCTAAAGCATCGGTAGCTACATGCCAGAAGTCACTCGTGTTTATTAAAATCCTTTGAATTTCCGGAAAGATGAATTAAACGAGTGATGGTTTCCCACTGTATTGGAGGCAGTGCTGCTGGTGGACCCTGGGAAGCTCTGAGTGGCTCCTGTTGCCGTGTGTGTGTGTGTGTGTGTGTGTGTGTGTGTGTGTGTGTGTGTGGGTGTGTGTGTGTGTGGGTGTGTGTGTGTGTGTGGGTGTGTCTGTGTGTGGGTGTGTCTGTGTGTGGGTGTGTGTGTGTGTGTGTGGGTGTGTCTGTGTGTGGGTGTGTGTGTGTGTGGGTGTGTGTGTGTGTGTGTGTGTGGGTGTGTGTGTGTGTGGGTGTGTGTGTGTGTGGGTGTGTCTGTGTGTGTGGGTGTGTCTGTGTGTGTGTGGGTGTGTGTGTGTGTGGGTGTGTGTGTGTGTGGGTGTGTGTGTGTGTGTGTGGGTGTGTGTGTGTGTGTGTGTGTGTGTGTGTGTGTGTGGGTGTGTGTGTGTGTGGGTGTGTGTGTGTGTGTGGGTGTGTCTGTGTGTGGGTGTGTGTGTGTGTGGGTGTGTGTGTGTGTGTGTGGGTGTGTCTGTGTGTGGGTGTGTGTGTGTGTGTGTGTGTGTGTGTGTGTGGGTGTGTGTGTGTGTGTGTGTGTGTGTGGGTGTGTGTATGTGTTCGCTAGTGTTTGTGCTGACGTGCTTATTTGTATTGCCGTGTGTTTATATTTGTATGTTGAGTTTTGTATTTACGATTTTGTGAGTTTTGGGTTAAAACTGATATTGTGGATGATTGATTCCTGATATGATACGTAGAGTTGATTCCAAGACGCCATCACATGGAAATTAAATTTCATGTTTAAGAGAAATACTCCGACATTATCCTGTCTTCTGGAAGATGGTCAGTTCAGGGTGTCGCTAGTGTGGCTGTGTGCCGCTGGGGGCGCCAGTGTAGCCAGGGCAGAAGGACGTAAGAACATGGTAGAGTCTTCTTATTTTTTTTCGACAAATAACATGGGTTAACTAGCGCCTTGAGCACGACGCTACGACTCTCCAGCATGACGGTACGACCTTTGAGCACAGCGATACGACCCTTGAGCACGACGCTACGACCCTTCAGCATGACGGTACGACCTTTGAGCACAGCGATACGACCCTTGAGTACGACGGTACGACCCTTCAACATGACGGTACGACCTTTGAGCACAGCGATACGACTATTGAGTACGACGGTACGACGTTTGAACACAACGGTACGACCCTTAAGTATGACGGTATGACCTTTGATTACGACTGTGCAACTTTTGAGCACAACGGTACTACCCTTGAGCACGACGGTACGACCTTTTAAAGCACCGTGTTACGACCCTTGAGCACGACTACGGTACGGCCCTTGAGGACAGCGAGCGGGAGGGATCCCTTGAGCGCGACGGGACGACCTTGGGTAGGAAGGCGTGACCTTCGACCTGGCTGAAGGGTCAAGTGGAAACGTGACGCCGTCACAACCTCACCGTCGCTCCCCAAGGACCGCAGGGTTACGGTCGAGGGCGCTCGTGGTGTGTGTGTGTGTGTGTGTATGTGTGTGTGTGTGTGTGTGTGTGTGTCACCGAGTTCCATAGAACACCTTCGTGTGACGTGTGTTGAAGCTTCAACACTTCGTCTGTGTGGCAGATTATATTGATCATTGATCACTGTTTGTGTTATGTGTCGAAGCTTCAACACTTCGTCTGTGTGGCAGATTATATTGATCATTGATCACTGTATAGCCCCCCTCATTCCTCCGATGGTCAGTGGGAATACAATGCCATCCCTGTTAGCAGATCACAGCAGCTACGTAAGAGCCCACCCCCCAAAAAAAAGGAAACAGATCCTAGAATCAGATCTGTTGATGGAAATGTGGAATACGGATGAAGAAGAAACAGCCACCGAGCCAGTCTTACGTGGGACACTCTCTCTCTCTCTCTCTCTCTCTCTCTCTCTCTCTCTCTCTCTCTCTCTCTCTCTCTCTCTCTCACACACACACACACACACACACACACACACAACACCGCGTGTGTGTGTCAACAAGAAGACACAGTATATTTTGAATGGAGTGCGCAACCATTCACCCGAAAATGGTTGTTGTGCTTTGGAAACAAAAAGAAAAGATAAGATGGGTCGTGTGTGTGTGTGTGTGTGTGTGTGTGTGTTCATGTAGTTGGACCCATGGTAATGTTTACATGTAGGTTAGATGTCATCTGTGTAGAATTATCTGACGAGATTTTTTTTTTTTCCCCAGGTAGATGAAGGTAGTCTTATAAAGCTCTACCAACACTTGCCGAAATTGGCAACAACGTTATTTTTTGTTTGTTTGTTTCTTGGAAACTTTCGATGACTATTTTTTTTTTCTGAGCTCGATAGACACCATGTCTCGTCCTAAGGCCGAAAATTCCTACACTTTTTACATAGTCTCGAAAACTGTGCAAGATACATCCAGAGATCATGTTTATCCCCCGTTTTCTTGTTGTGCAGCATTTATATAACATTAGGATATATATATATATATATATTATCCCTGGGGATAGGGGAGAAAGAAGACTTCCCACGTATTCCCTGCGTGTCGTAGAAGGCGACTAAAAGGGGAGGGAGCGGGGGGATGGAAATCCTCCCTTCTCGTTTTTTTTTTTTTTTTTTTTTTTCTAAAAGAAGGAACAGAGAAGGGGCCAGGTAAGGATATTCCCTCAAAGGCCCAGCCCTCTGTTCTTAACGCTACCTCGCTAACGCGGGAAATGGCGAATAGTTTAAAAAAAAAAATATATATATATATATATATATATATATATATATATATATATATATATATAATAAACTGACTGATCTACCGTCCTTTGTGTGGGATATAAAGTTTAATTGGTATAGTGTTGGAGTGCCATGGTAAATAACACAAAACTCTCTGACTCATCAGTTTTGGTTTAATTTTTGTTATGGCCCTGGGTAAGAGGGTCGTCTGGGGGTTCCCCTCAAGGTTTACGTTTGAAGACCTTGAAGCAAGTCGCTTATTTTCTAGCCCACTTTTACTTTACCTTATCCATGAAACTGCAGTGTAGGTATCTTGATATGACATTGATAATACAAACAAGAGTATGTATGATGATCGATCCTGTTGCCCCGAGCTGAAAATACGATCCTCTTACCCCTGAGCTCAAAATACGATCCTCTTACCCCTGAGCTCACAATACGATCCTCTTACCCCTGAGCTCAAAATACGATCCTGCTACCCCTGAGTTCACAATACGATCCTGTTACCCCTGTGCTCAAAATACGATGTGATATGCGTGCCTCTGGCCAGTCCCAGCTTTCCATGATATCCGGCATAACACACTTCATCGTGGGCCTCCTCATGCACAGATCTTACAACAGCCACAGAAGTAACTGGTAAATACAGTTACTGTACATTGTACTACACTCCAGGGGCTACGTCACGTCTTGGTGCATCACCCGTTTATCTATATTCACCAGCTCTTACTTAAGATAATGATGCTATGATATCGTCAAGATACTACACTCCATTTGTAAAGTTATCTCCTGTTTCCCCCACAGTATGTGCGACCATAAGTTACCTGCCCCTAGCTGTACGTGGGAGATGGCGGGTGGAGTGGGTTGTGACACCTACACTAACTGTCGCCCCAGAAGATGTGGTTCATTTAGGTTCAATGATATTGGGGTGGTTAGGTAACAGATAGACACACACACACACACACACACACACACACACACACACACACACGCATACTGTGGAACCTGTTTTCAAACACCACCAATTTCTATTCCAGATCTTCCCACAGTCTCTCTCGGGTCTTCCCCATGTCCCTCCCCAGGTCTGATCAAGTCTGCCTCAGGTCTTTGTTATGTCTTCCCCCGCGAGGGCTATATACATCGATCAGTCTCACGGGGAAGACATAAGAAAGACCTGAGGTAGAACTTGATTCCACCTTGGTAAGCAGTCATCGGTCAGGCAGGTACGTATGTGAAAGTTGGTGACGACTTTGCAGTTGGGCCAGTACTTCAGTAGCTGACGTGTGTCATTCCCTTGGCCAGGGTCGCTTCCTTTTACTCGAGTCTTCCCCGCACGGAGGTTGCTGGCCTTCAGTCTGCAGTCATGATACCTCTCCACACCGCGCATATTGATAGAGAGCTCGTCGTAACGCAGTCACCCATACATTTTCCTGCGGTGATCGCTACGCGCTTGCCCTGCCTCTTGGCGAGAGCTCGTCGTAAATACTCTCTCTCTCTCTCTCTCTCTCTCTCTCTCTCTCTCTCTCTCTCTCTCTCTCTCTCTCTCTCTCTCTCTCTCGGGTATAAATGATGAAGAACCGTAGCTAGTTAGAGTTGCCAACTATCTTTAACTTCATTAACGCTTATCCGTGCAGGACAAGTGAACCTAGATTACCAGAGCCGGGGGTCATACAGTCCGGGTGGGTGGGGAAGCTGGGACACAAGGAGACAAGCTGGGAGGCCAAAAGTATTAACCCGAGGCCCAGATCCAGCCTTGGAAGCCATTAGTAAGGAGGCCAGAGGACTTGCTAGTAGGCCAGTCGATACGTATGGAGTCCAGAGAGCATGATAAAACACCAGGAGATGTCTTAAAAGACGTATTAAGAACGTAGGAGACATAGGGTAAGGTTAAGAGACATCGTGTAGGCGTAACAGTAACGTTAAAAGGCTTGGAGACGTGGTAGTTGAGACGTGGCAAGTGAACATCATATTATGCTAGTAGACACGCCGAGACATCTTCAAAGGCGCTTCTTCTCCCTCTTTCGTAGTCCGAGTGGAATCAAAAGCTCTCCACCTTATCAACTCTCATGCTGTCATCTGTCTTCAGCCATACCTCTCCCCTCTCCATGATGTGGATTTACTCTGTCCTGTGGGTATTATTTCCACCGCTGTTCTCCTGAGTTTGCCTGCCTGCATCCCGGCTCCTTACGCCTGGACTAGTGGCACGCTATTGGTTGCTGTTTCCCATAGGTTTTTTGTGTGGACACCACCTCAACGAGGATAGACCACGATAACGCAACTTTTCTCGTAATACCGGGCGAATTAGGGAGACCAAGGTGAGGTGGTCGGATGTCAGGAGGGGGACGTGTGAAATATAGTCAGGAGATACATCAGGAGGACAGGACCCTGGTGCATGTGTCCGTCTCCATCCGGACGGGAACTTCGAAGGAGACTGATGTATAAATAGTGCCTCGAGGAAGGAGGGCAGCTCCTTGAATGGGATCCTTTTAAAGGGGAACGATGCTCTTTGTATGGACTCCCCTGGAAGAGGATTCAGCTCTTTTGTACCGTCTTCCTTAGAAGTAGGGGATACCCCTACACTGGGTTCATTGACAGAGGTAACAAATACCTCCCAATAAGATTTCAAGAACTGAAAGAGCTGAACGATCCTGAAGTTTAGGAGACGACCTTTGAGGGGTACAGTACGGTAGTTAAGAGCCTTAGTGGGAGTTTGGAGGGGTAGGAGAAACAAAGTGGGAGAAATGTCCCCATGGAGGTTGTGGGAGGGGTAGGAGAAACATAGTGGGAGAACTGCCCCCATAGAGGTTGTGGGAGGGGAATTTGTCACCCAGTGATGGCGTGGGAGGGAGTCCGCCACTCGGGGATAGTGTGGGAGAGACCCTCTCGCCCTGAGAATATGTGGGAGGGAATACCGTCAATTACATATGGTGTGGGGAAGGTCCTCTCACACAGAGATAGCGTGTGAGAGATACTCTGACCCTGAGATGGTGTGGGAGGGAGCACTGTCACCCAGAGATCGTGTGTGAGGAGGGAGCACATCACCTCTATACATCATGAGGGAGGAGTGACATCTAGAAGCGGCTGGAAAGGAGAGACTCCAACCCAGATATAGAGGGTTAGGGCACTCGCTGGACTGTACCAGTAACAGAATCAGAGTCATCTTGAATCAAAGTGTTGAGGAAAATACCATTTTTTTTTTTTTTTTAAAGAGCGGTTTGTGACATCCGGCTATTGATTTTCGTGCCCGGTGTCGCTGCAGGCAGAAGCCCGTGTAAATTGAATCCTCGCGGTGTATACACACCTCCAGGGGCTGAATCACAAGATAATTCACATCTTAGAAGCAGCTGTGCAGGACAACACCCTGTCATTACCATGTGGGGTGTAATGAATAGGTTTCCATCACGTAGTCATCAAGGCAAATTTAGGTAGAGTCTTCCCCTCTTCAATTACTAGAATGCTACTACGCAGGATAATATAGGATTATGGCTCAGTGCTTTGGACCCTCCGATTTATCGAGAAAACATTCAAGTACTCCGTCAATGATTCGAGACGTTGTCTGGGGTAAATCCACTTGTAGGAGGACAGCAGAGTAGGAGTTAGATATACATATTCTGATTTGTAAAATGTCGTGTGTGTTAGGTTATGTATAAACATATTGTTCATTTCTTAGAAAAGTCGTGAAAGTGACTAGATTTTGCAAGTGTGTATGTCTACAAAAGGCGTGTCAGTATTCCTGTCATTTATTTTCAAACGTCTGATGAATCCGAGAACGATGGAGCTTCAAGTGAACAGTTTGCTGAACTTGCAATACTTACATTGAAGTGTCTGTCCATGCGTGTCTCACTGACATTTATATCAGAGGTGTAACGTCTCCCCCAACATGAAATTTTTTTTACAATGTCAGACGTATGTCTGTTTGCTGTTGCTGCTCTGGCAGTCCAGTATGTTTTCTGTCGCTCCTCTGGCAGTCCACATGGTAAGCCGATCCTGTTGATGTAAATTGTCACTAATGAAGAGGCCACAGCGGGAACCCCTCCCTCAGTAGCGCCAGACCTCTACAACAGAGGTTCTCAGTTGGTCGCAGGTCGTTGTGTGTTTTCCCCCGGATGATCACGAAGGAACTGCAGAATTTGAGGACCAGGGATTTTCCAGCGCCGGCGTCGGCCCCGAAAGCTGTCTGGAATGTTTATAGTTACGGCCTGGAATGCTGGAGACTTACGAACGCCACAGATAAGACCTCGATTTACGTCCGTTCACGAATCTCGCCTCCTTCGTTAGGTGGTCTGAGGTAATGGCTTTTATAAGAATAAACTTTGTTCGTCTCTTGCTTACAAGTAGACCAAGTCTCGTTCCAGTGATATTTTGTCTGTGTTCCTCTCCAGAGAACTTCGTCGTCGTCACCCAGCAGAGAAACTGCACTCGCCCGGTATCATGACCTCAACCTCACCTACTGGCACAAGGTGTAGGGCACTGTAGTTGCCATGGTGGCTGGCAGCTTGGGGAGCCTGGATGTCTCACTAGATAGCTGGCTGGGTAGCTGCCTCGCTGCCTGGCTACCATTCCTCTATATGATCGTCACTCCTCGAACTCTGGTTGTCGTTTGAGTTGCTCTCTGACACCTCCACGACAGGCTGCACTTGGCGAGGGACTGTTTCACTGTTCGCGTCACACGCTTCGCTGTGAATTATTCGCCAGATACCTTTTGTCTGGCGGTTTATTGCTGTCGTGTTGGCACTCTGGCTTCCCAGGCAGGACAAACCCCCGGGCGCGGGAGGGTGGAGGAGGAGTGGCAGGGCTGATGAACGTGCAACAAGAGCCACACACTTGGTGTGTTTACCTGACGAAGGTTCGTCAGTTGAACGCGTTCGTACAGTCGCTGAGCCTGCGTCAGCTGTGGTCAGTAGCTTTTGGGGCAATGCCAGGATGACTGGGTTACCGGGGACTGTACCAGGGTTGAATGTGTTACCGGTAGATCACTAGGAGCGACTGGAAGATTACTAGGAGTGACTGGTTGACTGGGATGGTACCGAGATCATTGGGTGACTGGGACAGCACTGGGATGACTTGAGTTACCGGGGGCAATACTGGGATAGCTAGAATACTTAGACTATCGGGGTGAGTGGATGACCGGGACAATACCGGGATTAACTGGATCACTGGGAAAGTACCGGGATGATTGGATATACTGGGACATTACCGGGATGTTTTGATCTTTAGGAGTTCCAGGAAATTAGCGAGTGGTCACTGTATGTCTTCCAGGATCTTGTGTCTTCCATGACTCTCTGCCTTCCAGGATCCTGTGTCTCTCAGGATCTTCGTGTCTTCCAGGTTCGAGATCCTTTGTCTTCAGCAAGGAGGTTGGACGCTAAACAGGCAGTTCAGTATCATTTTCCTATCCCCCATTTTCTCTACGTCTTTTCCCCCCAGTCCTCTGCGTTTTTTGTTCCCCCGTGACTGAAACCTACTCTACCCAAGGGCGGCAACCTGTGTTTGGTGGTTCCTCACTTTGTATCACAGGAGAGGCAGAGCTGTGTCGTCCTGCATTCTGTGACACACACACACACACACACACACACACACACACACACACACATACACACACACACACACACACACACACACACACACACACACACACGGACCCGATGTGTACATATGTTTTATTGTGTGTTACAGTTAAGTCAGCATGGACAGAAAGAGATGTATAAGGACACCATTACATACACCATTACATAGACCACCTGAATGAACTTACGCTTCCACACTCAACCTAACCCAACCCAACCTAACCTAACCTAACCTATCTTACCCCATCCTTACCTAACCTAACCTAACCTAACCTAACCTAACCTATCTTACCCCATCCTTACCTAACCTAACCTAACCTAACCTATCTTACCCCATCCTTACCTAACCTAACCTAACCTATCTTACCCCATCCTTACCTAACCTAACCTATCTTACCCCATCCTTACCTAACCTAACCTAACCTATCTTACCCCATCCTTACCTAACCTAACCTATCTTACCCCATCCTTACCTAACCTAACCTAACCTATCTTACCCCATCCTTACCTAACCTAACCTAACCTAACCTAACCTAACCTAACCTAACCTAACCTATCTTACCCCATCCTTACCTAACCTAACCTAACCTATCTTACCCCATCCTTACCTAACCTAACCTAACCTATCTTACCCCATCCTTACCTGACCTAACCTAACCTACCCCTACATAACCTAACCTAATCTACCCAACCCCACCCCTAGCTAACCTAACCTAACCTATCTTACCCCATCCTTACCTGACCTAACCTAACCTACCCCTACATAACCTAACCTAATCTACCCAACCCCACCCCTAGCTAACCTAACCTAACCTAACCTACCCTGACCTAACCTAACCATACCTACCCTACAAACCTAACCTAACCTAACCTAACCATACCAACCCTACATAACCTAACCTAACCATACCTACCCTACATAACCTAACTTAACCTAACCTAACCATACCAACCCTACATAACCTAACCTAACCTAACCATACCAACCCTACATAACGTAACCTAACCTAACCATACCAACCCTACATAACCTACCCTAACCTAACCATACCAACCCTACATAACCTAACCTAACCATACCAACCTTACATAACCTAACCTAACCAACCCCACATAACCTAACCTAACCTAACCATACTAACCCTACATAACCTACCCTAACCTAATCATACCAACCCTACATAACCTAACATAACCATACCAACCTTACATAACCTAACCTAACCATACCAACCCCACATAACCTAACCTAACCTAACCTAACCATACCAACCCTACGTAACCTAACCTAACCATACCAACCCTACATAACCTAACCTAACCTAACCATACCAACCCTACGTAACCTAACCTAACCATACCTACCCTAACCTCTGATCACCCCGGAAAACCAAGCGTAGTATTCCGTGCTCCAGCTGGTGTGGATAACCAAGTCACTCACACCATCTCGGGCATGTTTATAAGCGTGTGTTACGTACGTGACAAATCGCCAGGTCTTCTGTTAAGCGTATCGAGCCTCGCTCGATGTTAATCACAATTGAGTCATGATCATTTGACGTCCCGGATATATATTGGGTCGGGGTCGTCAAGCGTGAGGAGAAGAAAAAAAAATTAGGGTTGATGTTATCTCGAGCAATTCCACTAATGGTCGATCATCCCGTTTTATGGACTTGAAAATGACACTGATCGACTCCAAACAGTTTTCGCTGTGATGGCGTCTGTGTGAACCATTACGATGGTTGTTTTCCCCCATCTCGTACCACAGCAGAACAAACAAACAGGTGGTGGGGGGAATTCAAACCTCCCTGGCCAATATCGTGACGACGCGACGAGAGAATGGTTAAGTTTGGCTTCCTCACCTCCACTTGGGGTCGGATCCTTTGAACCCATTCACCATGACGGTACGACCCATCAGTTTCGACTGTACCACCCCTGAGTACGACGGTACGACCCTCGAACACGACGGTACAGCTAGACCCTTAAGCAGGATGATACAACCCTTAGGTATGATGAACCTAGCATTTGACCCGACCATTTAAAGAGTCGTGTCAAAGGTCAAGACCATTATTTATACCCAAGGATCGTACCGTTGTGCTTCAGATGTCGTACCGTCCTGCTCCAATACCGTACCGTTGTGCTTCAGATGTCGTACCGTCCTGCTCAAATACCGTACCGTTGTGCTTCAGATGTCGTACCGTCCTGCTCAAATACCGTACCGTTGTGCTTCAGATGTCGTACCGTCCTGCTCAAATACCGCACCGTTGTGCATCAGATGTCGTACCCTCCTGCTCAAATACCGTACCGTTGTGCTTCAGATGTCGTACCGTCCTGCTGAAGGAGTCATTTCCCGTTTGACGAACACCCCATCAGCTGAGTGTACCTTCTGTCTCCCGCATGGTACCTTTCTAAAGCCAAATTCCGACGATTTTCCTGCTAATAGAAGTGAAACACAGACGACCACAACTCTCACAATTATATTGATTGTGTTACGTGTACGTTACATTCTACACAGTGCGTCTTCCAAGGAGAATAAGAACGTATGAAACAGAAGTAATATAAGATATTAGGATACATCCCGTAATATTTAGTTAGCATTATGTTATCATACACTGACATTCCCAATCTAGAATTTAGCTTATGTCCTCTTACCTCCTTCCTACCCTCGCTCACGTCTGATTGTACAAACGTAAGTAAACTCTGCGACACGCGAGTGGATACGTAGCCCCAGTTGATGTGTGTGTGTGTGTGTGTGAGTGTGTGTGTGTGTGTGTGTGTGTGTGTGTGTGTGTGTGTGTGTGTGTGTGTGTGGACTCCTGACAAAGGCAGCTGTAAACACCGACATGTTAACAAGAGTATTTCTGTGCTGTTTATAATGTGAACATGAATATTATTATATAGGGATGCCACTGAGTTTAGTAAATACACTGCCTCACGCCAGTGGTTATAGCCAGGCTTTGTGAACCAACTCGAATTCATGGAGGTCATGCACACTTAGGGGAGTACAAATGAGATTAGGTCATGTTAGGTCAGGTGGACTCTGTTGGGGCCAAGTTTGGTTACAACCGGTTGGAAAACTGCAGATGAAGTCGTGCCAGGTCACACTGTGTCAGGGGCTTGCAGGTAAGGTCACATGTTTGGTCATACTGAATCAGGGAGAGCAGGCGAGGTCAGGTCAGGTCGTGCTGAGCCACGCTACGTCACGGGGAGTTCAGGTGACGTAAAGCCAAGTTGCGTCAGGTCACAGTAGGTCAGGGAAGTGCATTTGCAGTGAGGTCAAGTGTAACTGTAGATGAACGTTAGGTAACCATAGATCTGCGAGGCCCCCCCATTCTCTCACACTCTCGTAAACTTGACCAACCCTCACGTCAGACTCGTCCTTCACCTCCAGATCTATCCACCTTCTATCCTCCCTCTTTCTAGCCTAGCTATCTTGACCCTTATGACCCTCTCCCCCCCCCCTGTGACCTCTTACGTCACAGACCCATTTTCCCCCCATCCCCATAGGACCAGCTTTAATCACTCATCGCTTTCCCCTCGTCTGTATTCACCTCCATGTCATACACCGGGTTCACACCCAGGCCCCACCTCCCTCACCTCCTGACGCGATCAATAACCCTACACCAACCTCACCATCCAACCCCCCCAGACCACGACCATCATCCGGGCATTAAACCCCCCCTCATACATACATACATACATACATACATACATACATACATACATACATACATGCTTTTGTTAGCCTAACGTGATTTGTTTTACAGTTGACAGCTCAGAAAACCTTGTCTAAAAAAATGCATTATTGATACTTTCACTACGATATATCATTGAGTCTGGTGCATTGAACGTCCGGTGCTGTTGATGTGGATGTCATTATAACATGAAACAGAACAGCACTTTTAAGTACATGTGTATGGAACAGATGAATTAGTATATTGTTTAGAGAATTGAATGTTCCGAGAAATTTCAGTAAATACGACCTTTGTTGATATATAGAGGTTACAGTCATACTGTTTAGCACGTCCTACACACACTGTCTGAAATTAGCCCTAGTATAGAAGTGTTCTCTTCAGCATATGTGAACACGTAGCAGTTGTCTGAATGTGACACAAGTCCATTTATACACTCAGTACAACCTTGTAGCGAGCTGGTGTGTATGGGTGTTGTGGTATATTCTCTCTCACCAATGCGAACAGATTAGCGTTTCACAGTGACGACAACCAACATAAATCTTCACGTACACGATATATCAAGACGAGAGTTGTTGGAGTAGCAGGTATGGTGTGGTGATGATGGAACTAAAGTCAATCAAAGAAAAAAAAACTTCTGCCGTGTGAGTTTGTGTTTCCTCCATGTTCGTACACCAAGTTCTTGTCCTTCTCCGTCTTCACCCAAATCCCAGACTCTTGATGAGAGGGTTCGATTCCTCTTAACTCCATCCACCGGTGGCGTATGGAGAACCCCACACCAGCCTGACCAGCCATTTCCAAAAACCTCTCCTCGCTTCAGACTTGCCGAGCCAGATGTCCTTCACTCTCCCCCCCATCACTTCCGTCTATCCATCAGTCATTCCACCCACAACATTTACCACTTCTACTCCACCCGAACTCCTCCCATCCATTCCTGCTGTACCCCAGTTACTCCTCTCCACTCTAACTCCACCTTGAAGAATCTTCCCCTTCATTTCTTCTCCACCCTAGACCCTCTCCTCCACTCGAACTCCTCCCATCCTCTCATACTTCCACCCCAGCTCACCCCCCCCCCCCCCCCCTCGACTCCTACTCCACTCCCAGTTCTTCAGCCCGTCGCTAGTTGCTGCTGATGGATGGCGTGGAAGTAACCGTAGTCGTCGTGGTGGTGGGATGTTCAGCCCAGACGACAACACGACCAGGTCTTTGTCAGGCGACATTTTTGCGACCACACGGAACTGTGGTCCTTATGCTTCGGGTTGCGCTTACTATTTTTGTTTTAGTTGTTGCATTTATCGTAGATTTTACATTCGTGTGTTGTGTACAAGTTTTGTGTAACACAATGTGTGTGTGTGTGTGTGTGTCGCATACTTTATGTGTGTTTTGTCTCTTGTGCAGGTGCTTTGTGTGTTGTACGCATTCAATGTTGGTTGCGTACTACCACTTTGTCAGAAATGTATTCATTTATGGTATACGTTGTATGTGCTGCATGTGTTGTGGATGTTTTGCATGTTGTCCACGTTTCGTGCAGAGGAGGAGGCTCCTCGCATGTTGAATGTGGTGTATAACATTGAGAATTTAGATCAAGGTGAGTTTCGTATTTTTTCAAAGACGTGTCTTGTATTCTTTGTAGACTTGATGTACACCATGGTTCTCCAGCAGATCATCCACCCACGGACCATTCACAATTCCCTCATCTGTCTTTCCCTCGCACATCCAGGTACTGTCCTCCAGCAGGTTACAAATACCTTGTCACAAACCATCAGGTGTTCTCAGGCTTTCCCCATGTACTGCCCATATACAACCTTGCCTTGTAAGCTGACCATAACTCTTTCTATATTCAAAATATATGTGACCCTTTGTCGCTATACATTCTGAGGATAAGACGGCAAGGAAAGACATTATGAGAATTGATTTCCAGTAAATGCAATAAAATGTAGAATATTAGGCGAGGGAGACAGCCATTTGCTGGAGACGCCCAGGGTGGGGATATTGTACATACCAATCATCTCTCCCGAGGCCAGATATTCTTTACGTATTCGAGGCCAGATATTTTTTATTCCTGGCCAGATACAAGACAATCAGATTCATCTGCTGTTGAATAGTGTGTAGGTAACTGTGTTTTTTGTTGTATATATATATATATATATATATATATATATATATATATATATATATATATATATATATATATATATATATATAGAACAACCACGTATTCCCTGCGTGTCGTAGAAGGCGACTAAAAGGGGAGGGAGCGGGGGGCTGGAAATCCTCCCCTCTCGTTTTTTTTTAATTTTCCAAAAGAAGGAACAGAGGGGGCCAGGTGAGGATATTCCAAAAAAGACCCAGTCCTCTGTTCTTAACGCTACCTCGCTAACGCGGGAAATGGCGAATAGTTTAAAAAAAAAAAAAAAAATATATATATATATATATATATATATATATATATATATATATATATATATATGATTATTAATCAGTTTACCTATTATGTATTTGTTTTATACTTAATCACCGTTTCCCGCGTTAGAGAGGTAGCCCAAGGAATAGACGAAGAGAGGCCGCATCCACTCGCATCCATGCTCGAGCTGTCATGTGTAATGCACCGAAACCACAGCTCCCTACCCCTATCCAGGACCCACACATCTTTCTATGGTTTATCCCGGACGCTTCGCATGCCCTGGTTCAGGCCATTAACAACACGTCGACCCCTGTATTCCACATCATTCCAATTTACTATATCCCGTGTACATCTTTCACCCTCCTGCATGCTCAGGCCCCGATCTTTTAGAATCTTTTTCATTCTATCCTTCCACCTTCAGTTTCGTTCCCTCCAGTACTGACACATACATCTTTTTGTCAATCTTTCCTCACTCATTCTCTCCATATGTCCAAATCATTTTAGTATATCATCTGCTCTCTCTCTCTCTCTCTCTCTCTCTCTCTCTCTCTCTCTCTCTCTCTCACACCTCCGTTTAAATCTCATACAACACTCTTACCCTTTCATTACTTACTCGATCAAACCACCTCACATCACATATTATCCTTAAACATATCATTTCTAGCACATCCACCCTCCTCCGCACAACTCTATCTATAGCCCACGCCCCGCAGCCATGTAATAACATTGTTGGAACTGCTATTCCTTCATACATACCTATTTTTACCCTCCCAGATAACGACCTGTTTGTGTATATTGAAGATCTTCAGCGCTTCTAGAACCTTCGTCCCCTCCCCCACCCTGTGACTCACTTTCGCTTCCATGGTTACATTCGTTGTCACGTCCTCTCCCAGATGTCTAAAACACTTCACTTCCTCCAATTTTTCGCCATTCAGACTTACATCATAATTAACCTGTCCCTCATCCCTGCTAAACCTAAGAACCTTGCTTTCATTCACATTTACTTACAGCCTCTCCCTTTCACACACTCTTCCAAACTCAGTCACCAACTTCTGCAGTTTCTTACTCGAATCTGCCACCAGTGTTGTATCATCAGCAAACAACAACTGACTCACTTCCCAGGAACCCCCTCATCCCCCACAGTCTACATACTCTCCCCTCTCTCAAAGACTCTCGCATTCACCTCCCTCACCTTCCCAGTCATAAACAACTATATACGTTTGTGTGCAGTATTGTTATTATTGTATAACCTCAGGACTCCTTTCATGGGGCTCCTGCAGTTTCAGGACTGTGCTACGGTCAGGAGCAGGGAATTGATGGACTCCTTTGGGGCGAATATATATATATATATATATATATATATATATATATATATATATATATTATATATATATATAATTTTGCTCAGTTCCCCATTGCTCCATGTGACTGATCGGTTCACCCTTCTCAAAAACCTTTTCCATATTGACAACCTCAAATCCATATTGACAAACTTCAAAGATTTAAAAGATATATCACGCTGGTCATTTGTCTTCCAGCGTGGACAGTCCCTCGGCCACACACACACACACACACACACACACACACACACACACACACACACACACACACACACACACACACATGAAAGGACTGCCTAGCTTTAACACAGATTTGGAAGGTGTCCAGCATCCTCAGGCCTTTATTGTCCAAGTGAGTGATACGGGGGAGTGGAGTGTGAAGGGGTGGGGACCATGAGTGATGTATCTCTCGAATATGACTGACGTCAGTGTGGCAGAGAGAGAGAGAGAGAGAGAGAGAGAGAGAGAGAGAGAGAGAGAGAGAGAGAGAGAGAGAGAGGACCTCCTGAAGGAGAGGCGCGGGAGACATCCAATAAGCCAAGAGGACGGAATAGCCATGCCAGTATCTCATAGAGGACAGGAATGTTACGTGATATTAAAAAAAAAAAAAGAGTAATGCTTACAAGTACAGATGGACTGGTTGTGACTGGTAAACAGGCGGAATTCAAGGACCGTATTAGGGAAGATGCGCCTGATGTTGGAGGAGGAGGGGAGACGAAAGATGTTACTGAGATAACATCTCACCTCTTCTACCCAGAGGGACTGTATGATTGCACGGAGGGAAAGACAAGATAAGAGGAGGAGGAGGGAGGAGGATTGTTCCTCTTGAAGGCCTTAATTAAATGGCAGGAAATACGGGAAGACGGTCCGTTGAAAACGGGAAGATGGTCCGTTCAAATAGTGCTTAACGGGAGGAGTTACTGTAGGAGAGAGCGAAAAAAAAAAAAGTGAAGTCTTGATGATATCAAATTCTCTAATGAATTTTGATAAACCGAAAGAAATACACAAAAGAAAACAGCGAAGGAACATTTAGCATGGCTCAGAGGGGCAGTAAATACCCGCTCGCCTCTGCAGATGGTGAAACGCTGATAATATTTCGAGACTTGAGTTATGACTGGATAGATTAGGCAAGTGTGGAGTCTCGTGGAGACACAAGATTGTAGTGTTCATACGAGAATACTTCCCTAACCATCATGGCAGTGAGTACACAAGGATCAGAGGGAATGATACGCTCTCATTCATAATCTCTTCACACATAGTGACATTGATAGTGAATTTATTGCATATCATTACGCCAGTTGGAGAATTTGTGATGTTGGGGTAGAACAACCAGGCGAAATAAAATAAGATTAAAGAAACTTATTTAAAAAAAAAAGGATGAGTCCATTTATACAGTACACGAGTGGTGGATGAATGGAGTAAAGTGAGTGTGGAAGTAGTGAATACGGACGGCATACAGAAGTTTACAGTGTTGTATAATAGTAGAGACGGGCCAACAAATGGGACCCCGCGAGGGTATTATCCCCGACACACACACACACACACACACACACACACACACACACACACACACACACACACACACACACACACACACATCCATAACCCAGTGCAAGCCCTCATTCCAATACGACGTGTAATATACTTATAAATTGGGAATTACCTTCATGTGTGTGGGCTGCCATACTGCCGCTCGCTCTCACCTCAGACATAATATATTGTTAAAACATTATTTTTTTAGATGACATCTGGGCCTGCCTCTCTCTCTCTCTCTCTCTCTCTCTCTCTCTCTCTCTCTCTCTCTCTCTCTCTCTCTCTCTGAACGAGTGCGTATGAAATGTTACGCCATTATCATGGAATTCAGTGACTTTATTTTTCTTTTTTTCTTTTTTTGAGAGAGAATGGTTCAGTGAAGCTGTGGGTTCGTGTGGTGGTCCATCGGTCCTGTGGGCTCGTGTGGTGGTCCACCGGTCCCATGGGCCGTGGTTCAGACCTCTTGTGTACCGGAACGTATTATCTGATCTGTTGTATCGTCAACCCATCGCAGGTCACAGGCCTCGCAATATTTCCCAAAACCCTTGTAGATGTACAGTACCTACTCAACTATATATATATATATATATATATATATATATATATATATATATATATATATATATATTGTGCTGTATAGAATACAATATCGGTTGGGATAGACCTTAAAAAAGAAAGCATATAATATCAAGAATAATAATGGTCATATGCGCCAGTTTACTTCGTGTAGTGGTTGGAGGTCGCTCATATTTGCATGCCATACTGCCCGTACCGCGGCGACTCATGGTTTTCCAAGTCTCTGAGGACGCTAGCTGGAGGCTCGCTGAAGGTGGATGCCCTCACCCTCCAGCCTCTGGTGTTGCCAGCGCTTGAGGGAGACACAACAACAACAACACACGCGTCCACATACAGTAATTCAGCTTGAGCTCGACATACTCCACATTTTCTGTTCGATATGTGTTATGTTTCGAGTGGGAATTTGATTCGTTTGAAAGTTGGGTCAGTTTTCGATGTCATGAATGACATCAGTTTCGTAGGAAATTTAGTCCTTTTCTCCGATATTTAGTGAAAATCATTAATCTTCCATGTATCTAAGACAATAACTGTCTTCGATTTCTTATACCAGTTGTTCTTGTACAGTCGTCTCTTTGTCCCTGGTGTGAGGAAGTGTACCTCTCACAACTACCACTCACAAAGGTAAGGGGGTACCATTGGGGTCGCTTGGTGCGTCATGCCATCCCCTCTCACCTCCCACACTACGCCTGTGTGTGTGTGTGTGTGTGTGTGTGTGTGTGTGTGTGTGTGTGTGTGTGTGTCATGGATTTCTAGTGCCAACTCCTCCCTTACATTCCCACACACACACACACACACACACACACACACGTGTGTCCCTCAGACGGTCGGGCTTGCTCCCCAGATCACACGGAACCTCCCGCTATTCTCCAGACCTCGACTCCAGTAGAGGTGAACCTCGCGTTACACTGGCTCCCCTGCTGGGCCGCTGTGCTGTTTGTGGTCGTGTTGTGGCCTCGTCAGATTGTGTTGTGGACTGACCTTCATGAACGTGACCTGACCCTAAGGAGTCGGACAGGTCAAGGGGGAGGGGGTCATGCCTTAGCATCCAGGTACTGTCCTGGTTCAGGACCCTCATGCTCAGACCGTCAGTCATGTTAGTCTGGTGGTGACGAAAAGTTGGATAGATGTTTGTCTCTGTAACACACACACACACACACACACACACACACACACACACACACATACACACACACACACACAGTTGAGCAACTCGTAAAGAATTTATTACATTTTACCTCCCACACGTCGTCCTGTGTTCTTATACTGCTGGGGTGTAGGAATATTTAAGTGTATTTCGTGAAACTGATTATGTGAGTTGGAACCTGATCGTCCCCTGGAGTTGCTCATCAAGTTTTTATTGACGTTTTAATTGTCTTTTCTATTTCCCTTTCACAATTCTTTCTATATTTCAATCAAGGTCAGGCACTGAGGTGGACTTCTATCCGTGACCGGAGCCTCCTACAAGAAAAAAACCCCACTCAACTGTTTCACTATTAGTTTGCTTCCTCGTATGCATCTGTGATCATGGGTTCCTATGATGTCGTGTTTTTAGTAAACACATTATCGTGTACTTTGGCTTCGAGTGTTTCTCTGTATGTGAAAGTAATGTAATCTCATATTCTGCAGGGAATAAATGTAATCCCGATTTAGAATCAGCTCATTCCAACCGCACAGTTCTCATAAGAGATGACCAAGATGGTTTCCATGATACAGAGGCTACTGCTTTTCAGAACCTCTCTCTCTCTCTCTCTCTCTCTCTCTCTCTCTCTCTCTCTCTCTCTCTCTCTCTCTCTCTCTCTCTCTCTCTCTCTCTCTCTATCTCTATCTATCTATCTATCTATCTATCTATCCCAAAGATTTATACTTTTCAGAATTATTTCATCAGGTGATAATCGACATTTTCAGTTGATGTTTACGAACGTACGCGATTGGCCGAGGTGTGCCAGCACCCCGACCCCCCTTTGGCGTGCGGTTTGGACCGACATGAAGCTAGTGAGGGAGACGGAGGTGGCCAAGTGGTGTTGCTGCTGTGGTGGTGGTGGTGAGGATGGCTTGGCTTGGCTGGTGTGCCTGTAGTAATGAGTGGTGATTCTTCAGCATGCAGGTGCAAATAGTGGAGTCATCTTGAACGCTGTTATCTTCCCTAACTTCCTTTTGAACGCTGTCATCTTCCCTAAATTCATTTTGAACGCTGTTATCTCCCTTAACTTCATTTTGAACTCTGTCATCTTCCTAGAGTCCCTCTTGAACACTTTCATCTTCTTGAACGCCGTCATCTTCCCTGAACTCCTCTTTGAACGCTGTTATCTTCCCTGAACTCCTCCTGGACGCTGTTATCTTCCCTGAACTCCTCCTGGACGCTGTTATCTTCCCTGAACTCCTCCTGGACGCTGTTATCTTCCCTGAACTCCTCCTGGACGCTGTTATCTTCCCTGAACTCCTCCTGGACGCTGTTATCTTCCCTGAACTCCTCCTGGACGCTGTTATCTTCCCTGAACTCCTCCTGGACGCTGTCGTCTACACTGGTCTGGTCTGAAAGTTTGTTTGCTGAGAGTGTCCATCAGGGCAGATGACCGACCGAAGTGAACATACGGTTCTTGTATCAGTTCTTACCGTTGTGAGGCCACGATCTGATTATCTGTTTTCGCCCGGCGCTCAGAGCGTGATCCCCCAGCACCAAGTTGTGGCTCTGGAGAAGGTAAGACTTGAAGACCAAGGCTAGGACTCGGGTAAGCCGTACTGACTGTTCAAGTAAGACAGTTGGCTTAGAACTCGTGTCAGTCAAGTCAGGTACTACTTCATATATATATATATATATATATATATATATATATATATATATATATATATATATATATATATATATATATATATATATATATATTTTTTTTTTTTTTTTTTTTTTTTTTTTTTTTTTTGTCGCTGTGCGTATATCAACTGACCTATACTTCTCTCGTGTCTCCCCTGATGATGTGATTATTACACGAAAGTGCACTTGGGAACTTATCGTGTTTCATTTTCCCCGTGGACTCACAGGAATATATATATATATATATATATATATATATATATATATATATATAGAGAGAGAGAGAGAGAGAGAGAGAGAGAGAGAGAGAGAGAGAGATACAAGTCATACTAATATTGTAATTGCAGAAAGGGCCGTGTCTTTGTTTCGCGTGCCAGCGTGAGAGAGTGTGAGTGTGTGGACAAATGAATTTAGAAATGAAATTCTGTGTTGGTCAGGGAGAGGAAGAACTTCCCCTCCTGCTGAAGTTAATGGTCAGAGGTTGTATGTACCTGACTTTGATGGCCATGTTGGCGGCTTGCCTCCATGTCTCCAGCCTGTGTGACATACACACACACACACACACACACACACACACACACACAGCATGACCACGCTCAAGTCTCTACCTGGACAACAGACTTTCCAATGTACCTTTTCATTTTTAAGACCTCCAGTTCTCCTTTCTTCCCCCAGCTCCCCAGAACCCCCCCCCCCTCCCCAAGCATCGTCAAATACACCAGTTCGGTGATTTTTTTTCTCTTTTTTTTCTCCCCCTTTCCTGGGTTTAAATCTTGCATCGTAGAGAACTGCAGCGATAAGACAGAACAGAAATATATGTTTAGACTAAATTCATAACATTCTCTCTCTGGATATCGAGACTTAGGAACGTTTCCATTCTCGTGTGTTTGGCCGCCAGGGGAACTTGGCTCTGTATTACTGCCTCATGTTAGAGCCGAGGATGGTACATGTAAAGTCGTGTTTGCTTTGCCAATTTACAATCTAAGAGTCTGATGAACTTCCCCTGCGTGCACGGGAAGCCAAGTGTCTGCTGCACGTAACCTTACTGTTTGAAGTGAGACTTGTTTAATAGCTGTAAACTGCTGTATTCCTCACTCATATTGAGTGATTATTTATATATATATATATATATATATATATATATATATATATATATATATATATATATATATATATATATATATATATACATATATATATATGGGGATAGGGGATTAAGAATACTTCCCACGTATTCCCTGCGTGTCATAGAAGGCGACTAAAAGGGGAGGGAGCGGGGGGCTGGAAATCCTCCCCTCTCGTTTTTTTTTTTAATTTTCCAAAAGAAGGAACAGAGAGGGCCAGGTGAGGGTATTCCAAAAAAGGCCCAGTCCTCTGTTCTTAACGCTACCTCGCTAACGCGGGAAATGGCGAATAGTTTAAAAGAAAAGAAAGAATATATATATATATATATATATATATATATATATATATATATATATATATATGTATATATATATATATATATATATATATATATATATATCTTACGTGTACGAATGACATATTCACACAGGATATCTAGATTTCTCTCTCTATGATCCACAGACTTGCAGAATGAGCTGGTCTCCCGGAGTCGGCTACTTACACGACGAGTGTACGAGCCAATGTCATCATGTGGTCTCACATAAGCACGACCAGCCTGGTCTTTTAAGCGCCTGGTGTGTACCAAGCCTCCCGCTGGAGCCCGGTAGTGATCTACGGTTTATATAGATCTCGGTAAATTCTGTCACAGGTCTCTGTCTCCCACGTCTCTGTATCGCGGTTTGTTCCTCACGTCTGTGACCCGTTGTGACCTTACTAGCACGTCTCAAGACTCTTTGAACGTATCCTCCACGTCTGTTATCCTTAGCCTTGTCACCACGTCACTGATCCTTCGTCGTATCCCCGCGTTTCTCGCTCTCATCCTCGTCCCCACGTCTCTCACCTCACCCTCCACCCTCGTCCCCACGTCTCTCACCTCACCCTCCACCCTCGTCCCCACGTCTCTCACCTCACCCTCCACCCTCGTCCCCATGTCTCTCACCTCACCCTCCACCCTCGTCACTACGTCTCTCACCTCACCCTCCACCCTCGTCACCACGTCTCTCACCTCCCTTCATCCTCGTCCCCGGTGCCCTCCCTCCTCACGACTGCCGGGTTATCCTCATACTTTTAAGTCACGATGAGTTGGACATGAGCTTATGAAGGAGACTCAGTTACCTCAACCACCCTCACCCAAGCTCTCTCTCTCTCTCTCTCTCTCTCTCTCTCTCTCTCTCTCTCTCTCTCTCTCTCTCTCTCTCTCTCTCTCTCTCGCACGCACCCACACACACACACACACACACACACACACACACACACACACACACACACACACACACACACTTGTACCCTCTACTCTCGTATGCTCTCCTCCCCAACACAGCTGACTCCTTCCCACTGTGATATGACCACATCACTGACGCCTCCCCACCTTGACACCCTCATTCTCCCCAGCATGACTGACACCCCTCCACTCTCGCCTTTCTCTCCCCAACATCACTGATTCCCACCCTACACACTGATCTCCTCATCTCCCCTGAATGAATAACACTTCACCACTCTCACCTCCTATTCTCCCCAACATTATTGACGTCCTCCTCTCCCCATCCTCCCCATCACAGTGCTCGCCTCTCCCCAGGACTATGTTTACAGTATCAACAAGATGAGGCCAGGTGCCAGGGCTGTGTGGCTGACAGGTTAATTCTTCGCAGGGTGATGTGTCACCACACCAGTGGTGGAGGCCCCACAGTGTAGCCAGTGTCACCACACCAGTGGTGGAGGCCCCACAGTGTAGCCAGTGTCACCACACCAGTGGTGGAGGCCCCACAGTGTAGCCTGTGTCACCACACCAGTGGTGGAGGCCCCACAGTGTAGCCAGTGTCACCGCACCAGTGGTGGAGGCCCCACAGTGTAGCCTGTGTCACCACACCAGTGGTGGAGGCCCCACAGTGTAGCCAGTTCACCACACCAGTGGTGGAGGCCCCACAGTGTAGCCAGTGTCACCACACCAGTGGTGGAGGCCCCACAGTGTAGCCTGTGTCACCACACCAGTGGTGGAGGCCCCACAGTGTAGCGGTGGAGGCCCCACAGTGTAGCCTGTGTCACCACACCAGTGGTGGAGGCCCCACAGTGTAGCCAGTGTCACCACACCAGTGGTGGAGGCCCCACAGTGTAGCCTGTGTCACCACACCAGTGGTGGAGGCCCCACAGTGTAGCGGTGGAGGCCCCACAGTGTAGCCTGTGTCACCACACCAGTGGTGGAGGCCCCACAGTGTAGCCAGTGTCACCACACCAGTGGTGGAGGCCCCACAGTGTAGCCAGTGTCACCACACCAGTGGTGGAGGCCCCACAGTGTAGCCTGTGTCACCACACCAGTGGTGGAGGCCCCACAGTGTAGCCAGTGTCACCACACCAGTGGTGGAGGCCCCACAGTGTAGCCTGTGTCACCACACCAGTGGTGGAGGCCCTACAGTGTAGCCAGTGTCACCACACCAGTGGTGGAGGCCCCACAGTGTAGCCTGTGTCACCACGCCAGTGGTGGAGGCCCCACAGTGTAGCCAGTCACCACACCAGTGGTGGAGGCCCCACAGTGTAGCCTTTGTCACCACGCCAGTGGTGGAGGCCCCACAGTGTAGCCAGTGTCACCACATCAGTGGTGGAGGCCCCACAGTGTAGCCTGTGTCACCACACCAGTGGTGGAGGCCCCACAGTGTAGCCAGTTCACCACACCAGTGGTGGAGGCCCCACAGTGTAGCCTGTGTCACCACGCCAGTGGTGGAGGCCCTACAGTGTAGCCTGTGTCACCACGCCAGTGGTGGAGGCCCTACAGTGTAGCCTGTGTCACCACGCCAGTGGTGGAGGCCCTGCAGTGTAGCCTGTGTCACCACACCAGTGGTGGAGGCCCCACAGTGTAGCCTGTGTCACCACGCCAGTGGTGGAGGCCCCACAGTGTAGCCTGTGTCACCACGCCAGTGGTGGAGGCCGTTTTGGCAATGTAATGTTGGCGACCGGCGCGAATTTAGGAACACATAAGATAGTCACTTGTTTGGGTCTCTCTCTCTCTCTCTCTCTCTCTCTCTCTCTCTCTCTCTCTCTCTCTCTCTCTCTCTCTCTCTCTCTCTCTCTCTCTCTCTCTCTCTCTTCAGGTGTTAGTTTTATAAATTACTGATAAATCCTCCATCAGTTGTTTTTCGTTATTTTGTAACTTTCCTTTAGTCTCGATAAGGATTTTACAGATGGTTTAGGGACAGTAAGTGGGAAAACGTAGATTATCTCTACCGAAAGGTAACATTGCCCATCCAGTTTCCCTGAACAACATCACTGCACAGCCTATCTTAAACGTTCGTATTCTCCTTGAGACCTGCCAACACCACCACGAACACTGGTTGCCAACACCACCACCAGAAATGGGAGTTTTGGTCAGTTTTCTGTCATTGCACGGATGTTGGCAGGTTTCCTCGTCAGAGATTACCGTAGTGTTGGCAGATGAGACCTTCAATAGAAGCAAGAGTAGTAGACATCTTTTATTTCCAACAGCATCAGCTGTAGTGGTGAGACATGAGTGTTGGAAGCATCCACCGCCAACAGTTCAAGAAGTGTTGGCACATGACATCACCAATGTGTGACGAAGAGCGAGTACGATCGCTTCCACCACCATGACTACTGGTGGCAGCGTTGACTGGCGTGTCTGGCAACTTACACCACCACCACTTCTCACTCACACTAGTCTGTCTACACCAGCACCATGAATCAGTAAGCGGGTTCTACCATCGCCACAAGCCATGCAAGGCAGTCAACAAGTGGCTTGCACCATTACCATGAGTCAGGGAGTGAGAGGAGGCTGACAGGTAGGCAGGCTGCACCATCACCTCAGCAGAGTGTGAGGGAGGGAGGGAGGGTTGTGGCGGGCCTGGCTGCACCGCTGCCTCTTCCTCCGCCTCCTCGCCCGATCATTAATATCCCATGTGCTGTGAGGCCCGACCTGATCATTGTCACTTACCCATGATTAGCGGACGGCCCCACTGGATCATTTATTCATGGCTTCACCCTCTCAGTTACATAAGGTGATTTACTCATAATTACCACCTATCATGAGCCAGTAGGTCTCATGTATCTCGGTCATGTCTCATGAGGGCTGATAGTCTTAACGTCGAAAGAAATATATCAGGACCGTGTTAGGGAAGGTGTATCACCCACATTGCCGCATGTGTTGGCGGAGTGCGTCAACACGTGTGCGTAATTACTCTTTTGCCTGCAGGTGAAAACTCCGTTCATTAGTATTAATGGACTGAGTGCGGGAGAGAGAGAGAGAGAGAGAGAGAGAGAGAGAGAGAGAGAGAGAGAGAGGTTCCCGCCGGCAACAGTTAAGGTCGAAAACAGATCGCTGAGCCAACTTGCCTGTAGGTGAGTCTAACAACTCTCGATACATTGTCGAAAACAACATCGATTTCTTCTACACCACCTGCGTCCCATACGTTCTACAGCGTCCCATGTATCGTGGTGATTGACAGGCGAGAGGGAGGCAGGTGTAGGCAGGAGAGCAACACCTTGACTAAAGGGAAAGTCTGGGGAAATGACGCAGACATTACAGCTTCAGGACAACCCCACCACTGCCAGCGACACATGTCACCTGTGGGAAGTGGCCGGTATTTGGCAAGGGTCTCGACTCAGGCTGGAATAATGTACAGTGATGTGGGTCAAGTGGGAGGCCGGGACGAGATGTCCGCTGTCAAGTTTGTGGACATCAGAGCTTTGGACACAAACTAGAACACTGTGTCTCAGAATGTGGAAACAATAGAGCCTTTTAGGGATAGATCTAAGCAAACCTTGCAAGAAATGTCACAACACCTTATTGTTAACAACACGATACCTGAAATTTTAAGTTTGTATCCACTTTTTGCATCACGCCGTTAAAACTTACCATATGAATCTATGTAATGCATGTAATGAAAAGCCTATTATGAATTGTAACGTCTGACGTAATATCAAGCCACTGGGGGTCTGACTAAGATCCTTTGTGACCCTTGTAATCCCTTTGCGCTACCGCTCACAGGATGAGCATGGGGTGCACGATGAATTTGCCGGGGTTACTGGCACACATCAATCTCTGAATGAAATACTAATTATCTGCACTGAGAGAATGACTAATAATAGTTCGTCGTTTATCAGTTTAACTTTTTTTTTCCCCTTTGGATCAGAATTCAGTTCATTGAGGCTCATTGTGAATAAATGATTGTGAAGTAGAAGGCTTTTAAAACTAGGTTTTCTTCTAGTATATAAATGAGACATTTTTAACCTGAGGGTTTAAGTAATAACTTCCCAGAGAACGACGTTACGACCCATTGACATAATGGCTTGGCCTTTGACCTGACCCTGAAAGGACAGTCAAAGGTCACAGCATCATACCCATGTGTTCCACTTTCACGATTAAGGGCCATACCGTCGCATTCAAGGGACCCCTTTTAAGAGAAAGTTGTCGTTCTCACAACCTCAGAACGCGTTTGTGAATACTGCACCCACGCAACACAACCCGCGCTGTAACACACACACTACATGGATCAAGCAACACCAACACTAGCGGAGTAACATCTCGCCTCACAAGTGCTACATTCCTACGCAACACAGCTTACTCATTTATTATCAACATCAACGTTAAGAGTTCAGCAGGGATTCTTGAAGGGTCTAGCTTCTCTTTGGTAGTGAGAGTGGACGAGAAAGATGGGGTCGTCCACAATGCCGTATTGGGTGGCTGCAGAGCTGATTCACCTCAGGGTGAGGTGCTGCTGGCAAGTGTTGCAGAATTAGTGAAGGTACGGTGAGTTGAGGTGAAGTGAGACGAAGTAAGCAGGGTTCCGTTCCCTTGTTGTAAGTACAAGAGACATGGCGACACACATGTATTTTGGAGCATTGGTGCTTGAGCAGGAGGTGGCGAGGCAGGTGTTCCGAGGTGCTGGCGCCAGAGTTTCGAGTGTGAGTTTTTGCTCTATGGCGATGCTGGAGGTTGTGATGTGGGGTGAGGTAGGCATTCCACGGAAGTATTGCTTTGGATGCCGGGTCTCGTGGAACTTCTGCAGAAGGGAGGAGGCATTGTCGAGGATTTAAGCGGGTGGCCCATTGTATGACTTCGTTTTTGTGCTTCACGAGGGGAAGTTGCCCATGTCCCAGTTGTTCAAGCTGAAGCTACTTGGGTGCTGGCGATGTACCATAGGAGTCTTTTCTGGAGGAGCCAGAATTACTTGGTAGTGCTGTCGAAAAAAAAAAAGAGACAGGAAATGAGGCACTGCAGAGCCCCCAGCTAGAGAGAGAGAGAGAGAGAGAGAGGGGGGGGGGGGGGGGCTAGGAGTACCATGGTGAACGTGTCCAGATGCGAGGCGCTTCAGTGCCCGAGAGCAGGTAAACATCTTGGCCGACTAATTACTTGACTGCTTCAGAACTCGGCTATTCATGAGAGGTTGGGGGTCACCTCACGCCGCCTGGGTGTATCTTGTGTGGATGTGGCAGCCAGGTTTAGTGTTGGGGTTAAGTCTCCTCGAGGATTTAAGAAAGGACGTTGATTCGTGGGAGGCCATCCCCAGCGGATAACTCCTGTCGTGAATACGACGTTGCCATGTATTCGCTCGCTACCCTTGAGGAAGCGAGACATAGTCACACAGCGTTGACTTCAAAGGGTCGTGCGTTGGTCAGGCAGTCGTAGGGAGTCGTTCGGTGTCGGAGGGAAATGGGATAAGCAAGACATTCGTGTTGTATCAATGGGAAGCAACGCTGGCAGGAGTACTTCACGCACGTTGGTGTCCAGAGTCAACGTCAACTGTCATTCTGAATCGAAAATC